>NC_091075.1:104267803-104570833 GCF_032405125.1 Capricornis sumatraensis | reverse complement strand
ACCTCCCTGAGAGTAAATACAAAAAGAACTTATTTACACAGGGATATTTGAAGACTGTTCTTAAAGTAAATCTGTAGCCTGGCCACAGAATGTCAGCAAGTACACAGTGTGAGCTAGCAATCAGAGACCAAGTTTAAGCAGATGGCTGTACTCCAAAAAAGAGACAGATTACACCTATGCAAGTCAACGTTTGGAAGCTTTCTCTTGCTTCTCCCTTTTTCATCAGCCCGTAACAGTGCTTTCTTACCTTATTCTGTTCCTGATATAGATTTTATATCCACCAAGAGTGTGCCCTCCACACTTTCTGCCCTTTTCATAGTCACTGAAAATACTGTGACTTTACAAAAGATAAGTCTCTCTTGAATCTCAGGGTATCTGAAATTTTAACCCCATGGTAACCTCTTTCTTTGTAGTTTATTTTTCCACATATTATTGGTTCAGTTCGGTTCAGTTCGGTTCAGTCGCTCAGTCATGTCCGACTCTTTGCGACCCCATGAATTGCAGCATGCCACGCCTCCCTGTCCATCACCAACTCCTGGAGTTCACCCAGACTCACGTCCATCAAGTCAGTGATGCCATCCAGCCATCTCATCCTCTGTCATCCCCTTCTCCTCCTGCCCCCAATCCCTCCCAGGATCACAGTCTTTTCCAATGAGTCAACTCTTCACATGAAGTGGCCAAAGTACTGGAGTTTCAGCTTTAGCATCATTCCTTCCAAAGAAATCCCAGGGTTGATCTCCTTCAGAATGGACTGGTTGGATCTCCTTGCAGTCCAAGGGACCCTCAAGAGTCTTCTCCAACACCACAGTTCAAAAGCATCAATTCTTCGGTGCTCAGCCTTCTTCACAGTCCAACTCTCACATCCATACATGACCGCAGGAAAAACCATAGCCTTGACTAGATGGACCTTAGTCGGCAAAGTAATGTCTCTGCTTTTGAATATGCTATCTAGGTTGGTCATAACTTTTCTTCCAAGGAGTAAGCGTCTTTTAATTTCCTGGCTGCAGTCACCATCTGCAGTGATTTGGGAGCCCCCCAAAATAAAGTCTGACACTGTTTCCACTGTTTCCCCATCTATTTCCCATGAAGTGATGGGACCGGATGTCATGATCTTCATTTTCTGAATGTTGAGTTTTAAGCCAGCTTTTTCACTCTCCTCTTTTACTTTCATCAAGAGGCTTTTTAGCTCCTCTTCACTTTCTGCCATAAGGGTGATGTCATCTGCATATCTGAGGTTATTGATGTTTCTCCCGGCAATCTTGATTCCAGCTTGTGTTTCCTCCAGTCCAGCGTTTCTCATGATGTACTCTGCATAGAAGTTAAATAAGCAGGGTGACAATATACAGCCTTGACATACTCCTTTTCCTATTTGGAACCAGTCTGTTGTTCCATGTCCAGTTCTAACTGTTGCTTCCTGACCTGCATACAGATTTCTCAAGAGGCAGGTGAGGTGGTCTGGTATTCCCATCTCTCTCAGAATTTTCCACAGCTTATTGTGATCCACACAATCAAAGGCTTTGGCATAGTCAATAAAGCAGAAATAGATGTGTTTCTGGAACTCTCTTGCTTTTTCCATGATCCAGCGGATGTTGGCAATTTGATCTCTGGTTCCTCTGCCTTTTCTAAAACCAGCTTGAACATCAGGATGTTCACGGTTCACATACTGTTGAAGCCTGGCTTGGAGAATTTTGAGCATTACCTTACTAGCGTGTGAGATGAGTCCAATTGTGTGGTAGTTTGAGCATTCTTTGGCATTGCCTTTCTTTGGGATTGGAATGAAAACTGACCTTTTCCAGTCCTGTGGCCACTGCTGAGTTTTCCAAATTTGCTGGCATATTGAGTGCAGCACATATTATTGGTACCAGAGATGTTTGGACAGCTTTGAGCTTCAAAAATGAAAGCTAATGCATGGATGCTAGGCCAGCTACTTAATACTGTACTGTGGATCTGAGAGATGGAAAGGAAAATAGAGTTGTTGTTTTTTTATATATATATAAAATAAAAAAAAAAATCTGACTCCAAGTACATCAAGGATAATCTAGTTTTCTCTGTTTTTCACTAATGCTATAGACTACTTTGGCTTAGACTATCCTCCTGTTTTATCCTGCTGCTGCTGCTGCTAAGTCGCTTCAGTCGTGTCCGACTCTGTGCAACCCCATAGACGGCAGCCTACCAGGCTCTCTCGTCCCTGGGATTCTACAGGCAAGAATACTGGAGTGGGTTGCCATTTCCAATGCATGAAAGTGAAAAGCAAAAGTGAAGTCGCTCAGTCATGTCCGACTCTTAGCGACCCCATGGAATGCAGTCTACCAGGCTCCTCCATCCACGGGATTTTCCAGGCAAGAGTACTGGAGTGGGGTGCCATTGTCTTCTCTGCCTGTTTTATCCTAAGTGAAAGTAAATGATTAAATGCAAATCATTAATAAAAACAATATTTTAAAAACAAATGATAAATATGTTGCTATGCTTTTAAAAAATAACCTCTTGTAGTTATAAAATTAAGAGTTTTGATCTCTAAGCTCTGAGCCTTTAAGCATCTTTCAGGAAGCAAGGACCTGGGTATTATCAAGCAGACAGAGCTTACAGATGCAGAAAGGGATTAGGGATTCTCCCAACTCCAGCTTCTTTGACTGTTAGGAGGTTTACACACTGAAACTTACTGAGTCCTTCGTATGTGAGGCACTGCACAGAGTACTATCGTTTTGAGACTTTTTTCCTTATTCACTTCAGTTCAGTTCAGTCGCTCAGTTGTATCCGACTCTTTGCAACCCCACAGACTGCAGCACACCAGGCTTCCCTGTCCACCACCAACCCCCGGAGCTTGCTCAAACTCATGTCTTTTGAGTCAGTGATGCCATCCTACCATCTTATCCTCTGTTGTCCCCTTCTCTTTCCTGCCTTCAATCTTTCCCAGCATCAGGGTCTTTTCCAATGAGTCAGTTCTTCGCATCAGGTGGCCAAAGTATTGCAGCTTCAGCTTCAGCATCAGTCCTTTAATATTTGTTCATGATTTTTGTTTCTATTGTTTGCCTTAAAATTAAGAACTTTATGAGTGGAAGCTTAAAATGTATTGTTATTATTTTAGTCGTTATTTATTTATTTGACTGCACCACCTGGCACGTGGGATCCTAGTTCCCTGACCAGAGATCAAACCCTGCATTGGAAGTGTGGAGTCCTAACCACTGGACCACTAGGGAAGTCCTCAAAAGGTAGTATCTTAAAAGAATGATTACAAAACTTCAAAAGAGAAATATGTAAAGTAAAAATATATAAACCTCTCCTCCACAGTCCCATTCCCTAGAGATCAGGCTATTAACGTACATCTTCCCATCTTTTTCTCATGCACATATGAGCACACATATGACAAACACCTTCTTTTACTGCATGTGTTACATTAATTGTTTCAAGATGTGTACTATATGCTATAACTTGTTTTGTTAGTTCACCAAAATATCCCAAAAGCCTTTTCTTTCAGCATATAAAATTTAACCTCATCCTTTTTCATGGGCACATAGTACTAAATGGTACTATATTTAACTGTTCCCTTGTAATAGAACATTTAGGATGTTTCCAGATTTTCTCAATTTATTTCCTTTTTCATTTACTTAACAAACACTTATTGAGGGTTAGCCTCAGTTTTGGACTTGGGGAAGCATCAGTGAATAAAGCAAACTCTTTTTCTTAATGTAGCTCTCATGCAGTAGATAGGACAAGCAACAGACTAAATGAGAGACAGTGGAGGATGTACGTATACATATAGCTGATCACTCTGTTGTGCAGCAGAACCTAACACAACAATGTAAAGCAACCACTCAGTGCACGTGTGCTCAGCCGTGTCCAGCTCTTTGCAACCCCATGGACTGTAGCCCGCCAGATTCCTCTGTTCATGGAATTTTCCAGGCAAGAATACTAGAGTGCTTGCCACTTTCTACTGCAGGGGATCTTCCCAACACAGGGAACCTGTGTCTCCTGCACTGGCAGGCAGATTCTTTCCCACTGCACCACCTGGGAAGCCCAAAAGCAACTGTACTCCAATTTAAAAAAATAAAATAGAAGAGTCAAGGAAGAAATCTGAGAACTAACATCTTGGGGTAGAAATATGTGGGAAGTGAAACCACATATTCAAATATCTAGGGAAAGGAAAGAGCAAATTCTGACAAAGACACAAACTTTTCTGAAGAGCTCTAGTAAGTCAATGAAGCCAGAGTGGAAGGACAAGTGGGCAGAATTGTAGGCAACGTGCCGAGAGAGATATCAGATTATTGGATATCACATAGGCCACCGTGATAAGTTGATTTTTCTGAGTGCAAGAGGAAGGAACTGAGGAATTTGAGCTAGGGACTGACCCAAATAAATTAAATCCCAATGTTAGGTGCAAAAAAAAACACTTTCCTTTTTAATTCAACTTAATTTTTGGCTTTCAGCTTTTTTGAGTGAAACTCAGAGAAATACCTGAGAACACAAATATTGAGATCTTTTGCCTATTTTCCCTACATAGTTTGGCTATTGATTCTTCCTTATATGTTCCTGCTGTGCTTTTAAATATTCTACTGTGACAATCTCCATCTCATAAATCTCCTCAAAGGGCCTCACTCCCACCGAAACCCCAGTTCCAAGGCTGCCTCCTGGGTGTGCAGGTCCCTGGGCATACCCAGGCACACTTGAGGGTTCTTGTCTACATAAAGAAGTTAGTTAACAATGTATAACAGGGACTTCCCTGATGGCCCAGTGGTTAAGACTCCGCACTTACACTGCAGGGGGCACTGGTTCAATCTCTGGTCAGGGGATTAAGATCCCACATGCTGCTTGGCCAAATATATATATATATATTATATAATATATATATATACACACACACACATATATATATACACATATATATATACACATATATATATTATATAATATATATATTATAAAATTCACAAGTCCACTTAAGTATAAAGATTTATTAATGAAGATTTAGAATAAAAGGGCTTCCCTGATAACTCAGTTGGTAAAGAAACCGCCTGCAATGCAAGAGACCCACTTCAATTCCTGGGTTGGGAAGATTCCCTGGAGAAGGAAACAGCTACCCACTCCAGTATTCTGGCCTGGAGAATTTCATGGATTGTATAATCCATGGGGTCCCAAAAAGTTGGGCATAACTGAGCAACTTTCACTTTAGAATAGTAAAAGTTTTAATTATTGTCCATGCAATGCATGTAAAGATTCTTCCCAGTACTTTTTCTTATTTGGTCCAAGAGTCATTTTTTTTTTTTCTTTATTATCAAATGAGCCATGTGTGCATGCTCAGTTGCCTCCAACTCTGCAACCTTCTCCATGGAATTTTCCAGGCAAGGATACTGGAATGGGTTGCCATTTCTTCCTCCAGGGGATTTTCCCAACTCAGGGATCGAAAGTGTGTCTCTTCCATCTCCTGCATTGGCAAGCAGATTCTTCACCACTGTGCCACCTTGGGTGCCCCCATCAAATGAGCCGCTTCTTGTTAATTTCTTATCCTTCAACACAAGAAAGAGGTAGTAACGCTACAATTTCTCATAATACCATGGTGCTTGTAACATGTTTGTATTAAAATAATGTGAATTTTCTTGCCTCTAAAATCTCTCCTACCATCTATATTTCATGCTAGTTACATTGTTACTCTTGATTTTGCATCATCCATTGTGCTACTTGTAAATACTAGCTTCCAATCACTCAAAGACTGTTATGGCACTTCTTAGATAATAACCACAAATTCAAGCCTGAACCAGAGTGTGCAGAAAATGTGAATAATTTATTTTCTGGTCATGTTAAATGTATCATTTAAGATGTTATAGAATAACCTCAAACAGCACGTCTTGTAACTATGTCTTGCCTTGAACTCTCTAGGTAATAATTATTGAAAAAAATGAAATGTAATCTTTTTGAATAATGACTGTACCTTGCCTCTCATACACCATCACCAGCAGGAAGGGGATTGTAGACATAACAAAACAAATAACCTCACACATGCAAAGGATGTCTGTTCCTCATCTGGGAGAGCTTAACACTAACCAGGGAGAACACGGCATCACTGCATTAATCAGAAGTGTCCATTGGGCAGCCTGGATGGAAGAGGAGTCTGGGGGAGAATGGATACATGTATATGCATGGCTGAGACCCTTTGCTGTCCACCTGAAACTATCACAACATCGTTAACAGGTCACAGAGTCAGACACAATTTAGCAACTGAGCAACAATACTCCAATATAAAATAAAAAGCTAAAACATTTTTTTTAATTTGAAAAATTCAAAAAAGAAGAATCCGTTGTGATGAAGAATCTTGAAAGCCCTCAAAAGTGATGTGTATCCACTCCCAAAGGACTGCTTGATCCATGGTATAGAACCTACAAAGGGGATGGGGTAACTGCCCTAAATACCAGCGGCAAGGAGCATAAGGACACCTGAAACCACCTGTGGAGCCCTTGAGTGTTTATACAACAGAAGTGGCAAAGTGATTTGCACATAGACAGTGAAAGTGGATGCCTGAGCCCACATATATGGCCTGAGCAGTGGACCTTAGACAGCGCAGACCCCTAAATTAGAGCTACATCCAAAATACATGAGAATCACCCCCATATCAGCATGTCAGCATCACCCCAACTGCCCAACTCCACACAATCTTGCAAAAGAAATACTTTGTCAGCCAGAATCAGTAGTCTGATCACTAGACACCTCTCCTAGAACTGGAATCTGAAGATGAGCCCCAGGGTGACGCTGTACATTCAAGAGCACCTCAGGACATCTGGTCAACCCCATGTGCAGAGACAGCACCCCAAATGGAGAAACAGGGCCGGCACCAAAGAAGACTTAGAACATTTCAAAGAAGGCACTTCAAAGAGGCACAGGAGTGGAGCAAGGTACCTGCATGCCCAGGTCTAAGAGTAATGGTGTTCAGGGACTTCCCTGGGGGTCCAGTGCAGGAGGCATGGGTTCGATTCCTGGTTGGGGAACTAAGATCCCACATGCTGCATGGCATGACCAAAAAATAAATACATGCTCCTCTAGGTTTATGCATAGCTTGAAGGGGTGCCAAAGCAGATGAATCACTGAAGAAAAATTTTTCACTTAGTCTCAGATCTAAATCTTATATTATGCCTATAAAAATGTTTATAAAGATGAGATAACATCTAACCTTGAAATTCCCACTTATACGAGGCATGGTGCCCAAAAGACTCATCCAGGCAAGGCTCAGTTCCCTTGCATCACAACGGTCATGTGAGATCATGTTGGAAATGAAACTCTCGGGCCCCACCCCAGATCTGCATAATTCAGTTCAGTTCAGTCGCTCAGTCGTGTCTGACTCTCTGTGACCCCATGAAACGCACGCAGCATGCCAGGCCTCCCTGTCCATCACCAACTCCCGGAGTCCACCCAAACCCATGTCCATCGAGTCGGTGATGCCATCCATCTCATCCTCCATCGTCCCCTTCTCCTCCTGCCCTCAATCTTTCCCAGCATCAGGGTCTTTTCAAATGATTCAGCTCTTCACATCAGGTGGCCAAAGGAGTATTGGAGTTTCAGCTTCAATATCACTCCTTCCAAGTCTTTATTTTTTTCTCGGTACTTTTATAAAGGACCCCTAGTGATGGATGGAGCTTCCTTGGTGGCTCAGACGGTAAAGAATCTGCCCACAATGCAGAAGACATGCAATCCCTGGGTTGGGAAGATCCCCTGGAGAAGGGAATGGCAACCTACTCCAGTATTCTTGCCTGGACAATCCCATGGACAGAGGAACCTTTTGGGCTACAGTCCATGAGGTCACAAAAGAATCGGACACGACTGAGCAACTAACAGTTTCATTTTTTCATTTTGGGAGATTGATATGTACATTAAAGCTTGGGAGACTTGCTTTTTAGGATATCAGCTTTGAATTTAGTGTGGCACCAAGTCAGAATTGGGCTATTCTAAATATATGATAATTACAACAATACCAATATTTACCGCTGGTCTTATTTCTTCACAAACTATGTAAGAAAGCACAGGGAGGGAATTCCAACCCCCACCCTAAGGGCCTTTTCATACTTCCTACTTTTTGCTTCCTCTTGTATCTAAAGTTATTAGGTAGCACATCATCTTCACTTTACTTATTCAAATATGCTAGGTGTTCTATTGAAAAATCCCTTCTTCATTTGATTGGGTATGCTACAGCCAGTCAAATTTGTCTGTCAACTGCTTGCGACAAGGTTGAGATTGTAGGAAAATCAAGTGACACAAATTTGATGGGAGTTGTCTTAGTCTGTTTAGGCTACTATGACAAAAATACCATAAACTAGGTGGCTTATAAACAACAGAAATTTCTCTCTCATCGTTCTGGAGTCTGGGAAGTCGAAAATCAAGATGCTGGTGTCGACTAAAAAGATATGTACAACTTGAGAATTGCAAGTTAAGTTTTATTTGAGGCAAAATGAGGACTGCAGCCCGGGAGGCAGCATCTCAGATAGCGCTGAGAGTTTGTTGAAGAGGGAGTTCCATGAAGCACTCACTTTACAAAAGATTTTTTGTTAGTCATGAGAATCTGATGTCACCATGAAGGGATTTAGTGTTTCTCTAGATATGAGATGCAAGGATTGAGATCATAAAATCTGTTCCTAAGAACATCCAGCTGTCTAAAGACCTGTCCCTCCAGATTCTCTGGCGCACAGAGTGCCTCACCCCACCCTGAACTCCCTCAGGAGTTGCTGCAGCAGCATGGGGTTCAAGCTCCATACAGGCAGATGGCAAATGCCTTTGTTGTTCAGTCGTTGGCAATATTCTTGGTAAGTGCCAATTTGTAGTTGACACTGGCAAAGTAAATGCTTGATGAAGGCTTTTTTGCCTGTGTACATGGCAGAAGTGGTGAGAGATTCCTCTAGGACCTCTTTAATAAGGGCACCGAAACTAACACAACTATATTGTAAAGCAACTATACTCCAAAAAATACATAATAATAATAAGGGCATTAATCCCATTCACAAGGCTTCTGTCTCCCTGAACTGGCCATCTCCCAAAGGCCCCATCTCCAAATACCTTTTACACTGGGGATTAGCTTTCAACATACACATTTTGGAGGAACACAAAGATTTCTTCTACAGCAGGAATTGTTTATAGGAACAGCAATCACTGGGACCTCTCTGGTGGTCCAGGGGCTAAGACTCCACGTTCCCAATGCACAGGGTCTGAGTTCAATCCCTGGTCAGGGAACTAGATCTCACATGTCGCAACTAAGACTCAGCACAGTCAAATAAAAATATATTTTTTAAAAAGCCATAATCATAGTCTGACTTACATAGGATGCAATCATTTCCCATTCAAATTAGCTTTACAAATTCAATGTGCAGGTAAAAAATAGTCATAAATTCATACCAGAAACTTATGAAAAGCAAAATATTTGCCTATTGCACTCTAATAATGAACCGTTATTTCAATAGAAACTTTGCTACTCTTAAATGTGAAGTTTTTAAAGATAATTTTAAAATATGAAGTTAATTTGTGTAAATTAAGATAACTGTTTTAGCACAAAGCTCAATACCTAAATTGCCTATTCGAATATCTAGTTCAAAGAGCTAGGATTTTTCTTTTGGTTGCTCAATATCTTTTTCCTTCTGATGGCTCTTTAGTCGTTAGTTCATACTTTGTTGAATTATTTTGGTGCGTTTAGCCCTCACTTTCTCATCCATTATATTCATTTCATTCTCTTTTCAGCCTCCGTCTTCCAAGCTCCTACCCACACTCTGATCTGGCCTGAAAACATACCCAATTTTTCAATCATCAAAGTTACCCTCTGAGTGGGAGGAAAAGAAGACCACTCAGTACTGAATTCAATTGGGAATTATATAAATTAAATACTTTAAACAATATTATAGCTTTAGCCTACCTAGTTATCTAATCACATTGCTAATTTGAGTGCTTCTTTTCTTCTTAGTGAATCCAACATACATAATATCCAACATACAAAATAAACAGATGGAACCAATTTACAGACTATTCTCAAACCAAACAAGTTTTTTTCTATGTAGTTTTCTTCTTGTAGTGTCTACAAGAAAAGATATTCATTCAGCATGAATTTTCTTTAAAAACTTGATTTTCTTTAAAAAATTGATAGGAAATGGATTATACTAGGCTGTAGAAAAATGAGAGATTAAGGTATGATTCTTTAAAGATTACAACAGAGTAGGACATCAAGTACACTATCAATAATTGTTTACAAAAGAAAAGTGGAGTTAGTGCCAATGAAAATTACTAACAAAGTGCTTTGTGAATAGAAAGCATGATTAATTAGGGGTGGGAAGGCCAGTCTTTACTGATGAAACATAGTTTAAGATATTAAATGTTCTGTGTCACTAACATTAGAGATAAATCCAAAGACAGCTCCTCTTTCTCACCAAGCTCATTGGAATCTGACTCCTCAGTGTAAGACTTCTTTGTGGCCAACAACTTAATCGATGGTAAGAGACAGATTGCTGCTGATTTGGGCTGAGTTGGACAATTTCTAGAGAACATTCTGGCCATTATGCCTCAAGGTCAAGATGACCTTTGCTGAAAGTGGGTAAAGCACACTTAATAATTTATTAATTTATTTTAATTGGAATATAAATGTTTTACAATGTTGTATCGAAGCACACTTTTGACAATCCATATGATTTGTAGAGATGAGTAGTCATTTTCTTCTCCACTATGTCCCCAAGGCCTTCACTTATCATCCCTAAGCCCTGGGAGCTAGTGCTCTCTGGTTCCTTTTCTTCTGATGCTGGTAGTTGTTCTTGAAGGCAATTGCATGCATGCATAGTCGTGTCTAACTCTTTGCAACCCCATGGACTATAGCCCACCAGGCTCTTCTGTGCATGGGATTCTCCAGACAAAAATACTGGAGTGGGTTGCCAGGCCCTCCTCCTGGGGATCTTCCTGGCCCAGAGATCGAACCCATGTCTTTTATGTCTCCTGCATCGGCAGGTGGGTTCTTACCACTAGTGCCACTTGGGAAGCCTGACTTGTCCACCACAGATTTCAAATTTGTTATCACCTGCTTTTTTAATCATTCCAGATTGAATCCAAGGAAAATTCACCTGTCAGTTATAGCAGTGGTCCCCAACAATTCTGGCACCAGGGAATGGTTTCAAGGAAGACAATTTTTCCATGGACAGGGGTAAGAGGGGTGGGCAGGGGGTTGAGTTCAGGATGATTCAAGCACATTACATTTACTGTGCACTTTATTTCTATTATTATTACATCAGCTCCACTTCAGATCATCAGACATTAGACCCTGGAGGTTGGGGACCCCTGAGTTAAAGAATGTCTTGGAGGACAGCTTGTCTTTTTGACATGACCTGAAAATAGATTTGAGGGAAGTAAAATCAAAGATCCCTAGGGCTCCGGGAATCCTGGAAATCTAGGTCTGACTCATTATTGTCATCAGCATGGGAACTGTTAACGTGTTTTATTGACATTTGCGTAATATCGCTCCATGGTGGCTGCATCGTATCAAAGTCTGTATACTCTTCACAGAAGGTGCTGCCCTTTTGTTTCAGACCTTGCAAAACAGCAGAAAGTTGAGTGTTATAAACTCTGGCTGGCAAAGCTTAAGCAGAAGCAAACACACTTAACATATTTGGGAGTGGTGTCAACACAAATGTCAAATCAAATGCTCTTGATTTGCCAAGGCCCCTTCCAAGTGGAGGCTGATGATTTTGGTATGAAGAACTTTGTTCAGTCTCAGTTAAAGAAAATTCATTGTTGGAACTGAAACATGACCTTTGTTTACACAAAAGGTTGTCTTAGTTCAGTCAGTTTGAGAGTGGGCGAATCTAAAGTAGAAACTGGAAAAGATGTGTCAATTCCTGCTTTTAGTGGCAGGGGAGGGGGAGCCTGGGGAGTGAGAAAAGCTGTTTCATTATTGCTTGGTTGCTTTTTCTATATAATTTTTTTTTATTTTTTCATTTATTCATTTATTTTTGGCTGTGCTGGGTCTTCATTGCTACAGCCTGTGGAATCTTCCCAGACCAGGGACCTAACCCGTGTCCACTGCACTGGCGTGTGGATTCTTAACCTGAATCCCTGAACCACCAGGGAAGTCTGTTATTGCCTGCCTTCCTGGTTTTTAAGGGACAGTAACTTTTTAGAAACAAAGAAACTGTGGAAGTAGAGACGAAAACACATTTTCATGCGTCAGGGACCAAAAACGTTTTGCCAAGTAGATAAAGGAATATGAGTAGCCTGATAATGTTTGTTGCGGTAAAACAAGATACTGGAGCAAATAACCCCACATTTCCAGTGGTTAATTAATGCAATGAAAGTGTGTTTCTTATTCGTATAAAGGACCCAGGCAGGTGTGTCTAGTCAAAGGGCAGCCTTCATACTCATTCCAGGGTGCATGGCTCTTCCGTTTTGTAGTTCTGATTTCTAGGATCTGAGTTCTCTGAAGCGGATGGTGAAAGAGAGAATGGCGAAAAATAGAGAAGCCTCATCCACTTCTAAGAAATCTGCAGCCTCATTGGATCCACAGATGACTGAAAAAACAAAAACGTGTTACATCCACACTGTGGAATATTATTCAGCCTTTAAAAAGGAAGGAAATTCTCTCTCATGCTGCAACATGGGTGAACTTTTTGAAGACATCATGTTAAGTGAAACAAGCCAGACACAAGAGAGCAAATACTGTATACTTCCAGTTATATGAGGCATCTAGAATAGTCCAGTACAGACAGAGTAGGACAGTGGTTATCAGGAGCTTGGGGGAGGATGACTGGGGACTGTATCTTTAAAAGGTACAGAGTTTTAGTCTGAGAAAGAGAAAAAGTTCTAGAGATGGAGAGTGGTGATGGATGTACAACAAATGTGACTACACTAAATATCACTGAACTGTACACTTAAAATGATCAACTTTACACATTACCATATGTAAAAGAGACGGCCAGGGGGAACTTACTGTATGACTCAGGGAGCTCAAACCAGTGCTCTGTGGCAAACTAGAAGGGAAGGGTGGGGTGGGTGGGAGAGAGGTTCAAGAGGGAAGGGACATATGTATACCTGCGGCTGATTCCTGTTGATGTATGGCAGAAACCAGCACAATATTGGAAAGCAACTATCCTCCAATGAAAAATGCAAATTTTTAAAAAGATAAGTTTCATGTTGAGCACATTTTATCACAATTTTTTTTAAAGGCCTCAGTATAGAACTAGTCAAGAGCACCTGGAAAAAAACAAACTTTGGCTGACCAGTTGCTTTCCAGTGATACCTGTACCTATGAGAGGGAGCGCAGAATTTGCATGGACACCTAACTTTTTCTGCCACAACTAGGAAGGGAGAGGGGCAAAGCCCTGGAGTATTCTTGATGCTCACTCATCCATGTTCAAATAAAATGTCTTCTGGGTCATTATTTTCCTTCAGTGGTAATAGTTTCATCTCACCTTTTTCAAGGTTATCTAGATTTATGTCTATTTAGTGAGTACTTAATGTCTCCTAGCCTGTGTTATAAATGCTCTCCATATGTTAAATTATTTAACTATCATAAAAAAACTTTATGACATAGATGATTTTGTTGTCCTCGTGTGCATGCTAAGTCACTGAAGTTGTGTCTGACTCTTTGTGACCCTATGAATGCACCAGGTTCCTCTGTCCATGGGATTCTCCAGGCAAGAACACTGGAGAGGGTTGCACATCCTCCTCCAGGGAATCTTCCCAACACAGGAATCAAGCCTGCATGTCTTATGTCTCCTGCATTGGCAGGTGGGTTCATTACCATTAGTGCCAGCTAGGAAGCCCTTTGTCATCCTTATTTTAAGATCAATGACCTGATGTACAGAGAAATTACTAAATGAGGTCAGAATGTACAGTTACTGAGTGACCCACCAAGGACTGGAACCACTGTCCAATAGAACTCATATTTATTTATTTATTTGGCTGTACCCAAACTTAGTTGGGACATGTGAGATCTAGTTCCCTAACCAGGGGTCGAACCTGCACCCCTTGCAGTGGAAGCTGGGAGTCTTAACCACTAGACCACGAGGAAGTCCCTAGAATACATCCATTTTTCTTTTTAACTACTATACCATACTGCCTCCTGGAAAGCTGTGGTGTATTTAGATTAATATGATATATTTAGCAAAGGAAGTTGTTCAGCTGCTTTTAATACTAGCTTACACAAAAGACCTGGCTTATTTCTCTCTCATTTAAAAACTCTAAGCTAGGAACTTCCCTAGTGATCCAGTAGCTGAAACTTCAAGCTCCCAATGCAGTGGGTCCAGGTTCAATCCCTGGTCAGGGAACTAGACCCCATATACTGCAATTAAGACTTGGTGCCACCAAATAAATAAAAATATTTTTTAAAGTACTCATTTTAAAAAGCCTAAACTATTGGGAGGTCCAGGAGAAGAAGCCAGGCCTGCTCTACAGTGTCATTTAGCGACCCAGGACTCTTTCTGTTACAATACTTCTCCATCTGCTCCTACAGTGTGCCTGTCCCCTGTCTTCCAGGACATTGTGGTTCCAGCACAAGGGAAGTAGGAAAGAGGAAGTGGGGGGAAAGCAGTTTTCTTCTGAGTATGACTTGGAAGTCACACACACCATTGCCATTCCTATGAAGAGAAGTGAAAGTAATTCAGTTGTGTCCAGCTCTTTGCGATCCCATGGACTATAGCCCTCCAGGCTCCTCTGTCCGTGGAATTTTCCAGGCAAGAATACTGAAGTGGGTTGCCATTCCCTTCTCCAGGGGACCTTTCTGACCCTAGTCCCCCACATTGCAGACAGATTCTTTACCATCTGAAGGCACCAGGAAAGTCCCCAGCTCGGCCATAGCATCGTCATACAAGCTATAGTCTCAACAAGCTGTGTAAGGAACTGAGAATGTACGGTTCAACAAGGCAGCCATGAGCTCACTGGAAACTCAGAGAAGACTTGATTCTTTGCAATCTCTACCTCGCTTGGTCATCACATAAACATCACGTTCTTAATCATCCGACCATATGTAGTACCTAGGTTGCAGAGATGGAAAGTTATTTTATTTATTTTTTAAAGTTTATTTATTTTACTTTACAATATTGTATTGGTTTTGCCATACATTGACTTGAATCTGCCATGGGTGTACACGTGTTCTCCATCCTGAACTCCCCTCCCACCTCCCTCCTCATCCCATCCCTCTGGGTCATCCCAGTGTACCAGCCCCGAGCACCCTGTATCATGCATCGAACCTGGACTGGCGATTCGTTTCACATATGATATTACACGTTTCAATGCCATTCTCCCAAATCATCCCACCCTCACCATCGCCCTCTCCCACAGAGTCCAAAAGACTGTTCAATACATCTGTGTCTCTTTTGCTGTCTCGCATACAGGGTTATCATTACCATCTTTCTAAATTCCATATATGTGTGTTAGTATACTGTATTGGTGTTTTTCTTTCTGGCTTCACTCTGTATAATAGGCTCCAGTTTCATCCACCTCATTAGAACTGATTCAAATGTATTCTTTGTAATGGCTGAGTAATACTCCATTGTGTATATGTACCACAGCTTTCTTATCCATTCATCTGCTGATGGACATCTAGGTTGCTTCCATGTCCTGGCTATTATAAACAGTGCTGCAATGAACATTGGGGTACACGTGTCTCTTTCAATTCTGGTTTCCTCAGTGTTATGCCCAGCAGTGGGATTGTTAGGTCATATGGCAGTTCTATTTCCAGTTTTTTAAGGAATCTCCACACTGTTCTCCATAGTGGCTATACTAGTTTGCATTCCCACCAACAGTGTAAGAGGGTTCCCTTTTGTCCACACCCTCTCCAGCATTTATTGCTTGTAGACTTTTGGATAGCAGCCATTCTGACTGGCGTGAAATGGTACCTCATTGTGGTTTTGATTTGCATTTCTCTGATAATGAGTGATGTTGAGCACCTTTTCATGTGTTTGTTAGCCATCCGTATGTCTTCTTTGGAGAAATGTCTGTTTAGTTCTTTGGCCCACTTTTTGATTGGGTCTTTTATTTTTCTTGAATTGAACTGCAGGAGTTGCTTGTATATTTTTGAAATTAATTCTCGGCCTATTGCTTTGTTTGCTATTATTTTCTCCCATTCTGAAGGCTGTCTTTCCACCTTGCTTATAGTTTCCTTTGTTGTGCAGAAGCTTTTAATTTTAATTGGGTCCCATTTGTTTATTTTTGCTTTTATTTCCAATATTCTGGGAGGTGGTTCATAGAGGATCCTGCTGTGGTTTATGTCGGAAAGTGTTTTGCCTATGTTTTCCTCTAGGAGTTTAATAGTTTCTGGTCTTACGTTTAGATATTTAATCCATTTTGAGTTTATTTTTGTGTATGTTGTTAGAAAGTGTTCTAGTTTCATTCTTTCACAAGTGGTTGACCAGTTTTCCCAGCACCATTTGTTAGAGATTGTCTTTTCTCCATTGTATATTCTTGCCTCCTTTGTCAAAGATAAGGTGTCCATAGGTACATGGATTTATCTCTGGGCTTTCTATTTTGTTCCATTGATCTATATTTCTGTCTTTGTGCCAGTACCATACTGCCTTGATGACTGTGGAAATTTATTTTTTAAATTTGTATAGAAAGCAACTCAGAAAAATTCTAGGTGGTAGAGAATAAGATGAAAAATTGTTTGTACAAATAGGTAAGCACAGTTTGGTAGTAGTGGGATGAACCCCAGTTTTAGATTCCATAAGACTTGGGGTCTAATTTGTCTCTAACATTTACTAGTGTGTGAAGGTGGGCAATTTACTTAAATTCTCTCAACTTTGGATTCTTCATCTGTAAAATGAAATTGACAACCAACACTTATTTTCAGAATTATTTTGGCAATTAATAGATAAAGTATACAATGTCTATAAAACATGTCAAGTTTGACATTCCCAACATCAAACTCTCAATATTCTTTCCCAAACCTGCTTTTCTGATAGTCCTCCCTATCACAGTAGATAGGCAACTTCATCCTTCTATCTTCCCAGGCTAAAATCCTTGGAGTTATCCTTATCATTTTCCGTCTTCATATATAAGCCATCAATAAATCCTGTCCACTTGCCACACAAACCACATCCACTATTCAACCACTTCTCACCACTTGTCCTGCCACTTCTCTGCTTCCAGTCATCATTTTGCCTTGCCTGGATCATTCCAACAGCCTCTTAAGCGTTCCTGCTTCTTCCTGAGCCTTCTACACTATCTCCTAGAAGGCGAAGTCATCTTTTTAAACATAAGACTGATTATGTTCAGAGCCTTCCTCTGTTGTCTCAGAGTAAATCCTTCCCAATCTGGCCACCTGTTGACTCTCTGACCTCATCTCTTATTATTCTCATGATTTTAAATTCAACTGGAGTCTGAAGATCATAGATTAATACCTATAAAGCAGCCGGTAAAGTATGGCTGGGATTCATCTATTAATGCTTTTCTCTAGACAGAGCAATAGGGAAAAGAAATATTAAACATTTCACCGTGTTGAAGACCAATATTTTTAAAAAGCATTGAAAAAAAAGTGAAAGTGAAGTCGCTTAGTCGTCTTCATCTCTTTGCAACCCCATGGACTGTAGCCCACCAGGCTCCTCCATCCATGGAATTTTCCAGGCAAGAGTATTGGAGTGGGTTGCCCTTTCCTTCAGGGGATCTTCCCGGCCCAGGGATTGAACCCGGGTCTCTTGCATTGCAGGCAGATGCTTTTCTATCTGAGCCAATTTTATTTTGAAAAACGCTCCTTAAGAATTCCCTGGCAGTCCAGTCGTTTGGACTCTGTGTTTTCATAGCAGGGGGTATGGGTTCAATTCCTGGTTGGGGAACTAAGATCCTACATGCCATGTGGTGTGGTTAAAAAAAATTCTTCTTGTCATAAGAAGCATTTGGAAAAGCAGCTGAGGCATCATTCAGATCTCAGCTTCAATGACCATCTCATCTGAATTAGCCTCTTTATCCTGTCATTTGTCACTGTCTTATATTTCTTTCATAGCACCTCCCAGTTCAGTTCAGTCTCTCAGTCATGTCCGACTCTTTGCAACCCCATGAATTGCAGCACGCCAGACTTCCCTGTTCACCACCAACTCCCAGAGCTTGCTCAAACTCATGTCCATTGAGTCGGTGATGCCATCCAACTGTCTCATCCTCTGTCCTCCCCTTCTCCTCCCACCTTCAATCTTTCCCAGCATCAAGGTCTTTTCCTATAAATCAGTTCTTCGCATCAGTGGCCAAAGCACTGGAGCTTCAGCTTCAGCATCAGTCCTTCCAGTGGATATTCAGGACTGATTTCCTTAGGATTGACTGGTTGGATCTCCTTGCAGTCTAAGGGATTCTCAACAGTCTTCCCCAACAACACAGTTCAAAAGCATCAATTCTTTGGTGCTCAGCTTTCTTTATAGTCCAACTCTCACATCCATACATGACTACTGGAAAAACCATAGCATTGACTTGACAAACCTTTGTTGGCAAAGTAATGTCTCTGCTTTTTAATATGCTGTCTAAGTTGGTCATAACTTTCCTTTTAAGGAGTAAGCGTCTTTTAATTTCATGGCTGCAATCACCATCTGCAGTGATTTTGGAGCCCAAAAATATAAAGTCAGCCACTGTTTCCCCATCTATTTCCCATAAAGTGGTGGGACCGGATGCCATGATCTTAGTTTTCTAGATGTTGAGCTTTAAGCCAACTTTTTCACTCTCCTCTTTCACTTTCATCAAGAGGCTCTTTAGTTCTTCTTCACTTTCTGCCATGAGGGTGGTGTCATCTGCGTATCTGAGGTTATTGATATTTCTCCCGGCAATCTTGTTAGTATTAGAAACACTACATTTATTGTCATTTTCACAGTGTTCCCAAGGACAACAGATGTTCAAACATGAAAACCTAAGGTAAATTGTTTATGGTAAAATGCATGCATAACAGAATTAGAATAAATTTAAAGGAATTGAAAGGCAAATAAAATTATAAAATTAATTTTTAATACTTATGGAAGCTATCAGATTCACACATTTTCTTTCCAGTAACCCTCTCGTCATATTTTGTGGGGTGTCCTTATTGGCTGTGTGCTTCTCTTCCCAACTCTTCATTCAGTGACATCACACCAATAGCATGAAATACATTGTGGGAGTATTTACAGAAGACAGGTATTTACAGTATTTACAGGATAAGGGGAAAATAAAAAAATCAGATTTTGGAATCCTCCCATTCTGGGAGAGCTAGCTGTTAAACATTTACCATCTCATGGCTGAGCTTAGCATTTGCTAAGTTTACTATATGGAAATATATAGTAGGAGGTATTTTACAAACCTGTTAGGAATTGTGGGAAACTTGAGCCATAAGTTCAATAACTAAGCAAGTAGGAAAAAATGAAGCAATTGTTATCTCTGCTTCTGTTTAGTCTCTAAGTCATGTCTGACTCTTTTGTGACGCCATGGACTGTAGCCCACCAGGCTCTCTCTGTCCATGGGATTTCCCAGGCAGGAATATTAGAGTGGGTTGCCACTTCCTTCTCCAGGGGATATTCCCGACCCAGGGATCAAATCCAAGTCTCCTGCATTAGCAGGTGGATTCTTTACCACTGAGCCATGAGGGAGGCCTAATTATTATCTCTAGGAAAAGCAAAACATATAAATATACTATAACTATAATGCATTATCTGACTCAGCTAGGGGCAAAATCTTATGTAATCATTATAATGAAAGCACTGAGGACTTCCCTGCTGGTCCAGTGACTAAGACTCTGTCTTCCCAATGCAGGGGGCCTGCATTCCATCCCTGGTCAGGGAACTAGACTCCACATGACACAACCAGGAGTTCAAATGCCGCTACTAAAGATCCCTCATGCCACAATAAAGACCCAGTGCAGCCAAATAAATAAATAAATATTTTTTAAAAAATGAAAGCCCTGTGTGCATGCTAAGTCACTTCAGTCACGTCCAACTCTGGGCACCCTATGAACTGCAGCCTACCAGGTTCCTCTGTCTATGGGATTTCCCAGGCAAGAATACTGAAGTGGGTTGCCCTGCCCTCCTCCAGGCTATCTTCCCATCCCAGGGATGGAACCCCCATCTGCCTGAGTCTCTTGCATTGCATTATTTACAACTAGCGCCACCTGGGAAGCTCCAGGTCTCTGCATTGCAGGCAGATTCTTTACCATCTGAGGCACCAGGGAAGCTAAAAGCGCTGAATATGGATTTAATCATAACTGGAATATAAATTTATTGGAGGGAAGAAAAGAGGGAAGGAGCTCTGTGTAAGGGAGCTAAGATCTTCACCTTTTGCATTGGAAGTGGTTGACAGGCATGGGACTGTCCCCCTCTCGGACCTCTAGATGAAGGGAGCATGTCTGCCCAGTGGGTCTAGTCGCTGCACTTTGAAATTGACCACTATAGCTATGTGGAGGTCACTCTTCCCATGGGCTGCTCCCAGCCAATGACTGGGAGATAGGGTATCCCTCCAAAGGGTGACTGTGACTCGAGGACTCCTCATTGGCCTTGCTGGCCTTTCCTTAGGGCTGCTCTGTGATCTAAGGTGACTCTACCCCATCTTCTCCCCTTCCCTGTCTCTTGACTCAGTAAGATTTGCAGGCAGTCTAACAGCATTTCCCAAGCTTCTCCCAGGTCCCTTTCCATTTTTCCTCACAAGCATGTCCTGGAATAAAGTTTTCTCTTTTGTGTCTGCCTCTTGGAGAGTCTGGACTAACACAGAAGTCAATTAATAATACCTAAAAAGAATGAATCTAATGATTATAGATACATATATTTCTTGAAATACACATGTAAATATCAGAAGAAGTAGCTAAGAACGGTATAAGTGCTGAAGGGCATATATTTTTAACTATTTAGCACTACTTGACTTTTTAATATGTACTTATATTAACTATTTTTTAACTTTATTTTATATTATAGCTGATTAACAATGTTGTGATAGTTTCAGGTGTATAGCAAAGTGATTCAGTTATGTGTATACATGTATCTATTCTTTTTTCAAATTCTTTCCCCATTTAGGTTTATATTAACTATTTTTGGGCTCCCCTAGTGGCTCACATGATAAAGAATCTATCTGCAATGTAGGAGACCCAGATTCAATCCTTGGGTCAGGAAGATCCCCTGGAGAAGGAAATGGCAACCCACTCCAATATTCTGGCCTGGAGAATTCCATGGACAGAGGGGCCTGGCAGGCTGCAGTCCATAGGCTTGCAAAGCATTGGACACAACTGGGTAACAAAGCACACATAACTATTTTTAAGTAAGCTGTCTAAAAAGGTAAAGGCCATTGCTCTAGATATTGGTTGCTGTTGATTGTTAAGGGGAAACAAAATTTCATCTACACTTTATCATCTGTTTTTCTAGCAATGCTCCTTTCACTTTCTTTTTGAATTCAACAAACTCCGAGCAAACAGCTCCACCCAGAGGGAGCAAAATGATCTGCCATCTGAGTGCCCACTCTGGGATGAATGTGCTAGTGACCATGCCCTTGCGTTATTTTTTCTACATTTAATATATATGAAAGGATAATTTTTAGAGATGTTTTTCTTTTCTTGTCTTCTCCTCACTTCAGGTAGACAAGCCCTCATTATGAGTTTGGCTTGGGGATTTTTGCAAATGCCATCAAATTTCTATAAACCTACTAGAACTAGAACACCTTTTCACATAAAAAGGTCAGTTTACTGAAACACTGTATTTTATTATCCCAACACAACAATAAGACCAATCATCTTCATGATTGGTTCAGTTACGTCTGACTCTTTTCGACCCCATGGACTGCACCACACCAGGCTGTCCCTCACCAGTTCCTGGAGTTTACTCAAACTCATGTCCATTGAGTTGGTGATGCCATCCAACCATCTCATCCTCTGTCATCCCCTTCTCCTCCTGCTGTATAGCAAAGTGAATCTGCCACATGTATACATATCTTCATGATCATTAAAGAGGATTTTCCCATGTTGTGCTCATCTTTATGAAAATGTCACCTAATCCTAAATCCTTTTCATTTTTCACTGAAAAATGTAGTGGGAAATTCTAGTTAAACTGATAAATTAAAACATAAATTTACCACCATTTGCTCTCATAACTCCTCTAGAATGGCAATGAAGGAAACTTTAAAAGATGTAAAGTCACAGGGTAAAAAAAGATTGCAACAGAGAAGAGAATACACAAAGCAGATGGGTGAGTGATAAGTAACAGCAGAACAGAGAATCCTAAAACCTAACCCTCAGAGGGCCAAACCTGAAAGAAACAAGCTGACATTTGCATCTAACTTTTGAGGAAATTAAAGTAAAACAAGCAAGCACAGGGCTCGCTTCACTAGCACATATACTAAAATTGGAATGATACAGAAAAAAATTGTATGGCCCCTGCACAAGGACGACACTCAAATTCGTGAAGCATTTCATATTTTTTGGATTGGAAGATTGGGACTGACCTATATACATTCAGTTCAGTTCAATTGCTCAGTGGTGTCCGACTCTTTGTGATCCCATGAACCGCAGCTACTATGTAAAAAGCAGACAACCTATAAGAACCGACTGTATAGCACAGGGAACTCTACTCAATGCTCTGGGTGGCCTTCCTTCCTAAATGGGAAGGCAATCAAGGAAGAGGGGATGTATTCATGTGGCTGATTCACTTTGCTATACAGCAGAAACTAACACAACATTGTAAGAAAATTTTACTCCAATTTAAAAAATTTTTTAAATAAATCCTCTGTTAAATGCCTGATTTGCATATGCCACAAATTCTGTGGAATACTCTGATATGTGTTTGAACTGTCTTCATTAAAGTAATCTTTATGCAATCTGATTAAACCATTTTTAAGATCTCCTGGTGGTTCAGAGGGTAAAGTGTCTGACTGCAGTAAGGGAGACCTGGGTTCCATCCCTGGGTTGGGAAGATCCCCTGGAAAAGGAAATGGCAACCCACTCCAGTACTCTTGCCTGGAAAATTCCATGGACTGAGGAGCCTGGTAGGCTACAGTCCATGGGGTCACAAAGAGTTGGACATGACTGAGCGACTTCACTTTCACAAGATCCCCTGGAGAAAGAAATGGCAACCCACTCCAGTAATCTTGCTTAGAAAATCCCATGGACAGAGGAGCCTAGTGGGCTACAGTCCATGGGGTCAGAAAGAATCTGACACAACTTATTAGTGACTAAACCACCGCTCATGAGCACTTAAAAAAATGCAAATATAATGATATCCTCAAAGATTTAAGACATTGTGTAAGATTTAAGATATCCTTAGAACAACAAAAATGTGCTAATGAACTTTTAGAAAACAAAAAGAGAAATCTTGGAAGTTAAGTGTAATATTACAGGTATTAGAAATGCAATAAAAGGTTTAGAAGATAAAGCCATCAAAATTACACAGAAATTAGAACAAAGAGTGAAAGTGAAGTGGCTCAGTTGTGTCCGACTCTTTGCGACCCCATGGGCTATAGCCTACCAGGCTCTTCCATCGGTCCATGGGATTTTCCAGGCAAGAGTACTGGAGTGGGTTGCCATTTCCTTCTTCAGGGGGATCTTCCTGACCCAGGGATGGAACTCGGGTCTCCTGAATTGTAGGCAGACGCTTTTAACATCTGAGACACCAGGGAAGTCCAGAACAAAGAGACAAAGAGTTAAAATAGGAGAGAAAAATTAGAAAACAGGAGAACCAGAGGAGTTCCAGAAGACAGAGCAGAAACAAAGAAGTATAACTTAAAAATCTCCTATTTATTAGTCATGAGTTCATTTGTTCTCTTTTCAGTGAGTGTCTTCTCTATACCAGACATTGTGAGAGGTGTGAGAATTTGGCAGTGAACAAGAAAGCAGCAGAATTCCTTATCTCATGGAGCTTACTCATAAATGAAGGTTGTGACTTCTTAGCTAGAAAGAGCCCAGTGAATATTGTGAAATAAATGGAAAATGTTGACAGTAAGACACACCATCATGAAATTTTATAACACTAGAGATTAAAAAAAAAAACCCTCCTAAAATCTCCCAGAAAGAGAAAATCTTTTATATACAAAAGATTATGAATGAAAAAAATAGGCTTCTCAACATTCACACTAGAAGCTAGAAGACAATAAAACAATGTCTTTAGGATCCCAGGGGAAATTTCCTACCTAGAATTAAATTCCCAACCTAACTACTAATCAATGTGAGGGTGGAATATAGTTATTTTCAGATATTCCCAATTTTCAAAGTGGCTCAGTGGTTAAAAAAAAAAAAAAAAAAAATCCACCTGCCAAAGCAGGAGACTCAGATGTGGGTTCAATTTCTGGGTCAGAAACATCCCCTGGGGTAGGAAATGGCAACCCCCTCCAGTATTCTTAACTGGAAAATTCCATAGACAGAAGAGCCAGGCTACAGTCCATGGGGCTGCAAAGAGCTGGACACAACTGAGCACACAAAAGCAAACTTTCAAAACCTCTACCAATCACATGTCCTTTCTTGGAGAGCTACTAGAAGAGGTTCTTCACACAATGGAAAGTGAACCGAAAGAGACGTACGATCTAGAAAACAGAAGCTTCAACACAGGAAGGCAAAGAAAATGCCAGGAGAGGAGTGTGTGTTAGACCTGATGATGGTGATGCATATGTGCGCAGTCATGTCCGACTCTGGCGACTGACCCCATGGAGTCTAGCCCACTATCCTCTGTCCATGGTTTCTAGGCAAGAACACTAAAGCAGTTTGCCATTTCCTACTCCAAGGGATCTTCCTGGATCAAACCTGCATCTCCTGTGTCTCCTGCATGGGCAGGCAGATTCTTTACCACTGCGCCACCTGGGAAGTCCCTAGAGGGCAAGCAATCTCCATTAGAACAGAAGGTCAGAAAGCTCCATGGGACAGCTGCTGGCAGAAAGAGGAAGGGGAGGGAATGGTGGTGGGGGATGGGTAGGCAGAAAGAAAAGCAAATAACTTAACTGATATATATGTATAACTTAAGAGGAGATTCACCCTGCTCTCAAGAGTTATGAATGATAAAGGGTGAATGGATAAATAAAAAGTATCAACTGACTTCATTGTTTTGTTTTTTTTTAAAAAAAGAATACGCTTTCTTTAAAAGGCAATTATTAACTCTTGTGGTGGGGTGACTGTACAGAAAAGGAAATGTACCACAGGCTCATTTGTGAATAATGCTTACACGCTCATAATAATGTAAACTCGGAATATTAATTTGACTAAAAGGATCAAGAAACCAACACAATATTGTAAAGCAATTACCCTCCAATTAAAAATAAATTTAAATTAAAACAAGAATCATATAACTATATTGAGAGGTTAGATGGTAGAAGATTGCTCAAGTTTAGAGAAGCTGTTGGAGGTGTAAGATATTGACTTTGTAGAAAGCAGCTGGGAATATGTAAAATGAGAAGGAAAAAAAAACCTCAAGAAATAGTAGTGTGAGCATATTATATAGAAATGGAAATAAATTCCATGAATAGCTCAACATTTGTTTCTTCTGATGAAAAGAATGGTGGTGGGGTTCAGTTCAGTTCAGTTCAGTCGCTCAGTCATGTCCAACTCTTTGTGACCCCATGAATTGCAGCACACCAGGCCTCCCTGTCCATCACCATTTCCCAGAGTTCACTCGGACTCACATCCATCGAGTCCGTAATTCCTTCCAGCCATCTCATCCTACCCAATCCCTCCAAGCATCAGAGTCTTTTCCAATGAGTCAACTCTTCACATGAGGCGGCCAAAGTACTGGAGCTTCAGCTTTAGCATCATTCCTTCCAAAGAAATCCCAGGGCTGATCTCCTTCAGAATGGACTGGTTGGATCTCCTTGCAGTCCAAGGAACTCTCAAGAGTCTTCTCCAACACCACACTTCAAAAGCATCAATTCTTTGGTGCTCAGCCTTCTTCACAGTCCAACTCTCACATCCATACATGACCACAGGAAAAACCATAGCCTCGACTAGACGGACCTTAGTCAGCAAAGTAATGTCTCTACTTTTGAATATGCTATCTAGGTTGCTCATAACTTTTCTTCCAAGGAGTAAGCGTCTTTTAATTTCATGGCTGCAGTCACCATCTGCAGTGATTTTGGAGCCCCAAAAAATAAAGTCTGACACTGTTTCCACTGTTTCCCCATCTATTTCCCATGAAGCGATGGGACTGGATGCCATGATCTTCGTTTTCTGAATGTTGAGCTTTAAGCCAACTTTTTCGCTCTCCTCTTTCACTTTCATCAAGAGGCTTTTTAGCTCCTCTTCACTTTCTACCATAAGGGTGGTGTCATCTGCATATCTGAGGTTATTGATATTTCTCCTGGCAATCTTGATTCCAGCTTGTGTTTCTTCCAGTCCAGCGTTTCTCATGATGTACTCTGCATAGAAGTTAAATAAGCAGGGTGACAATATACAGCCTTGACGTACTCCTTTTCCTATTTGGAACCAGTCTGTTGTTCCATGTCCAGTTCTAACTGTTGCTTCCTGACCTGCATACAGATTTCTCAAGAGGCAGGTTAGGTGGTCTGGTATTCCCATCTCTCTCAGAATTTTCCACAATTTATTGTGATCCACACAGTCAAAGCCATTGGCATAGTCAATAAAGCAGAAATAGATGTTTTTCTGGAACTCTCTTGCTTTTTCCATGATCCAGCAGATGTTGGCAATTTGATCTCTGGTTCCTCTGCCTTTTCTAAAACCAGCTTGAACATCAGGAAGTTCACGGTTCACGTATTGCTGAAGCCTGGCTTGAAGAATTTTGAGCATTACTTTACTAGCATGTGAGATGAGTGCAATTGTGCGGTAGTTTGAGCATTCTTTGGCATTGCCTTTCTTTGGGATTGGAATGAAAACTGACCTTTTCCAGTCCTGTGGCCACTGCTGAGTTTTCCAAATTTGCTGCCATATTGAGTGCAGCACTTTCACAGCATCATCTTTCAGGATTTGAAACAGCTCAACTGGAATTCCATCACCTCCACTAGCTTTGTTCATACTGATGCTTTCTAAGGCACTTGACTTCACATTCCAAGATGTCTGGCTCTAGATAAGTGATCACATCATCATGATTATCTGGGTCGTGAAGACCGTTTTTGTACAGTTCTTTCGTGTATTCTTGCCACCTCTTCTTAATATCTTCTGCTTCTGTTAGGTCCAGACCATTTCTGTCCTTTATCGAGCCCATCTTTGCATGCAATGTTCCCTTGGTATCTCTAATTTTCTTAAAGAGATCTCTAGTCTTTCCCATTCTATTGTTTTCCTCTATTTCTTTGCATTGATCGCTGAAGAAGGCTTTCTTATCTCTTCTTGCTATTCTTTGGAACTCTGCATTCAGATGCTTATATCTTTCCTTTTCTCCTTTTCTTTTCACCTCTCTTCTTTTCACAGTAAGCCATGTTAAAATCTGAGTATATGTGTTTCTCTGATAAAAAATTTAAGTTATAAAAAGGGAAATGGTTAAAAATTGATGCTGCTTAGAGCAGTTGTTCAAAAGTATGCAGTGAAATATAAAAATAATAGCTCAATAAAGCTATTTTAGTTAACAGCAAAAAAGCAGACTTCTCCAGTTAGTTCTGTCGGGGAGTGTGTAATTTCCTCGGTTCTGTCTTGCTGCAGCAAGAATTTGAAGCAGTGGACGGACTAGTGTTATAGCTTGGTTTTATTTAGAAAGTAAAGGAAAATACATCCTCCAGGTGTGAGGGCAGGCTGAACCAAAAGGCGCAAAAAGAAGAGAAGCCTCCGGCTCAATTTTGGCTTCTCTTTTTATACGTTTTTTTCTCCTCCCCTTGAGCCTGACCTATGTAAATTGGGCTAACCAGGAGGGCGGTTTGTTTTACCTGAGGTCCTCATTCCGGTCCTCGGACCTTCGTTTGTTCTATTTTCGAGGGCTTTTCCCTTCTTTGTCTTTTAGCCCCCGCCATTTTGGACTCTTTTTTCCTATTCTAACTACCTAACAGTTGAAACACTCATCTTTTGAATCTGAAGGCAGAGCAAAGGAGTAAGTCATCTAAGAAAATAAGTACTGGTCCATGACTGTGGATCAAAAACAAATCAGGAAGGATCCTCGCTTTGGCAGCTCATAAATTAAAATCAGAATGACACGGAGAAGATTAACATGGCTCCTGCACAAGGCTGACACAAAAATTTGTGAAGCATTTCATATTTGGGGGGAGTTTGGGATTAGCAGAGGCAAACTGTTACATAGAGGATGGATACACAACAAGGTTCTACTGTAAAGCATGTATATCTGAGTCACTGCTGTACAGAAAAAGTTAGTACAACATTGTAAATCAATTATACTTCAGTGAAAAAATTTTTTAAAGAATGAAATCAGAAAAGGCCTCAAGCAATTTGGGCAGTGGGTCTACAGTATATCATTAAATAGGCATGAGGTTCTGATGTGCCTTCTCTTCACCATTTCTAACTGTCATGGAAGTCTTGTTTGCAGAGGAACTCAGAGTTATTTGGCAGAATTTGTACTCGTCATCTCTTGCTTCCTGAAAGGAAAGTGGTGTAAACTTGGTGGTGTCCAAAAAAGGGAGCAGAAACAATGTTAAATATCTGTAGAGCATTAAAAACAGAGAGAGATGGGAGTCGAGAGAGAAAGAGATAGAGCGAGAGAGAAAACATGTGCTTTAAACAGAATCTTCTGACTTAGCAATTTTTGTTTTATTATTATATAAACCTTGAGCATAAAAAAACAAACAAACAACTCTTTGAAGCTCCATCTGGAATGAATCTACTACTGGGCCAGAAAAATGACTCAGTAAATTCTCAAAGTATTTGAAGTAAAAGAGTACTATCTTTTAAATTCCTTCATCTAAATTTTGACAAAATAAGTAAAACACAAAGATTCTCCAAGAAAGAGAGATAATGGAATAAACAAAAAGAAGGAAACCTCCTTTCCTCCCACCAGGGATTAATGATACAAATGAAGGAAAAAACTGGATTTCCTTACAATCCATTCTTAGCCACATATCTCATTAATAGTTTGTCCTCCCTCTCACTTACCAAGTAGCATTGTGTTAGTCGCTCCGTCATGTCCTACTCTTTGAGACCCCATGGACTGTAACCTACCAGGCTCCTCTGTCCATGGGATTCTCCAGACAAGAATACTGGAGTGGGTTTCCTTCTCCAGGAGGAGAAGCTATTTCCTTCTCCAGGAGGATCTTCCCAATTTGGAGATCGAACCCAGGTCGCCTGCACTGCAGGCAGATTCTTTACTGTCTGAGCTACAGGGAACTCAAACTTAATTATGTGCATGAAATGGAGATTTTCTTTCAGAGACTATGTAACATCCTCTCCCAGAAGAGAAGAGCCTCGGGGCTTCAAATGGCCTTTTTAGCAAGAAGGAAATAACAACAATGATTAAGTAACCCTCCTGTTCCTGTTCTCTCTTCTTGTATTGAAGTATAATTGCTTTACAAGGTTGTGTTAGTTTCTGCAGTACAATGACCAAGTGAATCAGCTTTATCTATTCATATATCCTGTCCCTCCTGGGCCTCCCTCCCCCTCACCCGTATCCCACCTCTCAAGGTCATCACAGAGCACTGAGCTGAGCACACGCAGGTTTCCACTAGCTATCTGTTTTACACTTGATAGGGTACATCCCTACCTAATCTAATCCTAATCTCCCAACTGGTCCTACCCTCCCTTTCCCCCGCTGTGTCCACAAGTCTGTTCTGCACATCTGCATCTATATTCCTGCCCTGTAAATATTTTCATCTGTACCATTTTTCTAGATTCCACCTAGCTATCTGAAGCCAGTAGCATGCTTTCGCATTCTGATCTCCCTATCCTCAGGGCTCACCTTAGGGAATGGCTGCAGTCTGACGGCTGCTAGATGGCAGCTTTCTTTCCTTCCTGAGCTCCTGGGGTGCTGCAGTTCATGGGGTCGCAAAGAGTCAGACATGACTGAGCAACTGAACAACAACAAATGGCCTTAGAGGCTCAAACAGCAACATTAAATAAACATAAGCAAGATGTGAGGTAAAACAAGTCATTCTCCAAGGATAAAAATCCACTAAAACAAGAATTGCAATACTTTTGGCCACCTGATGCAAAGAACTGACACATTGGAAAAGACCCTGAGGCTGGGAAAGATTGAAGGCAGGAGGAGAAGGGAACAACAGAGGATGAAATGGTTGGATGGCATCACTGACTTGATGGACATGAGTTTGAGCAAGCTCTGGGAGTTGGTGATGGACAGGGAAGCCTGGTGTGCTGCAGTCCACGGGGTCGCAAAGAGTCGGACACGACTGAGTGACTGAACTGAGCTGAAAATAAGAACACTGGATAAAAACAATTCTAGAATAGTCTCAACTTCTGCCTAACAAATGTAATTATTCAATACTTGAACTCTAGCCTTATCTAGTCCTTTGGCCACTGCTGAGTTTCCCAAATTTGCTGACTGATGCTGAAGCTGAAGCTGAAATACTTTGGCCACCTGATGTGAAGAGCCAGCTCATTGGAAAAGACCCTGATGCTGGGAAAGATTGAATGCAAAAGAAGAAGAGGGTGGCAGAGGATGAGATGGGTAGACAGCATCACCGACTCAATGGACATGAATTTGAGCAAACTCTGGGAGATAGGATGTGCGTCCTAAGTCACTTCAGTTGTGTCTGACTCCTTGCGACCTCATGGACTCTAGCCTGCCAGGCTCTGTCCATGGCATTCTCCAGGCAAGAACACTGGAGTGGGTTGCTGTGCCCTCTTCCGGGAAATCTTCCCAACTCAGGGATTGAACTTGCGTGTCTTATGTCTCCTGCATTGGCAGGTGGGTTCTTTACCACTAGTGCAGCCTGGGAAGCAGGACAGGTGTCCGGCTGTGCTACTGTCCATGGGGTTGCCAAGAGACGGACATGACTTGGCAACTGAACAAAAGCAACCTCTTCTAACTTTTTTCTGTCCTCAAAACAGTTTCAGGATTATTTCTAGAGTCTCTGCTCTCACAGACGAGACGGAGAAAAAGAAAGGATGCTGCCTTCATTGTGCAGTTTATAAAATTGCTGTATTTGAATCAGCTGAAAAGCAGTGATCCAAAAATTTTCAGACTTTGCTCAACAGTAGCATCATGTGAAGGAGGTGACTAGGGGAATTGCTGCTCTGAGACAAACTCTAACCAATGGGGAGGAATAACTTGATGAAATGGAAAAGACAAGAATCCTGGGAGAAAATTACACGTCAGTATTAGCAATAGAATGAAGAGGCAAGGACTCATGAGGCACACAATTGCTATCATTACATATTTGAAGAGCATCCATGTGGAAGAGAGATTTAGACTGTTTTATATATCCTTAAGAAGCAAAATTGGGTCCAATGAATAGAAACTGCAGGGTAATAGATTTCAGTTATTTTAAAGAAATAACTTTCAAAAACAGTGCTAATCAGTAAGATGTACCTACAATAAGTTGTATAGAATGACCACATAAATTACATTATCAGTAGTATAGACTGTCATAATAAGACCAGGAACATTATTTTTAATCTGATTAGGTTGATTTTTATAGTTTAATCAAAGAATAATCTCAAAGTCAGGCCCACAGCTCCATGTAGTGGAAATGTCTTGAATTTATTTTAAAATCACATTAACCCTAATATTAATATGGGGGTTATGTAACCCACCTATAATAAGGCAAGAAAATGTTAATATAAATTAAATAATGGAGTATACATTTTCTGCTTGAGCAAGTCTTATTTGAATATAAGACTGAATTGCTTGTTTTACAAATTTTTCTTTTCACAAAGCTTAAGTGAAGGAAAGATGTTTTAAAAAGAAAAAAATACTCAGCAATTATCAGCACCAACTATTTTTGGTTTGTTTTTATTTTCATCTCATATTACACAAAAGTAGAGAAAGTTACTATTACAGGTGGGAAATTCTGTTTGCTAGGGTTGTCCAAGTCATGACTGGGAGGTCTTGTGGTTAGAACTGATCCTATAAGCAAGGGGATATTTAGCTATGTATCTGTATGTAACAAACTACTCCAAAGCTTAATGACTTAAAAAAGAGATATAGCAAGTCCCCTATATGCAAACCTTCAAGCTGCAAACTTTCAAAGATCCGAATGCCCTTCCACATGTCCAATCATGTGAGTTAGTTCACCTGTCTGGCAGACATTGTCACGTGCGTGAATCCTCTACAAGTGACCTTGCTTTTGTGTACTTTACTGCACAGTACTATATAGAGCACAGTAGTACAGTATCTTTCTTTCAAGCTCAGGATGTCCGGAAGCAAGAGTCAAAGACCAGTGATGTAGCTGGTACTGCTAAGAAGCGCCAAGAGGTGACCATAGAAACAAAAGTGAAAATATCTGAGGCTGGAGCTTGCCCTCCATCTCTTTTGCTGACGATCCTTCAGCTCTGCCATCTCCCACCTCCTCTCCCTCCTCCAGTCAGTAAATCTTCTTGCCTGTTCACTTGATGCCAGTTCTTGTATGCCAACTGTTGTACTGCACTACTGTAATTTTCAAAGTACTGTACTGTAAGATTAAAAACATTTTCTTTATTTTTATTCACTTTTTATGTTTTATTTATGTGAAAAGTATTATAAACCTATTGCAATGTAGTACTATATAGCCGATTGTACTACTTGGGTACCTAAGCTAATTTTGTTAGACTTACAAACGAACTGGACTAACTAATGAATGTGCTCTCAGAACAGAACTTGTTCATATATAGGGTAATTACTGTGTTTACTTAGCTCATAATTCTGTGTATGAGCACTTTGGTGTAAATTTAGTTGGACAGTCCTTTCCTGATTATGTTTGCCCATGTGTGTACACAGTAGAGAGGAGGATCTCAAGAGAGTGAGAGGAAATGTACAAATTACTAGCAGAACATTGCTGCAACTTATTGGCCGAAGCAAGTCACACGGTCACACAAGATTCAAGGAGAGGGGAAACAGATTTCACATCTTAATGGGAGGAGTTGAAAAGTCATACTGTAAAGGGCCTGGCTACAAGGAAGATGAAGGATTGTGGTCATTTTCACAATCTTGTACAAAAATCTCCCAGATGGCACTAGTAGTAAAGAACTCACCTACCAAAGCAGGAGATGCAGGTTCAGTCCCTGGATCGGGAAGATCCCTGGAGAAGGAAGTGGCAATCCACTCCAGTATTCTTATCTGGGAAAACCCATGGACAGAGAAGCTTGGCAGGCTAAAGTCCATAGGGTCATGAAGAGTCAGACATGACTGAAGCAACTTAGCATGCACCCATGTACAAAAATGTCACTCAAGGATTTCAGCAGTGGAATGTTGCAGTCAAATAAGTGTTCTAGAATTACCACTCGGGCAATATGTTGAGACCCATTTCTTTAATATCCCTCAACTTATACTACAGAAAACACACAAGTTATACGCAAGACAAGTTAGTCTTGTCTTTGCATGATTCTGATACTCACAAAATTCAGTTACCACAGGATAGCTAAACAACACCATCATCCAACAACATGGGTTCAAACTCTGTTACCCTGTACAGTTTGTTGTTGTTCAGTCACTAGTTGTGTCCAACTCTTTGTGATCCCATGGACGGTAGCATGCTCTTCTGTCCTCCTCTATGTCCGGAGTTTATTCAAATTCATGTCCATTGAGTTAGTGATGGCTATCTTACCATCTCATCCTCTGCCACTCCCCCCCTTCTCCTTTTGCCTTCAATCTTTCCCAGCATCAGGATCTATCCCAATGAGTTGGCTTTTCGCATCAGGTGGCCAAAGTACTGGAGCTTAGGCTTCAGCAACAGTCCTTCCAATGAATATTCAGGGTTGATTTCCTTTAGGGCTGACTGCTTTAATCTCCTTGCAGTCCAAGGGAGTCTCAAGAGTCTTCTCCAGCACCCTGGTACAGTAATTGAGTATAATTACATAGAGTACCAACTTTACTGCTTGCTTTTTAATCGACAAATCACTGTTTAAGTAATTGATGTACACATGATCAGTAACCAATCACGTCACTTCTTTTGAAGGTTGTCAGTGATTGGTCATTGCATACCTGCAATTTAGTTCACACTTATACAGCAAAAATGCAGCTATGTGGTCCTCTCTTATCTCCTAGTAATAAATCCCTGTGACATCTTTCAAAAATGAATTTTTGAAAGAGGGAATTGGCTAAGAAAGATGGTGGTGGTTTAGTCACTAAGTTGTGTTTGACTCTTGTGATCCCATGGATGGTAGCCTGCCGGGCTTCTCTGTCCATGGGATTCTCCGGGCAAGAATACTGAAGTGGGTAGCCACTTCCTTCTCCAGAGGATCTTCCCGACCCAGGAATCGAACCTGGCTCTCCTGCATTGCAGGCATATTCTTTACTGACTGAGCTATGAGGGAAGAAGAAAGATGAAAGTACAACAAATAAACAAAAAGTAATATTGCTAGATATAAAATTCAAATCGAACATAAATGGAGTTATAAAGAAAGTGCGGGCCATGGGAATGTTGACATTATATGTGCAGCCAGAAAGGAAATTTAGTGAAGGCAAACTTATTGACATAAAGGAAGAAAGCAATTGTAATAAAAAGGATAAAGATGTTCCAAGGGAAAAGACAATAGCAAAAAAGCCTTTACATTAACACAACTCTCAAAGATATTTGACAACACTGAAAGCACAAAGAATAAAATTTTGGAAACTGATCCAAACTTACAAAAAAATATGAGAATAAGCCAAAGCACAGAAAAGTTGCTCATTCCATATTGTAAGTTCTACAATAAAAAAACAAGCACTATTCAAATGATTTGTGATGTTTTTTACAAACACTTAAATTCTCAATATGCTTAATGTTTTAAATCGTAATACACTAAATAAATATTAGTTTTACTATTTTTCAATTTTCTTAAACATTCATAATCAACAGTTAAACTTTTTAATGTTTTGACAGAAAGTCACAGAATATTTGCAGTTCTTCCTATTGAAGATTGCTGTGCATGGTTTCAGCCAACTTACTCATTTTATGGTCCCATAGTACTGGGCAGAGAGGATTCCCTGGTACAAGAAAGTTCCTTCTTAGTTTATGAGATTGTTCTTCATTTATAATTACCAGATTTGAAATTGTTTTGATCAGTAAACAAAAAATTAGATATTAGGAAAAACAAATTGAGTTTTAGTAAATAAAAGTATTTTTAATTAGAATTTATCCCACTGTTGCTGTTCAGTTGCTCAGTCGTGTCCAGCTCTTTGCAACCCCAGGGACTGCAACATGCCAGGCTCCTCTGTCCTCCACTATCTCTAGAGTTTTCTCAAACTCATGCCCATTGATTCGGTGATACCATCCAACCAGCTCATCCTCTGTCGTCCCCCTATCCTCTTGCCCCCAATCTTTTCCAGCATCAGGGCCTTTTCCATACTAGTCCCACAGCTTCAAAAAAATAAAAGATCAAACCACTATCCAATAAAATGTTCCCAGAAAAAGAACTGCTTTTCCCCAAACATGATTTCACAGCCTATGATAATGATGCCTAAAGAGCAACAAGCAGATCTTTATCAAGAATCAAAGCTTCCTGCTATAAAGTAGAGATCAGTTATGGCCTCATCTAAAATGAAATGCTTCCAAGCTTAAAAGCAGGCCAGCTTTTGGTGGTAGAGGCTCGCTGACAATCTTGGTCCCAGCATACTCTGTTTGTATTGGTCCCTCTGGTCATCTGAGCTGGAGGAATAAATAAAAGCCCCTCAAAGACCACTTCTTCAGAACTTTTCCATGCCCTTATTGTTCAGCCCAAAAGTATTGGTGAAAGTATTAAGGCTGAACAGCAAATTATGTGTCCAGCAAAACAAGTTCACACACCAAAAAAAAAAAAGAGCTTGGAAAAGATAAATGACTTAGGTTTCCTCTCCCACAACTAAATGGATCAAAATAAATATCCATTTAAAAAAAGAAGAAGAAGAAAATAGGGGAAGTAGTGAAAATGCAAAAGTGAGCTTTGTTTATATTACAGGTATCTTCTGAGATTCTCTTTATACTGAAACTGAAGTCACTCAGTCATATCTGACTCTTTGTGACCCCATGGACTGTAGCCTGCCAGGCTCCTCCATCCATGGGATTTCCCAGGCAAGAGTACTGGAGTGGTGCCATTTCCTTCTCCAGAGGATCTTCCCAACCCAGGGATCGAACCCTGGTCTCCCATATTGCAGGCAGATGCTTTACCATCTGAACCACCAGGGAAGCCCCTCTCTTCATATGAAGTTACCCTTGCAGGCCTCAGTACTCATGGCATGCAGGCTCCAGAGGGTAGGCTCAGTAGTTGTGGCACACAGGTTTTAGTTGCTCCGAAGTATGTGGAATCTTCCCAGACTAGAGATCAAACTCAAGTCCCCTCTATTGACAGGCAGATTCCTATTCACTGTACCACCAGGGAAGTCCATGGAGTTGTTTTAATGTAATAAGAAAACTATCACATTTATGTATTGAACAAATATCTACATAGATTTTACTATATGCCAGGCACTGTGTTGAGCACTTAATGAATATTCATTCTGGGAGTCATCTCAACAGCTCTTTTAGGTATTTTTATGTATCTCATTTTAGAACAAACTGAGGCACAGATAGGTTAAGTAACTTGCCCCATATCACATTACTAATGTAGTAAAGCTGGAATTTGAACCCAAGTAGACTGGCAACAGAGGCTGTGCTCTTTTTTTCACTGTGCTGTGAACTGTTATTTTTTCCATCCTACAGTCTAGTTTGGTATGTTTTTGTGTCTCTTTTCAGATCCCTCCCACTGAACTCTGTTTGTTCTGCTGAAACTTGGAAAGCATTATCTTCTTTACCCACCTATAGGATCTTGAATCTGGTTCCTAATCTATGATTTTCACTCAGCATAACACTCTATGAACTTTCAATGAGATCACATTGTATATAAGAAAGAGATGTGTCTTTGTTTCCTAAAACGACAGAGGTCTATCTTTATAAAGTGACAGTCTTTGAAGAAATAATTATAGTCATCCAATTCTAGTATCACTATGTACCAGGCAATGTGCTAAGCACTTTTATGTGCAGTTTTTCCTGTCTCCCATACAACAAGCCTAAGATGTAGGTATTATTATAATTCCTATTTTATAGATTGGAAAAATTGAGGTTAAAAAAGGTTAAGTAACTTGTTCAAAATGAGACAGCCAGTAGGTTATGGAGCCTAAATTCAAGGCTCAGGTTTATCTGGCTCTGAAGATCATTTGTTTTTGTCCATATTTCTATGCCATTTTACACCATTTTATTTCCTTACAAGGATATTCAAAGGAGTTTGAGGGACTATTGTGTGACAGAAACTGCTGTCACTTTCTAGATAAAATTCTTCCTCTATAAGATGATAAGCCACACAGATACCCAGTGGCTTCCCTGGTGGCTCAGTAGTAAAGAATCTGCTTGCCAAAGCAGGATACTTGCAGGAGACGCAGGTTTGATCCCTGGGTAGGGAATATCCTCTGAGCAGGAAATGGCAACCCACTCCAGTATCCTTATCTGGAAAAGTCCCATGAAAGCCCAGCAGGCTCCTCTGTCCATGGGTCACAAAAGAGTTGTGCACTACTGAGGGACAAAACAACAACCTTATAATGGTCAACAAGTCACTGATCTATAACCAACCGTAATAAATACTGCATAATAAAATTAAAGGGAAGTTAAACTATAATGAAAACATACCTTCTAAGAAAAGGTGTCATTACTATTTCTTACCTATTCTAGATCATGTCCCATAAAAATAAAAAATTCAGACATAGTTACAGACACCTTACATAAGTCTTCCACAAAACAATTAACACTATGACATTTCAAAAATAATTACACTTTTCAGAACCTAGACATTCTTCAAAGTGCTCAAAAGTCTCAGTCACAGTTTTCAAAACCACACATTTCTCATTATCAGTGAAGGAACACTTCAAAAAATGTGACATGTACCCTTTCAAGCATCACTTCCTTAGAAAAACAAATAAAAAGAGAATGCAAAAAGAAGCTGTTAAATCAATTTTAGATACTGTGTCTAATGTTTTTTCATAACAGAACTTGGAGTCTATACTACATGTTTATTTATAATTTGACTATTTTATATTAAATGATTTAAGTAATAACTCTTCATATTCAGATTTTTTTTTCCTAAAGAATGTATTTATTTACTTATTTAAGGGTCCCAGTGGTTGCCAAGCATCTGGCATGGTCTCATGGTTGGGAAAGGAGGATAAGATTGCCATTGCATTTTACTGCCTACTCAGCAGTTACAAATGGATCCCCTCAGAAGAGTAGTAATTTTAAATATTTATTTATATATTTGGCTGCGCTGGATCTTAGTTGTGGCCTGCAGGATCTTTAACTGCAGCATGTTAACTCTTAGTTGCAGCATGTGGAATCTAGTTCCCCGACCAGGGATGGAACCCAGGCCACCTTCGTTGGGAGCACAGAGTCTTAGCCACTAGGCCTCCAAGGAAATCCCATGAGTAATAGTTTTTGCAAAGTAAAAATTACATTAATTTTGGAAGAACTTTGGTTATGGTTTTTTTGCATGAATTTACCTATCCCACTGGGAATTTAACAAAGAAGGCTGAGTGCCAAAGCATTGATGTGTGGGAATTGTGATGCTGGAAAAGACACTTGAGAGTCCCTTGGACTGCAAGGAGATCAAGCCAGTCAGTGCTAAAGGAAATCGACTCTGAATATTTATTGGAAGGACTGATGATGAACCTGAATTTGGCCACCTGATGCAAAGAGCTGACTCATTGGAAAAGACTATGATAGTAGGAAAGATTGATGGCAAAAGAAGTGGGTGGCAGAAGATGAGATGGTTAGATATGAATAGCATCATTGACTCAATAGACATGAATTTGAGCAAACCCTGGGAGCTAGTGAAGGACAGAGAAGCCTGGAAAACTACAGTCCATGTGGTTGCAGAGTAGGACACGACTTAGGAACTGAACAACAATATTTAAGAAAACATAAAAGAAACCTGTTTTTAAATGAGATGTTTCATTAACACTGCTGAATTAATCACTACTTCATCACGTCTTGATTCTCAAAATTTCCTGGCAAGAGCTCCTTAGCATTTCTGTCCCACACCAAGGCCCCATATTTTATTTTTAAGTTTGAATTTTCAAGCACAAATATTTTTGTGTTGAAATTTTTTTCCCAAACTTTAAACTTTTTATTTTGTATTGGAGTATAGCCAATAAACAATGTTGTGGTGGTTTCAAGTGAACAGCGAAAGGACTCAGACATATACATATACATGTATCCATTCTCCCCCAAACCCCACTTCCAAATATTTTTAATAAACAATTTCTTCCATTTTTATAGGTGTTGGACAGAGGGGTGCAAGAGCTGGCCTTGTCGTTTTCCCTGCAAAGCCATGGATCCAGCCTGCCCTGGGAGAAAGAAAGGAGATTTATATAGAATTTGAAAATGAGGCATGAAATTAAGATGGGTCTGATGAGAATGAGATACAGTAACAGAAGGAGAATCTTTGCCCTCAAACAGTGGTGAGAAGATTAGCAGTTCATTCTCAACATTGTTGTTAAAGCAACTCTCAACATTCAATTACACAAATCCGCAAATAAAACATTCCGGGCTGATGCTTTTCCCTCAGTCTCTTCCCCAATGCAGGATGTCTAAATCAAGTGCTTTTTATTTGCATCATCTAAAACTTGAATAAAAGATTGATGAATTTTTCTATACTTCCCTGAAAAGCACATACAATGTGGCGACGTCTCTCTCAGAACTCATTCCTGTAGTTAAATACTTAGGTGCCTAAAGTAACCGTAGCTGCTGCACCGCCACCATCCATCTTTCCACATCACTTCCCCAAGCTCTAGCATTGCAGAGAGTTACTAAGGCTAGATTGAAGGGTTTAATGAGTGGAAAGATTAAACAAAACAAAAACAAAAGAACCATCACAAACTGCAAATTAAGGGATCAGCAAACCCCCCGCTGGTTTAAAAATCCCATTCTACCTTGCCAAGGCACTAATTAATATAATAAAAAGCACAAAGATCTTGCTTAAAATTAAACGAGCAGGCTGCCCACGCAGGGCTCGCTGCCCACTCCCTAAGCAAGCATCTGCTTAGAATGTAACCGATTGTCTCCTTGGGAGGTTAAAGGAAGGGAGGAAAAATTGCTTTGGCAGAGAGTCTAACAGTTAACTATGCCCCCTTTGAAAAGAGAATTCTTATCCTGTTTTTAATGCCAAGCACATACAATGTCAAGTAACTTGGTCTTAATACCAAACATGACAGAACTGCAGCAAAGGGATAAAACTGCTACTATTTATAGTAACAAAAATAATGGAAGTATGGATATCATTTATTGCAGTGTTAACCAGTAATTGAAATTTTTCTTATTTCCAACTTTCACTCCTCTCTTGTACCTAGCACAGCACTTGGCACATATTGGGCACTCAATAAATATGTGTTTAATAATTATTCTAATTTAAAAGGACTTCCTTAGTGGCTCAGTTGGCAATGCAGGAGACCAAGTTTCAATCCCTGGGTAGGGAAGATTCCCTGGAGAAGGAAATGACAAACCACTCCGGTAGTCTTGCCTGGAGAATTCCATGGAAAGAGGAGCCAGGCAGGCTACTGTCCCTGGAATTGCAAAGAGTTGGACACAACTGTGCAAGTAACTTTCACTTTTGCTAATTTAAAAACTATGTATTTGTTGATGTCCCACAGACACTGTTAATGCTAGCAGTTCAATATTAGTTCTTTTTTTAAAATTTTATTTTATTGAAGTATAGTTGACAATACAATGTTGCATTAATTTCTGCTGTACAGCAAGGTGATTCAGCTATACATACATATATGTTTGCATATTTTTTCATTATGATTTATCACAGGATATTGAATATAGTTTGGTGTGCTATATAGCCGGACCTTGTGATAAATTCTAATGCCCAAACTCAGAGGCCAAGCATCTTGTTTTGCTTTATTCAATCAATAATGATTTATTATGTCCATCGCTGTTTTAGGCACAATAAATAATATAAAAAAATTAAAGCTTCCTTGAGCAGCAGGTCCTCAAGAGAAAAAAAATGCCCAGATAGGAAAATAGTACAGAGAAACAAGAACTCGTAGCAGGAATAAACTGCTATCCTTCTATTACTATTTCTTAACAAATAGTAAAAGATGCCATTTATTAAGCATCTTCTATGTGCTAGACACTGAAGAAGCTGGTTTATGTACATGATTTCATTTAATTCTCACAACTTTGCTTCAGACTAGATTTTACAATCCCTGGGAATAAAGAAAAGAAAACAGATACTCAGAGTCACTCAAGATGATGCCAGTAAAGGACCAAGTCAAGGATTCCAGGGATCTCACTTCAGAGATTACATTCTTTCCAAGATGTCATTCTGTCTCCTGCTCTAAAACTTACGCTGTATTTCTGTGCCTCTCCTCAGAGTCACTGAGATGTGTAGGAGACGTAGCTTGGATACCGAAATCCTGGAATTTAGGACATTTTGAGAAGTTTGGGAAGAAAAATGGTCTAAGAATTTGAAAGCTGGATTATCTAGGAAAATTTGTGCTCTGTGTTCACTGTACATATATAAAGAATGACAGATTACTTAAAGATCGTGACATGTCAGTCAGAGACATTTCAAGAAAGAGATGAGATCTGAGCTCTGCCTTCATGTTGTTTAATCGCTCAGTCATATACAACTCTTTTTTACGACCCCATAGACTGTAGCCTGCCAGGCCCCTCTGTCCATGGGATTTCCCTGCTAAGAGTACTGGAATGGGTTACCATTTCCTTCTCCAGGAGATCTTCCTGACCAAGGGATAGAACTCACGTCTTCCGCCGTTGGTAGGTGGACACTGAGCCACCTGGGAATCTCGAGCTATGTCTAGAGGAATTTAAAATTGAGATTGACTCTGGCACTGAAGGAGTGAATGGTCAAAGGAGGAAGACATAAATCCATGGACATTTATACAGGATGAAGACACTTAGGAGTAAACTAACTTTTCCTCTACACAGTTAAAGCATGGGCTCTGCAGTTAATCACGTTTACTCTTGGGCAAGGTTCTTGCTGATGGCCATGACTCATGTAGAATACATCCTTCATTTTCCTATGATGTGAAAATTAGAGTTCTAGCTAGAAGGACCAATGATACTCTACTTTTCAAAACTAAGTACAGAATTTGTAATTCAGTTAAACATCATTTTAAATATATCTTAAAGGTAAAATATTTGTATAATCATAAAATATTCTAGCAATTAAAAATGTATAAAGCATAAAGTCCCCACAGTTCCCCTTTTCCTACTCCCCTGGAATCCTTCCTTTCATTGACGACACAACAAATATTTATTGAGTGCCCCAGGGTTCCAGGGTGGCACTAGTGGTAAAGAAGCCGCCTGCCAATGCCGGAGACATAAGAGTCGTGGGTTCAATCCCTGGGTCAGGAAGATCCCCTGGAGAAGGGCATGGCAATCCATTCCTAGTACTATTGCCTGGAGAATCCCATGGGCCAGAGGAGCCTGGCAAGATACTGTCCATGGGGTTGCAAAGAGTTGGACACAACTAAAGCAATTTAGCACGTACATATGCCAGGCAATGCCCTAGCTAGATTCTTGGACATCCATGAGCAAAATAAACAAATACTTCTGTTCTCACAGATGTTACATTCCAGAGGGAGAAAGGCAACAAATATTTAAGTTATATGGTACATTAGAAGATGGTAAGGGCTATGGAGGAAAAAAAAAAAAAAAGCAAGCAAAACAGGGCAAAGAAGGTTAGGAAGGCAAGATGGGTGGGTGCAATTTTAAAGAGGGAGCTCAGGTTAGGCTTTCCTGAGAAGCACCATTCTCCGTGCAAATCCTATTAAACACTGACTCATTATTATTTTCACAACATGAAGTCATATTTTGACATTGCCTTTTTCCATTCAAAAATAGATCGTGGGTACAATTCTGTGTCATTATGGATGGATCTCTTTCATTGTTTTTAATCGTGGCATGGTATTCCATCACATTTACGAGTGTGTGTGCTCTGTGCTTAGTCACTGTGTGTACCGTTACTCATTTAACCAACTTTATCTTGAAAGTTACTGAATCTATTTTGAATTTTTCCTACTACCACAGATAATGCTGCAACGAACATCTTTTTATGTATATCTGTGTATTTATAGAATTATAATATTTGGGACTGTTCATAAACTAGTTATTGATTTAAAGGGATTCAACCACATTAAAGACTAACAGGAAGAGATATACTTGCTTTTTATTTTATCTCTTCTTGCCACCTCTGGCATTTCTTTCACCCCTGACTTAAGTGTTAGATATGGTTAAGCATCCTGATCTCCCTCTCTAGGTCTCAGGTTCATCCTGAGATAAATATGATCAAGTGAAATCAGAACTGGGGTACAGAAATGTAAGGATGGTGCCTAAGTACTGGAGACAGCAAGAACGCTGACTGTTTCCACTCTTGTCCACTTACAACCCACAGTCTGCACAGTGGTAAGAATGAGAGTAAGGCTAGAAAAAAAAAATCAGACCATAATATTTTGCTTTTCTGATGACTTTCCATTGCTCTTCAAACATAAAGTCCTTACAATGACCTATAAAGCCTCACAAGACTTGACCTCTGGTTACATATCTGACCGCCCTCTCCTACTTCTCTCCCAAAGTGTTGCCACATTCCAGCCATACTTCCTTGTTTCTGTTTCCCAGAACACCAAGTTTCTTCATATCTTCATGTATGCATATCCCTCCAGCTCCAGCTCTCAGTTGGTTAGACAGCATCGTCAACTCAACGGAACAAACTCTGGGAGGTAGTGGAGAACAGAGGTGCCAGGCGAGCTGCAGTCCATGGGGTCACAAAGAGTTGGACATGACTTATTGACTGAAACACAACAACCAGCTCTTTCCCTGGGTGATCATGTGATAAGGTCTTTCATAGCACATGGGAGGCTACTGATAAATATTAGTTAAATGAATAAAGAGAAAAGGTAAATATGCAAGCTGATCATATATTAATTAATTCAGCTAATACATTTTGATCATCTATGTGCTAAGCATGGGTGATACAAAGATGAACATAAGACAAGTTACAACCTTACTTTCTTTTCAGGAGGAAAAGGATTGTTGTTTTATATGCTTATAGAAATCTTAAAGTACCAACTCAAAAATACCAACCTTGAACCATGATTTCTTTTTAACAAAAGTGTTTATTTATGTATTGACCTCTCTGCATAGTATGTAGGGCCCTAGTTCCCCAATCAGCAATTGAACCTCCACCCCCTGCACTGGAAACATGGCGTCTCAACCATCAAGGAAGTCCTGAAACATGATTTCTAAATCAAGAGGTAAATTAATATTGGAACCATATTAACAAAAAAGCTTAAATTCAAAGATCCTTCCCCCTTGTGCAAACTGGTTTTGTTCTCTTATTGAGGTTTTCCAGATGCAATTACCCAAATGTATTCACCTTTGGGGATTGTCTTGTGACCATCTCCATGTCTGCTATAGAAGAGAAAGTTTTAAGACCTTTGATAAAAGTCTGCAAATATGAGTATGAAGAGAGATTTTTGTAATGATATACACTTTCTATCACTGAATTCTGGATTTTGATCCCATCTGAATTATGTTTGAAATAGACAAATAGTACACATAGTAGATCAGTCAAATAATAACGATCCAGCATAAAATTTATCCAGGAATGAAGCATGGTAAATGTCAAGAAAATTCAGTGAAAGAAAGGCTTTCAGAAGGCAAAGAGAAAGTGAGAGATCTCATGCTGGGTGGCCTCGGTCTTCAAAGGTGAAATGGAAGACTGGTCTTCAGTTAGAGTAGAGAAGTCACAAGATCTAAGGGCCTGAGAATGTCACCCACATAAATTTTGGAGAACCTCAGAGAAAAAGTTAAAGGATCAGGTAGAAATTTGCAGCAATCTCAATCAACAGGTTTGGGTGTTTTTTTTAAATTTTATTTATTTACTTCTTTGGCCACACTGGGCTTAGCCACAGCACATGGGATCTTTCATTGCAGCAGCGCGGACTCTCTAGCCGTGGCTCTCAGGCTCAGTAGTTGAGGTGTATGGGTTTAGTTGCTCCACAGCATATGGGATCTCAGTTTCAAACCCGAGTCCCTTGCATTGAGAGGCAGATTCTTAACCACCGGACCACCAGGGGAAGTCTCAACAAGGTTCCTTAGTTTCAGAATCAGTAAAGAGAACAATGATAGTGCCCTGGGTTTGGAGATAACTAATAGAAATGGCAAGTGGAGGGGCCTCTGCACTTTCATTGCAGGGGGCACGAAGCAAGGGTTCGATCCCTGGTAAGAGAACTAAGATCCTACAAACCACATGGCAGAAAAAAAAAAAAAAGGCAAGTGGACCGGAAAATCAAGGACTGTAGGAAAAGTAGAAAGAATAGCTTAAAAATCCCATGTACTCAACATCCAACTTCAGCAATTATCTCCTCATAGAAATCTGGTTTTATCTTTACTGCCACACTCCTCCTCAACTCATTAGATTATTTTGAAGACAATCACAGATATAGTAATAAAAAGCTCTTTAAAAAAAAAAAAACCCATAATCACAATACCATTATTATAGTTGAAAAATGAACAATTCTTGATACAAGTATCCTATCCATGTTCAAGTCACTCCAACTGCCTCATAATTTGTTATAGTTTTATTCAACTCAGAGTCCAACCAGAATGCACACATTGCATGCGCTTTATAGGTTTCTTAAGTTTCTTCAAACTTAAGAGTTCTCCCTCCCACTCTTTCTTTGTAACTTATTGTTGAAGAATCTAGATGTAGGAGATGGACTCAGATATGCATCTAAGGCTAGACTTTGTAGGAATTTACAGGCCATTGTGAAAGCCACTAAGAAAGTAAAATATTTTTTAGCTCAATTTTAGAAAGAAATTTATTTATTTGGCTGTGTTGAGTCTTAGTTGCAGCATGGAGGATCTAGTTCCCAACCAGGGATCGAACCCAGGCATTGGGAGCATGGCGTCTTAGCCATTGGACCACCAGAAACTCCCTGATGTCAATTTTTTTCCTAGCCTCATTCTCATTCTGGCTGCCGTGTGGACAATGGATGACAGTGGGCAAGAGTGGAAACAGTCACTCCATCTCCAGCACTTATGCACTCTCCTTATTCTGTGTTCCTGCGTTACGGCTTCACATGACGATTTTCCTGTTTTCAAGATAAACAATGACTACACTGGGTATTTGTGAATGCTTTCAATCAAATAGCTCTCTTTAGGACAAAAGACAACCTTCTTTTCAAGATTCTTGATCATGAACATGAGCGAATACACAGCAGATTAATCTTGGCATGGCAGAGAATAAGCCCTCATTTGCTCTGAAGTGCTCCCCTCTGTGCAGAGACAAAATGGACCTTGGCCAGACTCGCCAGTATGAGCTGAATCCCACTGTTAACAGCAGCTTGCAGCACAAGCCTCACTGAGTCTGCTTGAGTTGGCAGCATTAAAAGAAATTTGGCCCTTGTTAACTATCAGAGGCAAATGCCCCATCCTGTTTTTTTTTTTTCCTCCAGCTGCCACTTCAAAATAAAGTGAATATTTCAAAGTCTGTTGAGTGCTACAAATAGAACTCAAAGATTTAATAAAAACACACATTTCAAGGAGAATTCATATGGAAGCTTTTGAGTGTGCCAATAACATCTGAAGTCTAAGTTCCAGGAAAGGGCGTTCCCTAACCCAGGATACTTAATAATCAAGAGAAATTGTTGTATTCTTCTGTTTAAAAAGATTAAAATTTCCAATAACCTCTAGAAGGTACAATAATATTTGTCACCATGAATTATTTTTTATGAAAGTATTTCCTGCTTACCAGTTCCTTTGGAACTTTGTTGCGTAGTGACAATGACAAGTCGAATAATGTAAGCTGAGTGGATTCCATGACTACTGCTTGGGTTTGAACCCTAGCTCTGTCCCTTTCTTAACTGTGAAAACTTAGGCAAGTTACTTAACCTCTCTAAGTTCAGGTTTCCTCCTAGTAACCGGACTGGCATAGGCTTGTAATAAGGACTGAATGAGTTAATAGCTACAGTGAATTTTGAAAGTTAACAATAGTGTTAGAAAGTGTTAGGTATTATTAGCTACCTTCAAAGTTTTAAAATGTTGTTGAGGCTGATTCTTATTTTAAATTTTTTAAGTGAACAATTTAGTGGGTTTTAGTATTTTCACATAGTTGTACAATCATCATGAATATATACTGCCCAGTCATTTTCCACTTCCTGATAATCACTAACCTACTTATGGGCTCTATAGATTTGTCTGTTCTGGCCACCACATTTAAATAGAATCATAGGTTCAATTCAGTCGCTCAGTCATGTCTGATTCTTTGTGACCCCATGGACTGCAGCATGCCAGGCTTCCCTGTCCATCACCAACTCCCAAAGGTTGCTCAAACCCATGTCCATTGAGTCGGTGATGCCATCCAACCATCTCATCCTCTGTCGTCCCCTTCTCCTCCTACCTTCAGTCTTTCCCAGCATCAGGGTCTTTTCCAATGAGTCAGTTCTTCGTATCACGTAGTCAAAGTAAAGTGAAAGCGTTAGATGCTCAATTGTGTCCAACCCTTTGCAACTGCATGGTCTGTTCATGGGATTCTCCAAGCAAGAATACTGGAGTGGGTTGCCATTCCCTTCTCCAGGAAATCTCCCCTACCCAGGGATCGAACCTGGGTCTCCTGCATTGCAGGCAGATTCTTTACTGTCTGAGCTACCCGGGAAAGCTACATTTCTTTTTATGGCTGAATAATATCAGTTGTATGTACATATTATATTGTGTTTATCTACTAATCAGTTGATGGACATTTGGGCTGTTGCCAGTTTGAGGCTGTTACAAATAATCCTTCTATGAATATTCATATACAAGTTTTTGTATGGACATACATTTTCAATTCTCTTCGGTAAACACCTGGAGAGGAATTCCTGTGTTATGTGATGAAGTGAAAGTCATTCAGTCGTGTCCAACTCTTTGAGACCTCATGAATTATACCGTCCTGGGAATTCTCAAGGCCAGAATACTGGAGTGGGTATAGCCTTTTCCTTCTCCAGGGGATCTTCCCAACCCAGGGATCAAACTGAGGTCTCCCACATTGCAGGCAGATTCTTTACCAGCTGAGCCACAAGGGAGGCCCTTGTTATGTGATAATCCTACTTTTAAAATTTTGAGGAAATGCCAAACTATTTTCCAAGGTGGTTGCAATATTTTAATATTCTCACTAGCAATGAATGAAGATTCCAGTTTCTCTATATTTTTGTTGACACTTATTATTCCTTGTTTGTTTTTATTATAGCCATTCTAAAGTTATGACCAACCTAGATAGCATATGAAAAATCAGAGACATTACTTTGTCAACAAAGGTCCGTCGAGTCAAGGCTATGGTTTTTCCAGTGGTCATGTATGGATGTGAGAGTTGGACTGTGAAGAAAGCTGAGCACTGAAGAATTGCTGCTTTTGAAGTGTGGTGTTGAAGAAGACTCTTGAGAGTCCCTTGGACTGCAAGGAGATCCAACCAGTCCATTCTAAAGGAAATCAGTCCTGGGTGTTCATTGGAAGGACTGATGCTGAAGCTGAAACTCCAGTACTTTGGCTACTTCATGTGAAGAGTTGACTCATTGGAAAAGACTCTGATGCTGGGAGGGATTGAGGGCAGGAGGAGAAGGGGACGACCGAGGATGAGATGGCTGGATAGCATCACTGACTTGATGGACTTGAGTCTGAGTGAACTCCGGGAGTTGGTGATGGACAGGGAGGCCTGGCGTACTGTGATTCATGGGGTCACAAAGAGTTGGACATGACTGAGCAACTGAGCTGAGCTGAGCTGAGTGGGTATGAAGTGGTATCTCACTGTGATTTTGATTTGCAACTTTGCTAATGACTAATAATAGTAAGCATTTCTCATATGCTAATTAGTTACTTATATATCTTTGTTAGAGAAATGTTTATTCAAGTCGTTTGCTCATTTTAAAATGAGATTGTCTTTTTAATTGTTGCATATACATATTTTTAATACATTCTGGATACAGATTCCTAATCAAATATATTATCTGCAAATATTTTCTCCCATTCTGTGAGTTTTCTTTTCACTTTCTTGATAGTGTCCTCCTTGAAGTACAAAGGTTTTTAGAGTTGAGGAAACCCAATTTAAAAAATTTTGTCTTTTATTGCTTGCATTTTTGGGGTTGTATGTTGCATCTAAAAACCATTGCCTAATCAAAAGCCACAAAGATTTATGCCTAAGTTTTCCTCTAAAAAAACTTTAGTTTTTACATTTAGATCTTCTATCCATTTTAAGTTAATTTTTGCATGTAGTACAATATAGGTATCCAAATTCATTCTTCTACATGTGAATACCCAGTATGTCTCTTCTTCCACCAGTACCACACTGTCTTGATTACCATAGCTTTGTAGTAAGGTTTAAAATTGGGAAATGTGAATTCTCCAACTTTGCTCTTTTTTAAAATATTCTTTTAGCCATTTTGTGTGCCCTGCATTTCCATATGAATTTTAGAATCAGCTTGTCACTTTTGCAAAAATGTAGCTGGGATTATGTTGAATTTCTAAATCAATTTGGAAAGTATTATCATCTTAATGATATTAAATCTTCCAACAGGAGATGTTTTTCCATTCATTTAGGTCTTTCCTTTCTTTCCACAAGGTTTTATAGTTTTCAGTATACAAGTCTTGTATGTCTTTTGATGCTATTGTAAATGGAATTTTCTTAATTTCATTTTTGGATTGTCTATTCTGGTCTATAGAAATACAGCTGACTTTTGTGTATTGGTTTTGTATCCTGCAAACTTGCTGAACTCATTTATTAGTGTAATAGTTTGTGTGTGCAGGTGTACTCCTTAAGATTTTTCTATATAGAAGATCATGTCATCTGCGCATGACATTTTACTTTTTTCTTGCCAGTTTGGATGTCTTTTATTCCTCTTTCTCAGCTAATTGTCCTAGGTAAACCTCCAGTACAATGTTGAACAAAAGTGACAAGAGGGAACATCCATCTTCCTAACATTAGGGGAAATCTTTGTCTTTCACCATTAAGTACGATCTAAGCTGTGATTTTTCATACTCTTTAGGATGAGGGAATTCTCTTCTGCTTCTAGTTGGCTGTGCATTGTATCATGAAATGGTGTTGGCTCTTGTCAAGTCCTTTTTATGCAACCACTGAGGTGATCATGTAGTTTTTTTTTCCCCTTTATTCTTTAATATGTTATATAAAAATGATTTACATTCATATATTGAATTATCCCTGCATTTCTGAGATAAAATCCCATTTGCTCAAGGTGTACAATCTTTTAATTATAATACTGGCTTTGGTTCACTAGTATTTTGTTGAGGATTTTTGCATCTATATCCATTAGGGATATTGGTCTAAAGACTTTTTTTTCTTATAATGTCTATGTTGGTATTAGAGTAATACAAGATTTATAGAATGAGTTGGGAAGTTGGGGCAAATCTAGGAATCTTCCCATTACACAGAGTTATCTAGAGCTATAATTGGCATACAATTTTCACAGTATTCCCTCTTAATCTTTTTTAAAATTTCTGTACGGTTCTTAATAATGTCTATGCTTTCATTTGTGATTTTAGAAATCTGAGTCTTCTTTTCTTGGTCAGCCCTGCTAAAGTTTTGTCATTTTGTTTATCCTTTTCAAAAAGACGACTTTATTTTACTTTTATTCATTATTTTTTTATTTTTGTTGTACCACATGGCTTGTGAGATGTTAGTTCCTCAACCAAGGATTGAACCTGTGTCACTTGTAGTAGAAGCATGGAGTCTTAACCACTGGACCACCAAGGAAGCCCAATCAAAAAGACAACTTTAGATTTCTTTGATTTTTTTTCCCTTCATTCTTATATTCCCTATTTTATATAATTCTAATCAGTTATTTTCTTCCTTCTGCTTGTTTTCAGTTTAATTTTCTCTTCATTTTCTAGTTCCTTAATGTATACAAGTAGGTTATTGATTTAAGACCTTTCTTCTTTTCTAATATAGGCAGTTCAGTTCAGTTGCTCAGTCGTATCCAACGCTTTGCACCCCCATGGACTGCAGCACGCCAGGCTTCTCTGTCCATCAACAACTCCAAGAGCTTACTCAAACCCATGTCCATCAAGTCAGTGATGCCATTCAATCATCTCATCCTCTATCGTCCCCTTCTCCTCCCACCGTCAATCTTTCCCAACGTCAGGGTCTTTTCCAAGGAGTCAGTTCTTCACATCAGGTGGCCAAAGTATTGAAGTTTCAGCTTCAGCATCAGTCCTTTCAATGAATATTCAGGACTGATTTCCTTTAGAATGGACTGGTTGGATCTCCTTGCAGTCCAAGGGACTCTCAAGAGTCTTCTCCACAGTTCAAAAGCATCAGTTCTTCAGGGTTCAGTTTTCTTTTCAGTCCAACTCTCACATCCATACATGACCGCTGGAAAAACCATAGCCTTGACTAAATGGACGTTTGTTGACAAAGTAATGTTTCTGCTTTTTAATATGCTGTCTAGGTTGGTCATAACTTTTCTTCCAAGGAGTAAGCGTCTTTTAATTTTATAGCTGCAGTCACCATCTGCAGTGATTTTAGAGCCCCCCCAAATAAAATCAGCCACTGTTTCTACTGTTTTCCCATCTATTTACCATGAAGTGATGGGACCGGATGCCATGATCTTAGTTTTCTGAATGTGGAGCTTTAAGCCAACTTTTTCATTTCTCCTCTTTCAAGGCTCTTTAGTTCTTCTTCACTTTCTGCCATAAAGGTGGTGTCATCTGGCGTAAGGGTGGTGTCATCGGCCATAAGGGTTATTGATATTTCTCCAAGCAATCTTGATTCCAGCTTGTGCTTCATCCGGTCTGGCATTTTGCAAAAGCAGCTATAAAACTTTTGTTCCTGCTCTAAGACTATGCCTATCAAGAAATCATTAAATGCTAAATGTATGAAATATAAAACATAGTGCTTAGCATCCAAGGACCTAAATGCATTAACGGTACACAAACATTTTTTTTGAAGGAAGAGCAAAAAGAGAATTTATCACTACTAATGTTAAATTTGTATTATTATATTTAAAATATGAACTGCTGCTGCTGCAAAGATGCTTCAGTAGTGTCCGACTCTGTGCGACCCTACAGACGGCAGCCCACCAGGCTCCCTCATCCCTGGGATTCTCCAGGCAAGAACACTGGAGTGGGTTGCCATTTCCTTCTCCAATGCATGAAAGTGAAAAGTGAAAGTGAATTCACTCAGTCGTGTCCGACTCTTATCAAATCTAACATTATTTTCAGAAGTAGGTTATAAATGAAAATATATGACTTACCATCTATCACTCTAATAATTTTTCCCTCTACATCAGCTAATATTTTCCTTATTCCCGTATTTATCTCAGTCTAGTGATTTATTTATTTAATCAATGATTGTATCAGTATGTTGTTTATTAAGTCTTCCAATGAAATTAACTAGAACTAGGCTAACTTTGTGTTTCCCTAACCATCATGTTTTTAAATAACATTTTTGGATGAGAGCTCCTACTGAGAACAGCTAAATAAACAAAAATTTTAAGAAAAAAAAAAATGTACTGGCAAGTACCTCATCCATCAAGTCCCAACTCAAATATAACTTTTCTTTGAAATTTTTTCTGATCCTCTAGGAAACTATGTGTCCCTACCAACTTCCAATACATTCTTCTTTTATAGAATTTGCCATGTTTTGTTGTTACTGCTTGTGTTATTATAGAGTTTTCTTCAGTAGGCTGTTAAACTGTGAATTCTAGGATGATGAGGAGAATGTTTTAGTCATCACCATGTCACCAGGCCTTTACACAGTGCCAGGGACTCGATGCTAATCATTTGGGAGTATGGCTACTAACCAGTCATGGGATTTTAGCCACAGGGACATGTGACACCTTGGAAGTTTGTGTCACTTCTCTTGGCTTCTCATTTACTCTCCATTGTCAAAGAGTTTGGGGTTGTTATCGTCATCTTCACTTTAAAATTAGAGAGACAGTACAGAGATAAGTGACGTTCCAGAAGTTACATAATGAGTAAAAGTCTACTCTATAAATACATTTTCAGTCGTCAATGTTCTAAAATGATATTACGCTGTTCCCTGAGGCTGCTCCCCTAACGTGTCAGTTAATGAATCAAGTTGGGGAGCAACTTCCCTGGGGACTCAGTGGCTTCCCTGGTGTCTCAGAAGGTAAAGTGTCTGTCTGCAATGCGGGAGACCTGGGGGAGCTCGGTGGTAAAAAATCTGCCTGCCAGTGCAGGAGATGCAGGTTTGATCCCTGGGTCAGGAAGATCCCCTGGAGAAGGAAACTGCAACCCACTCCAGTATTCTTGCCTGGAGAATCCCATGGACAAAGAAGCCTGGTGGGCTGCAGTCCATGGGTCGCAAAGAGTTGGACACAACGGGGCGACTAAACAGCAACAACAATGAACCAAGTTAATGCTTTTTGTACCATAAGGCGAATATTCCTAACATATAAGGAAAAAGTGACAAATTTTACAGAATCAAAACCTTAGAAGAAAGTCTACTGTTGTTTTTAACTTTCCTTTAAACTGGTGTCAGTGCTAACTTTGAGATTGTTTCCTTTGTTTCCATTTCTTCCACTTTGGAGGTAGAGCTCTTCCTTCACTATTGCTCCTTAACCAATCTATTCCAGCAGAGGGAGCTCCAAGTATTTTACAATTACTATTATGGCTTCTCACTTCTTCCCTCCGAGCCTATCCCAAAGACAGTGAAGTGAAGTCGCTCAGTCGTGTCTGACTCTTAGCGACCCCATGGACTGTGGCCTACCAGGCTCCTCTGTCCATGGGATTTTCCAGGCAATAGTACTGGAGTTGATTGCCATTTCCTTTTCCAGGGGATCTTCCCAATCCAGGGATCGAACCTGGGTCTCCTGCATTGTAGACAGACGCTTTACTGTCTGAGCCACCAGTTTTAGCTTAATTCTGGTGCCAAGTTATTGAATGGGTCTGGCTTTCCCCTGAGGATGCATTACAAGATGGTATGGTTTGAAAAACCTGAAGAGAGAGACTCTGTTTTATAATACCTCTCCATATTCCATGAAGGAGGTCATATTTAAATATACAAAATGACGTATAGAGCATAATTTTTAATGCTTGATTTGCTATAGTATAGAATCCATCTGCAATGCAGGAGACCTGGGTTCAATCCCTGGGTCCGGAAGATCCCCTGGAGAAGGGAATGGCTACCCACTCCAGTATTTTCTCTAGGAAATCCCATGGAGAGACAAGCCTGATGGGCTATGGTATGTGGGGTCGCAAAAGAGTTGGACACGACTGAGCAACTAAGATCTTCACTTTCATTTAGCAGATCAGATACTTTAAAATACCTCTATATCTACAATATGGACCCAGAACTCATTCCACTCTAAATCTAGTGGTACATCCAAGAATCAAAAGCTGATTATAGTACATTGCTGGCTTGACTGTATTTTCGTAGTTTATGCAATATCTAAACAATAACAACGAGTACTTTGTGGGGTATTTCTAAAAGATTCATGTAGCTTGAAATAAGCACTCTAAAAAAACATTTATTTAAAATAATAAACTGAAGAATAAAAAAAGAAGTGGAAAAATATTGAGTATTCGGTAAGTTGTCCATAATGTAGGCATAAGTGGTAAATTAAAATTTAACTTACCAAAATCCATTCAAGAAGTCTAACAAATTAAATTTAACATGTAAAACTCAAAAGTTGTAAAAGAAAATTTTTTGTGTGTCAGGAACAGAAACAAGAAAATTTTTATGTGCCAGAAATTTTTATGTTTCTTAAAGAAGATATAAAAAGCTCAAGCCATTAGGGTAAATAAAGATTGATGAATTTACTTACATTCTAATTAAAAACTGGTAATCAAAAGATACCATTAAAAAGTAAGAAGCCAAGCCACAAACTGGAAGGAGATGTTTAATACTCAGATAATAAACAGAAGATTAATATTAGTATTTAGAATATTAAAGGTTACTTCTAAAAACTAATCAGTAAAAAGAACAAAAATCCACAAGAAAAGGAAAAATTTGAGCAAGAATTTTACAGAAAAGAAAATCTGCATTGGTAATAAACATATGTTCATTAAAATCTCATTCATAGCTATATTAATTCTAATTAAAATCAGGAGGGACTACCCTGGTGGTCCAGTGGTTAAGACTTCGCCTGTCAAAGCAGAGGGTGAAGGTTCCATCCCTGGTGGGGTAGCTAAGACCCCACATGCCTCAAGGCCAACAAACCAAAACATAAAAGAGAAGCAATATTGTAATAAATTCAATAAAGATTTTTCAAATGGTCCACATCTAAAACAAAAGTCTAAAAAATAAGCAACAAATTAAAACCAGGAGACACTATTTTATATTTAACAGACTGGCAGAAGTTAAGAAATCTGTCAAAACTAAATGTGGACCAGAATGTGGGACAACTGAAATCCTCAGAAACTTTTCTTAAAAGTGTAAATTGATATAATTGTATTGGAATACAATTTGGCGTTACCTAGAAACATCAAGGGGCTTCCCAGGTGGCTCAGTGGTAATGAATCCACCTGCCAGTGCAGAAGACACAGGAGACTCGAGTTCAGTCCCTGGGTCGGGACCTCTGGAAGAGGAAATGGCAACCACTCCAGTGTTCTTGCCTGGGAAATCCCATGAACAGAGGAAGCTGGCAGGCTACAGTCCATAGGATTGCAAAGAGTTGGAAAGCACTTAGTGACTGAGTACGTAGGCACAGTGACATCAAAGCCATGAACACTGTGAAATCAGCAATTCCACCTAACTCTTGCCTTTGCTAGGTAAGCTTGTACATACCACAAGTGTCATAGTCTGTAATAGAAAAAAAAACAAAACAGAAATAACTCAAAAGATATCAACAGAGGAGCCGAGTAAATTATGGTACTCATAATTATGGTACACGTCCAATGCAGTATTACACAGTAGTAAAAAATGAATAAACCATCAACAAGAAAAAATCTTACATACAGTGTTGAGCAAGAAAAGCAAGTTTCAAAAAAAAATGTATAATATGATATTGCATATTTAAAGGTCAAAAGCATGCAAGCTAAATGCAAGGGTAAAACTGCAAAGCAATATATGGAAATGAAAAACATACATTTAAGATAGTATTTACCTCTGTGAGAGAGAGAAAGGAATGTGTTTGGAAAGGATCCCTCAGAGTAAGACTTTAATTATTCTTTATATCTCATGTATACACATATACTGTTATGTATAAGATAAATTTAATTATTTTAAAATTATGAAAATTGTGTGTGTAAAACTCTTTTAGCCCTAAAGGGAGAAGTCCTCCTGACAGAATGCTGCTGCTAAGTCGCTTCAGTTGTTTCCAAGTCTTTGCGACCCCATGGTCCATAGGATTCTCCAGGTGAGAATAGTGGAATGGGTTGCATTTCCTTCTCCACTTGACAGAATGTGGTGGGTCTAAATTAGAATCACGATTGTAGAAATAAAGTTTTAGGAGAAAACCTGTGAAATATTGCGAACAAAGAAACTGCATAGTCATGTTTGGTTGCATCTGAATACAAAAAAGAAAAAAGATTAAAAAGAAGTTCTGCTATTTCAAATTTTGGAGTCCAAGAGAGTTTAGATAGAACTGAGAAAGTTGGCGATGGTAACAGATTGGAAGTCAGGACTCAACATGCTGAAACTGAATATTGATAGGAAAGCCAATGGAGAGATGCAGAAAGACTGATGTCGAAAGGCACCGATACAGGGGTCAAGGTTAAACTTAAGTGTAAATTAGACACCTGAAGCAAGGAGTGGTCAGAGGCCGTTCTTAGACAGGTCTGTTCTTGAAGGTAGAATAACCAACCAATTAACAAAAAGCAGTGAGACCATAACCTCAGCTAGTATTAAGCAGGACTGTCTTCCTATAATTGTCTTTGTATACAGAAACAAGCCAGGTCATCAAAAAAAAGAATGACCAATGGGAATAGTAAAAAGTTCATCCTTGATATTAGGAGAGAAATAAAAGTAATTATTGGCAAAGAGAAATAAAATTAATTATTGGCAAAGGCTTAAAGAAGAAAATAGAGATGATAGAACTGTCAGGAAATAATCTCATACTTTGCAGATAGGAGCCACTTATGTAAGATGTCAGAAATCTTTTGAATCTATGTGATCTCTGATGTAGCAGTTCCACTTTGGGGAAGTATCTTAATGATTTAGTTACATGTTATGACTTCCCTGGTGGCTCAGAGGTTAAAGCGTCTGCCTGGAATGTAGCAGACCAGGGTTCGAACCCTGGGTCAGGGAAGACCCCCTGGAGAAGGAAATGGCAACCCACTCCACTACTCTTGCCTGGAGAATCCCATGGAGGGAGGAGCCTGGTAGGCTACAGTCCATGAGGTTGCAAAGAGTAGGACACGACTGAGCGACTTCACTTATACAACCTATAAAGAATTTTTCTTGAAAGCTGGAAAACTCAAAATAATTAAAACTGAAAGCTTGATTAGAGGAATAGTAGTTAGTAAGTCCATACAGTGAAACATCCTGAAATCATTTTTATTTTTTTGCAGGAAATTAGTTCCCTGACCAGGGATTGAACCTGTGCACCTTGTTAGTGGAAGGGGGAAGTCTTAACCACTGCACTGGCAGGAAGTCCTGGCAGTCATTTTGAATGCTATTAAACATGAGTATTTTTTTTTTTGACTTGTCAAGTTATTCAACATATATTCTTCAGTGGGAAAAAAAGCAAATAAAAAGACCGATATTAATTCATGTAAAGAAAATGTTCCAAAAGGGCACACAGCAAGATATTAACAGTCACTATTTCAGAACAGTGGTATCATTTTCAATAATAAAAGTATGCTGCTGTTATAAAAAGGTAAGACAACACTAACTTTATTTTTAGTATTTAAAAAATCTGTAATTTTCCTCAGGTGGATCAATAATAATATGTTTGCTGCTGCTGCTGCTACGTCACTTCAGTTGTGTCCAACTCTGTGCGACCCCATGGATGGCAGCCCACCAGGCTACCTCGTCCCTGGGATTCTGCAGGCAAGAACACTGGAGTGGGTTGCCATAATATGTTTAGATACCACGAAAGCCAAGAGGAAAATATCAGGACAGAGAAGCTGTATCAAGAAAAGTTCATCCTTGCATCTTCCTACCACAAGGGGGTTGAATATCATTGGTGATATCACAGCATTCTATCTTAGAAGTAAACTTGAATTTAAGTGTTTCATATGGGAGGTGTTTCTAGGAAGCATTGGCAGCAGCAGAAAGAAGAAACGGAAGGAAGCTAATAAGGGTGAATTGTTATGCAGATCATCCTTGTGGGTCCCAGAGGATTCTGGGGAACCTTTTAGGAGCTACTTCAGAGTTGCCCCCATCTCCATCATTTCCGTGAGGTTGCTTGATTTTTTAGTCACCAGCTCCCTTCAATCACTATTTGAGATCACTTGGGAGGAGATGAGGAGAAGGCAATGGCGACCCACTCCGGTACTCTTGCCTGGAAAATCCCATGGACGGAGGAGCCTGGTAGGCTGCAGTCCATGGGGTCGCGAAGAGTCGGACAAAACTGAGCAACTTCACTTTCACTTTTCACTTTCGTGCATTGGAGAAGGAAATGGCAACCCAGTGTTCTTGCCTGGAGAATCCCAGGGATGGAGGAGCCCTGTAGGCTGCCGTCTATGGGGTTGCACAGAGTCGGACACGACTGAAGCGTCTTAGCAGCTGCAGCAGGGAGGAGAGTGAGATAGCAAGCTTCCCCCACACTTTTAGCCTCCCCTGCCTTTGGACTAATGAGGCAGACAGAAAAAAAGGTAAAGAGTTGCAGGTGTCTGCTGATGGAAGCCTACCTTTGACCTGCATGCTCCACTATCCAACTTCAGAAACACCTCTAGGACACGTCCCCACTTCTTGTACTTTCTAATGCTGATTTTAAGTATTTTAGTTTTTTACTCCTTAAAGTGCCCACAAAATAATGTGACGGGATCAGCAGCTACTGGGGCAGGTTTCTGCTCAGTCCTTCAGTTGTGTCTGATTCTTTTTCAGCCCCATGGATACAGCCTCCCAGGCTTCTCTGTACACGGGACTTCCCAGGCGAGAATGTTGGAGTAGGTTGCCATTTTCTCCTCCAGGGAATCTTCCTGACCCAGGGATTGAACTCACATCTCCTGCACTGGCAGGCAGATTTTTTTTTTTTCCCCAACCACTGCACCCCTTGGGAAGCCCCTCTGGAGCAGGTAGGGAGTGGGGATAAAAAAAAGGGAGAGAATTAAGAAAATTACAATGTTTCAACTGGTCTGTGCTGAACACTGTTAGGTGCTATGGAGATTGAAAAGGAGCATAACATAAATTGAGCTTACAATTTAATGGGATACTTACATATCTTTGAAACATTTAGTGGCAATAAAGACTGTATATACTTGGCCTGGCGTGCTGTGATTCATGGGGTCGCAAAGACTCGGACAGGACTGAGTGACTGAACTGAACTGAACTGATACTTAAGTGTCAGTGGGAAAGATACAGTTGAAAATGCTAACCAGGAGAGAGGGATGTCTGTATTTAAAAGTAGGTCATATACTTGAATCCTAAACCATAGGAGAGGATTATATGACAGTTGAGAATGAGGGTGTTCTAGGTGATAAGCCCAGCCTGAGCAAAAAATGTCAGAACAGGTAGCTGAATATCTTCCAGTTGTTTCTCTAGATCCCTCTTTGCTCTTCTCTATCCAGCTTTGTGCCAGACAAGCTGTTGATGAACAAAATTAACCGATTTTCTTGTCCTCTGGCTTCCAGAAGCTGCCTTTGGCAGGCAGTGCCACTAGTAAATCAAAGAGAAGGAGAATGGGACTTCTTTGGTGGCCCAGTGGCTAAGACTCTGTATTTCCAATGCAGCAGACGCGGGTTTGATTCCTGGTTGAGGAACTGAGAGGGACCAAAAAGAAAGGAGAGGGAGATTAGGGTATTTCTATCCTAGCATCCTTCCTGCAGGGACTCATCAAGGCTTTATTATAGTCAGCAGGTCTCCACACACAGCTTTCTCTCCTCTCTGGGTTCTGGTAGTTTCTTTCTTATTAGCTCAGGAATACTGCATGGGTCCTTTTAGCTTTTCTTAGAACCTGTTCACAGCTTTATGGAATTTGCCTCAAATGGCTCATTAAATGTACTGGGCGTTCTCTGCCAGCAGCCTTCCTGAGAGGGTGAAAGCGGGCTGCTTGGGAGGAGAGAAAAGCTAAACTTTTGGCAGAACTCGAGGGAGATGGCTCATGTTGAGTAGAGGCAGGTAAGCTGGACATTTCTTTTAAAATATGGTACTCCAGATTTAAGGGTAATAATCTGGGTGAAGTCTTAAAATTCTTGACTAACAAGTAAATGACTGCTTGCCAATGCACCGCACAGCAAAGGTGATCACGTATCTTCTGTTCTGAGCCCTCTTTGGCCTCATTTGTTTTCTTCTCAACAGCTGTGAGCATACAGAAGCAACAGTCTTTTTTGTGGTACCCCCCTCCAGCCAGGTAAGCACAAATCCTGTGACCCTCTGTGCTTCTGCCTCAGGGCTCAGCTGAGATCAAGTAGCAACTGAAACTTCCCAGAGAGGCTGAACCACAGACTATTCAAATCTAATAATCCAGTTTGGCCTCTGAGGAAATTGGCTGAAAGGTTTTCTTTTGGTTCTGCTTCCTTGAAAAAGAAGTGCCATTATAACAATTTCCCTCTTTCAACTTTGGCTGATAAACTCCCAAAGAGACTCACTTAACAAAGAGGGTCTAAAAATGTGATTTTCATCTGAGCAAGAATTATGAGTGCGTGAGTGTGGTAACAGGAGAGCCAGCAACCATTTAGGGGAAATAATTACATCATTGTTACAAGATTGCAACATGATAACCTCCACGTGTTTTCTTAAGGGTTCTATGCAAAATGGTCAAGGCCTGGTGAAGTAAATTCACGTGCCCTGTCAGGTTACTCAATCCTAGTTTACCTCTTCAGTCAGTGATTTTCATCTGCTCATCTCTTCGTGGCTCTTGACAGATGTACTTCCTTCTCCACTGGCCCAGTGAAAGAACAGTCCTAAATTGCTAATTCATATAGAAAGAAAAACTCTAAGCCTGGGCAGGCCGTGGTGCCAGTTCTAACATTTAGAAGGAGCCATATTTTGTTTATCATATACAAATATTATCTTTTTCACAACTGGAACTTCCAACCCCAAAAGGCTTGGGGCAGGACTGACTGGTTTGGTGGCTCACTGGTCATTAAAGACCTAGGCTCTTTCTGTCATTTTCTACCATCCTATACATGATTTTTCCTCAAATAACCTCATAGGCTAAAGTGGCTGCTAAAACTCCAGCCATTACTTCCAGTAAGAAGGAAAGAAGCATAAGAGAGGTATCTTCCAGCTGAATCAATTCCCTTTAAGCAGTCAACCCCCTCAAAGTCCCAAGAAACACTTTTACTTACACTTTATGAATAGAACTTAGTCAGGGAGCCTGACAAATAATCTGTTAGCTAGCTACCTAGTCATTCCTTAAAAACAACAACAACAGGCCTTTATTAATGAAGAAGGCAACAAGATACTGTTTAAGCAGCTAGCAGGATCTGTCATTCTGCAACGTAATTTAAAAATAAAAATAAAAATAAAAAAAACCTTCCATAGATTTCTGTGGGAATGTGAAGATGATACCAGAAAGCTAATGTAATATAGATCTATAGCAGTTTTCATAGAGATCAGGCACTTGGAATAGTATTGGAACTGAAACACAATTATTACATTTGTATCACTGTGCCACTTTCTACACTACATATGGATATAACTTGGCCCAGAGGCGTGTTTAGTTCAGTTCAGTCGCTCAGTCGTATCCGACTCTTTGCGACCCCATGAATTGCAGCATGCCACGCCTCCCTGTCCATCACCAACTCCCAGAGTTCACTCAGATTCACGTCCATCGAGTCTGTGATGCCATCCAGCCATCTCATCCTCTGTTGGCCCCTTCTCCTCCTGACCCCAATCCCTCCCAGCATCAGAGTCTTTTCCAATGAGTCAACTCTTCGCATGAGGTGGCCAAAGTACTGGAGTTTCAGCTTTAGCATCATTCCTTCCAAAGAAATCCCAGGGCTGATCTCCTTCAGAATGGACTGGTTGGATCTCCTTGCAGTCCAAGGGACCCTGAAGAGTCTTCTCCAACACCACAGTTCAAAAGCATCATTTCTTCGGTACTCGGCTTTCTTCACAGTCCAACTCTCACATCCATACACGACCACTGGAAAAACCATAGCCTTGACTAGACGGACCTTTGTTGGCAAAGGAATGTCTCTGCTTTTCAAGTTTCTCTAAATGTGTTTTTCTGATAAAGTCAGGAGGCTTTTGGAGTGTGGTAGTGTGCGCGCACTTAGTTGCTCAGCCATGTTCCACTCTTTGTGACCCTTTGGGCTGTAGCCCACCAGGCTTCTCTGTCCATGAGATTTTACAGGCAAGAATACTGGAGTGGGTTGCCATTTCCTTCTCCAGGGAACCTTCCTGACTCAGAGATTGAACCCACATCTCCTTTGTCTCCTGTATTGCAGGCAGATTCTTTACATGCTGAGCCATCAGGGAAGCTGGAGTGTGATAGGATGGAGGCGAACTGCTCTCATCCTATCATATTAAAGAAGATTCCACAGCTCCCCACAAAGGCAGCTTGAAAGCTTGACCAGGTCTAGGCAGGTTTACGGAAATAGAAAGTGATCTGACTTCAGCAGAATGGAACAGCCAGAGTGAAATGTTAAAAGTGTGTGTGTGGTGGGGGGGCAGGAGGCAAACCCAAGTTTAAAAACTCACCAACACAGATAATTTTCAAAAGAAATTATTTCGTTCGCAAACAAAACTGGCAGTGGCTTAGCAACAAAATGATGCTTTTTGTTTTAGCTCCATCTGTTGACCCATCCACAAACGACCCCAAAATAATCACTCTAAATAAGAACAAAGTAGCTGCTATGTAAACATATCCTCAGGTGATGCCCTCTAGCAGAAGCTGCACCCACTCCCTCACCCCAACTCCTTCCATTCAAATCATTCAAGGAACTCAGATTCCTTATTACATAGATATTATGGAACCACCAGTGAGGATTAGCCATCATGCTTTAAGAAGCAGAGTTGAGTAGTTGCAATGGAGACCTTAAGGTCCACAAGCTAAAATACTTGCTTTACAGAAAATACTTGCAGGATCCTTCTTTTAGCTCACCTGATAAAGAATCTGCCTATAATGCAGGAGACCCTGGTTTGATTCTTGGGTCAGGAAGATCCTCTGGAGAAGGAATAGACTACCCAACTCCAGTATTCTTGGGCTTCCCTGGTGGCTTCAGACGGTAAAGAATCTGCCTGCAATGCGGGATATCTGGGTTTGATTCCTGGATTGGGAAGATCCTCTGGAGGAGGGGATGGCAACCCACTGCACTATTCTGGCCTTGAGAATTCCATGGACAGAGGAGCCTGGTTAGGCTACAGTCCATGGGGTTGCAAAGAGACGGATCCGACTGAGCGCGTTTCACTTCCACACTTTCTTTACTGCCCAAAGTTGATATGCATCCATTTATTTCCTAAGTATTTGTTAATCAACCATCTTATACCCAGTACCATGTTCCTAATTTCTATTTAGGAAGCTATCAGACAAATGAAAGGATACCTAATTAAAATGCTCACTGAAAAGAGAGCTATTTGAGAAGCAAAAATAGGTTGTAATGTGAGCATATACAGAAAGCATTAACACAGAACAAAGAGAAGGGGAACTGTAACCAGGATATGCTTCCTGATGAAAACAATATCTGGGTTGATACTGAAAGGCAAGCAGGAGTTTACCAGGCAAAGAGGGAGACAGAAGGCACAGCAATTTCAAAGGCCCAGAGAGAAATTAGGGAAACTTAAATATCTGAGATGAGGGTGGAAAAGATCAGCAAAGGCTTAGAAATACCTATGTCAGATTAATGGCAACGGTAATGGTTGAAAGGACTGTCATAAAGTAGTTAAAATAGGTTAAGTTAGGCCACTAGACTGAGGCCAGAAAATACAACCGTTGTGGGGCAGAATGCAGGATGTGATTGTTGTTAAGCAGAGCTGAAACCCCGGTCAAGACTGGATGAGGAATGGGTGAGAAAATATTAATAGGAGTGGAAGAGTAGGAAGAAAGGTCACTGTAAGCCAGTGACTGTGACCTGGACAGGAGGGTGTTGTCTTGCTTGTTCAGGATATTCAAGGAAGTTTTCATAGTCAGACAGTTGTCCAGGGAACTGCCCAGTGACTGAAAGCTTTGCCTCCACTGCAAATGAAAATTAAATGGTCCCCTTCATTAATCTTTCCAAATCGCTTGGCAGGCCACATTTGAAATTCTTTTGGATATTATAAAGCCTTTCATTCCAGATTAGAAATAAACACTTAAAATGCAAATGTCAATTGAGGTCAAAACATTGTAATTTATTTGGACAAAAAGTACAACAGACAGTGAACCAACAGAGGTCAGATCTTTTCCAGTTTTAATTCATGGAATCTTAGAAAAGGAAGGAGTCTCTAATGAATAAGCCTCTTATTAATTAGGTTATTAAGTAGTTTTGTTAATTCTGAAATGGAGCTAGGGAGGAATGAATAAAAGCTAAGAAGATATCTTGGTCACATTTAGGAAATGTGTGATCTTCTCATTCATTGAGGTTGTAGCAGAGGAAAAAGTTTTTCTTGACTCTCCTAGGGTCTCTGAAAATTAAGCAAATGAAGACAGATCAACAGGACAAAAACATAGAAATTTTATTGAATTTTTACATGTGTATGGGAGGGCTTCCCTGTGACTCAGAGGTAAAGAATCTGCCTGCCAATGCAGGAGATGCAGGTTCCATCTTTGGATCTAGAAGATCCCCTGGAGAAGGAAATGGCAACCCACTTCAATAATTTTGCCTGGGAAGTCCCATGGACAGAGGAACCTGGAGGACTACAGTTCATGAGGCCTCAAAGAGTCAGATATGATTGAAGGACTAATACTTTCACTTTTCAGACAAAGAAATGATAAATTTGTGAAGAATTGACAAGACAGTGGGGTTTGGTCTAGAGTTAGCAAATGGTGAAGGAATTACTAGGAAGAAAAGGATTAGCTTAAATATGTTTATACAGATTTCTCAGCCCTAAATTCAATCTCTGGCAATATGAATGCCTATGATTTTCTCCTGGTTTAGGGAGGGTACCTTTTATATGGGAGTTTGAAGACCAGTTTGGGGGAAGAAGGTTGGGGGTTGGAGAGACCTTCCTGCTTTTGCTGTTTTCTCAGATTCCTTCAATTGTAGATATTAAGTATGTCAAGGTGCTATGTTTTGGGGTACCATGTTCTGAATCCCATCAAGATGTACCTTGTTTTGTAAGATATTTTTAAAAATAATTATTTGAGAGCATTATTATGGATATATCACATTTAAGGGGAGGATTTTCCCCCAGTTTATTGTTATTTGATTTGAAAATTTCATTGAATTTTTGCCTGACCTCCCCTCTCCCAGTACAAAGTTCTAGATTAGTATACCTTATATGCTCCCCACTCCCCTTGCCACCTTCTGCATGTGCATGCATGTGTGCTAAGTTGCTTTAGTTGTGTCTGAGTCTTTGTGACCCTATGGACCACACCCCTCCAGGCTCCTCCATGGGATTCTCCAGGCAAGAATACTGGAGTAGGTTGTCATGCCTTCCTCCAGGGGATCTTCCCTACCCAGGGAGCCAACCCGGGCCTCTTAAATGTCTCCTGCATTGGCAAGCTGGTTCTTTACCACTAGTGCCATCTGGAAAGCCCAACCCTCTGCATACCTTTGATTTTTTTTAAATATTTGTTTGGCTATAATATTTGTTAGTTGCAGTATGCAGAATCTTTCAGTTGCAAGATGTGGGATCTAGTTTACTGACCAGGAATCGAACCTGGGCGCTCTGCATTGTGAATGCAGAGTCTTAGCCACTGGACCACCTGGGAAGTCCTTGTATACCTTTTTATTTCTCAGTATGTGTTTAGTTCTGTCTCTTCCACTAGCTCTTAAGTCTCCACAAGGGTAGGAACTATTCAGTTTCGTTCACTATTTCCCAGTATGCCATATACTAAGTGCTCACTAAATATTCTTGAAAAAATAAATGGAAACTATATTGAAATACTGTATAGATTTCTTTGATGTAATTAGTAAGTACAAGCAGTTTTTTATGTCTATTAGTAGAGAAAAAAGAGCAGTTCTATAAGCATTTTTTAGGGGACACTGAACATGCAATTTAAAAGTTCAAATTACAAATAAATTCCATTAGAATATGTCCTTATTAAATACACAGTATTACATCATACTTCCAGACAAATTTTGCAATTTTTGTGTGTACGTGCACACTAAAACTGGTCTTGGTCCACTTTTCTTAGTTCGTTCATACTAAATTTTTGAAACATCATGTCCTAAAGAGAAATATTCTGAAGTACTAAGATTTATTTCTATTTCTGCTATTTTAAAATGGAAAAGTGATTTCCCCCCCAGAATTGAAATTTCACATAGTTGGGCATACCTTGGGGTTTTTACATAAGATGCAATTTTTTTCCTAAAGGCTCTCTTCTAGCTAAGTCAATCGAAACCTATGTATTAATATTTATAAATGTACCAGGATTGAATTTATTCTGAAATAGATTCCTAGGGTTGTGAAAGCTAGAGCTTGCTCTAACAAAAGATTTTAGCCTTCAAATTTTCTTTCTTTGCTCGCTCATCTATCCCCTCCAACATTTCATTGACTTTATAGAAAAATTAGTTGATTTCAACATCATTTTCACTTGCAGTGGTTTTTAGCAGTGAGTGCTCAGGTCGACCAACTGCTTCCTTGGTCTTTCAAGCTATGGGTAAGTAGTTATATAAACACCAGATGTTTTGTATCAATATACCTCTTTTCAAGAGCCTGTGGAGAAATTGCCAAGAACAAAAGTAGACCCTTTTTTCCTTCTTTTAAGGACAGAACCCCTAAGAACCTTCACCATTAGCGAGACGAGACTTATGGTACAGCCACAAAAGAGAAGAAACGGATAACTTCGGAGGTTAATCATGCGGCGGCCTATCTGAACCTGTGTGTTGAGGACGCCAGTCAGGTCCCGCCAGCTGTCCCCAGCATCAGGAAGGACAAAGCTCCTCAGCTGGGTGAAAACTCCCGCAGTCTGCGCCCGAGCGGGGCTCGGAGAGCCCGCGGGGTGGGGGCGGTCCCCCGGGAGGAGGTAATTGGAAACCACACTACCCAGAGTGCTGTGCGCAGGCGCGGACGCGAGGACGCCCGGCGCCGGCTGGGCTCGGCGAGGCCGCGCACAGGGGCGCGCGTCCGTCGGGTGCTCGCGCGGGGCCGGAGCGGCGCCGTCCGGGGCTGCAGGAACCTGGCAGCGCGGCTGCATCTTTGGCGAGGCCGGGGACCGGGAAGGGGGCGGGGGCGGGGAACCGAGCGGAGGGAACCAGCCGAGGACTGAGGTAACCGGGCTCTCGCCCCCCGCCCCCACTCCCTCTTTCCCTTGTGCGGTGCTGTCCGCTCGTGCGAAGTCCTCCGTCACCTCAGCCCCGAGCCCAAATCGTAGCGCCGCCCGGGCTCGCGCCTGTGGCGGAGAAACTCCCCGAGTCCTGCACGCGGGAACCAAACTCCCCTGCCCGGAGGGTTTGGGCCCCTTCAGCCGCGCGGTTTCTGTCGCCCTTTCCCCCGTTTGTGGCGAGAGGCAAGGCGCGGGGTGGGGGGGTAGTCGCGTTCCTCGAAGGGAACCCCGGTCTCCGGCTCCCTCAGCCTGCCTCGTTCCTCAGGCTCTTTCGAAGAAGGGAGAGGCGGGCAGGTGCTTCGCGGGGTCCGGGCGAGGGCGGCATGTGGGGGCGGGGCGGGCCGGCGGGCTGGGGCCCTGGGCTGAGGGACGCGCCGCCCGCGAGGGTCGGGGAGGCGGGCGCGGGTATCGGGGTCAGCCGCCGTCCGGGATGCTGGCCCGGGGGACGTGCTGGCCGTCCGTCCGGAGGGTTAGTCTACCCTCCGGGACTGGCCTGCCGGCGAGATGTATGGCCCCGGGGGCTGGCTGGCGGGTGCTGGGGGCTTGCAGCTCGCCTTCGGCGGAGACTCTGCGGGGGGCCGGGGGTGGGTCGAAGAGTGCCTCTGAGTTTGAGAGCAGAAACTGCAGCCTCTTTCAAAACACGCCTCTGCTCAGTGGAGTTGTTTTACAGCCCGGGATGCCTGCTCTTTCCTCCTTTTCACGCACTTCTGGGCTTCGTTAGCCTGCTGGTTTCCCTGCGAGAGGCGATTTATCTACATCCTTCACGCTTTCTAGCCCGGGGCTGGTCCTTGACTGGATTTGACAGTTCTAGCGTTTGGGGTTTTTTTTTTTTTTTTTTTTTTTTTTGTATGTTTTCCCACCTGGCAGTGTTGGATCGGGTGATTTTAAGTAGGCTATAGAACTTTTTTGTCAGGATTCTTTTCCATCTGTATTAATACCGTAACTATGCTTGGCCCTTTTAGCTTATGCTTATGTTATACTGTTTCGGGCGGATTCTTTGGGAAAATGTTCTTGCAAGAAGCTAGGTTGACACAGGTGTTTTATCTGCTGGTTGAGCTTTTTCTTTCTTTGCATTCCCCCTCTCCCCCCATCCCGGTGAGGTTAATTAATTGTTGGACTGTTGGTGTTCTTCATTCTCGTAGACGGAGGAGATTCTTTTCCTCCGTCTCCCTCCAGTGTTGATCCTGTCAGAGGGTAGTCTTGCGTAAGCAGAGGACCTCAGCTAAGCGGTGGGTTATTTCATTGGCTGCAGCTTTTCCTCCTCCTCCCTACGAGCACCCATTCTTTTGTCACTCATCCTGTGACCTACTTCAGACTTTTAGTCACTGTATATATCTCCTTTAAGATACAGAGCGTATGAACATAAATATCAAAAGAAATTTTAGGATACCATACTCAGCTATTGCATTTAACTTCGTATCAACATTTCAAGCTGCCAATACTTTAAAAATCTTTTTAAAAATATTTATTTTTAATTGGAGTATAATTGCTTTGGGGCCTTCCTGGTGTCTCATTGGTAAAGAATCTGCCTGCAATGCAGGAGGCGTGGGTTCCATCCCTGAGTGGGGAAGATCTCTCGAGAAGGAAGTGGCAACCCACTTCAGTATTCTTCCCTGGGAAATCCCATGGACAAAGGAGCCTGGTGGGCTTCCTGGGGTCACAAAAGAGTCTGACACGACTTACTGACTAAAAAACAACAATAATTGCTTTACAGTGTTATGCTGGTTTCTGCTGTACAACAGTGTGAAATCAGCTGTAAGTAGCATATATCACCTGCCTCCCACTCCTCTAGGTCATCACAGAGCATTTAGCTGAGTTTCCTGTGCTATAAAGCAGCTTCCCACTAGCTAGCTATTTACACATGATAGTGTGTATTTGTCAGTGCTGTTTTTAATTCTTCCCGCCCCATTCTTCCCCCACCTCTGTCCACAAGTCTTTTCTCTGTCTGTGTCTCTATTCCTGCCCTATAAATAGGATCATCAGTATCATTTTTCTAGATTCTTTATAAAGCTGCTAATTCTTTTAACATTTGATAAGATTAGTATTATTTTCTAAGATGGTAATATATTCTGTAATAATTGCACATTCTGTTTCCTGGCAGGAAATTTAATTCGCAGCCACTGAGGATAATTTTTAAAAACACTATTTCCTCACTTGTTAAGAAGAAAGTGAGGTAGATATATTAAACCCCGTATCCTTTATCAAAGTAGTTTATATTTAGAGCAATTTTAGGTTCATAGCAAACTTAAGTGGGAGGAACAGAGATTTCTCATATACCCTCTGCCCTCATGCTCCTGCCTTGCCCCGTGTAAGCACAGTCTCCCTCACTCTCAAAATCCCTACAACAAAAAGATAAATTTGTTACAGTCAGTAACCTGCATTGATATACCATTACCCAAAGTCCAGAGTTTCCATTAAGGTTCACTCTTGCTGTCTATTGTATATTCCGTGGATTTAGACAAATGACCTTTTTTCAAAAAATCAAGAACTCTTAACAAAAGTAGAGAACTGAAAATGGGTTTTGTCATTTTGAAAAGATTGAAGGGGCTATTTTGAATGTCCTAAAAATTAATTTCAAAAATTTTATGTTTTAAAACTGGATATCTAAACCGGTTTTTTATATTTGAATTTTCAACAAAGGTTAATTATTTTTATATATTAAGAACTAAGGCGATGAGGAAAAAAATACTTTATAGAATTAACAAAATGTCATGTCTTTCAGTCCTAAAACTCATTAGCTTGACCATTTCTTCACTATTCTGAAAAACATGTTTTATGTTAACCGATGAAGGAAGAAGAGATGGAACATTTAGAATAGACATCTGGGGATTTCCCTGGTAGTCCAATGGCCAGGACTCTGTGCTCCCAAGGCAGGGAGCCCAGGATTGATCCCTGGTCAGGGAATTAGATCCCACATGCTGCAACTGAGAGTTCCAATGTTGCCTTTAAAGATACCACATATTGCAATTGAGACCCAGCATAGTTAAAGTATACTTTAAAAAAAAAAAAAAAGATGTCAGTATTCAGGATATAACTACACTGAAATGTGACCCATTAGGCTTTTTTTTTTTTTTTTTGATCTGTTTTCTTTGTTTGAAAGCCTTTTGTGGAAGCATCAAATAAAAATGAGCTGGAACTAGACAGTTCTAGGTTAGAATACCAGCTCTTAATTTGTTGGCTGTGTGCCCACGGCAGGTTATTTTCTGAGCCTATTTCCTTAAATGTAAAAGGGGGTAAAATATTAATTTTTATAATAGGTGAAGTCATTTTAGAAACTGTAAGGCACTATCATTTATTGATATCATTAGTCACATGCTGTATTTCAGAATGCTGTCAGTTTATTTTTTTGTTGAAAACTGCTTATGTAAGTACTATGAAACTTTTTTTAAAGGCTATACAAATAATTTAGTTGATTCTTGTGAGTTAGAGGTAAAATTATGGAAGAGGGTCAAAGGGAAGAGAAAATTTCTACTTTGTCTCTGGTTCTTAACCTGGGTCTATGGATGTACTCATAAATGGCCTTCCAAGATTCTGTGAATTCTGTTATATTTCTGTTTTTCTGGAGAGAAGACCCACAGCTTTCAACATATGTTTAAAAGGAGTTCACTACCCCTTTTTAAAATAAATGGCATTAAAACATGTATACTATCATGTAAGAAAGGAGTCGCCAGTCTAGGTTCGATACAGGGTACAGGATGCTTGGGGCTAGTGCACTGGGATGACCCAGAGAGATGATATGGGGAGGGAGGTGGGAAAGGAGTTCAGGATTGGGAACTCAGTGTACACCTGTGGCGAATTCATGTCAATTTGTGGCAAAACCAATACAGTATTGTAAAGTAAAATTAAAAAAAAATTTTTTAAATTAAAGAATGGACGAAGGTTAACATCCATGTATCAGTATTGGCTCACTAGTTATGACAAATGTACTATAGTAATATAAGATCTTAACATTAGGGGAAATGGGGTGAGGGAGATATTGGAAGTCTTTGTAGTATCTTTGCAGCTTTTTCATAAACCTAAAACTATTCTAAAATAAAAATAAAATAATGGGAGTGTAATAGCTTTACAATGTTGTGTTAGTTTCTCTTGTACAACAAAGTGAATCAGATATGTGTATACATATATCTCCTCCCTCTTAGACCTCCCATCCAGCTAGATCATTGCTGAGCTTTCTGTGCTGTATAATAGTGTCCCACTAGCTATTGATACCTGTAGTGTGTGTGTATATATCCACTATATATATGTGTGCGTATATATATATATATATGCTACTCTTTCAATTCATCCCACCCTCCTCTTCCCCTCTGTGTGTCCATATGTCTGTTTCCTATGTTCTGTGTCTCTGTTCCTGCCAGGCTAATAAGTTCATCTGTATCAATTTTTTGGATTCCACATACATGTGTTAATATACAATATTTGTTTTCTTTCTGAGTTGTCAGAATGAGAACACTGTATGACAGACTCTAGGTTCATCTACATCTTCACAAATGACCCAACTTTGTTCCTTTATATGACTAATATTCCATTGTATATATGTATCACATCTTCTTTATCCATTCATATGTCAGTGGACATTTAGGTTGCTTCCATGTCCTGGCTGTTGTAAATAGTGCTGCAGTGAGCATTGGGGTACATGTGTCTTTTTGAATGTTGGTTTTGTAATCTATTCTGTAATAATTGCACATTCTGTATCCTGACAGGAAATTTAATTCATAGCCACTGAGGGTAATTTTTAAAAACACTATTTCCTCATTTCTTAAGAAGAAAGTGAAGTAGATATATTAGACCCCACACCCTTTATCAAAATACTTTATGTTTAGAGCAGTTTTAGGTTTATAGCTAATTAAGTAGGGGAACAGATTTCATATACCCTTTGCCTAATGTATGCAGTCTCCCCACTATCAAAATCCCCACACCAACCCACACTGTGGGTTACAGTCAGTGAACCCACAATGATATACCATTATCCAAAGTCTAGAGTTTTACATTAAGGTTCACTCTTGGTGTCTGTTATATATTCTGTGGATTTAGACAAATGACCTTTTTTCAAAAGAACTCTTAAAAAGAGTTATAAAGAATTGAAAATGGGTTTGTCATTTTGAAAAGGTTAAAGGGACTATTTTGAATGTTGGGATTCTCCAGGAAGAATACTGGCGTGGGTTGCCATTTCCTTCTGCAGAGGATCTTCCCAACCTAGGGATCGAACCTGAGTCTCCCGCACCGCAGGCAAACTCTTTGCTGTCTGAGCCACTGTGGAAGCCCCAAAATTAATTTCAAATGGCTTTTGCATATTAAAACATCAGATATTTAAACTGGTTTCTTATATTTGAATTTTCAACAAAGGTTAATTATTTTTATATATTGAGAACTAAAGAGATGAGGGAGAAGAAATGCCTCTTAGAATAACAAAATGCCCTGTTTTTCAGTCCTAAAACTCCTTAGCTTGACCATTTCTGCACTTTTCTGAGAAATATGTTTTGTGTTAACCAGTGAAAGAATAAATGGAACATTTAAAATATACATTTTAAAAATAATGTCAATATACAAGATATAAGCATATAAAATGTGACCCATTAGGCTTTTTTAAAAAAAATTATTTGTCTGAAGGGCTTTTGTGGAAGCATCAGGATATAATAATGTATTGAACTCAGTTCTGAAACTAGACAACTCTGGTTTAGAATATCAGCTTTTCACTTTTGACTGTGTGAACCAAAAATGGTCTTCCAAGAATCTGAATTCTGTGTGTGTTTGTATTTTTTTTCTGGGGAGAAGACGCACAGTTTTTCAACATAAGTTTAAAAGGAGTTCACAACCTTTTTTAACTGAACCACTTAGATAACAACCATTAGCTTTAGTTATCTAAGGAGGTTTCTGTACTAGATTTTTTGCATATTATTTTCAAAATTAGTGTTTTTGAGAAAAAGTGAACAGAATTTTGTGTGTATGTGTATACAGATGCTTTTTGAAGCACTGCAAATGCCTGTTTTTCTTCTAGAACTGGAGGTTGATATTTTTGATGTAGTATGTTGATAGCAGTAAAAGTGCTGCTGCTTACACCTGGAGTACACACCACTGATTGATCCGTCACTGTTACTGCGTTAATTTCCACGACCCCCACCCCCCCACTCCTCTAGTGTTGATGGGCAGTAGACTGCGGGGCGAAGAATGCACCCTAGTACCATCCAGCACATTGGAATAGTATTTTGAAATGTTAAAAGATAACTTGGTTTGTTTATCCTAAAATCTGGATTTTTTTCCTTTTCTCAACAAAATACTAAAATGCTAATAAAAATTAAGTATTTTTTCTTCCAAGCTAGGTGATGATACTTACATTGTATATTTGTGGTGTGATATTTCATCCTATATAACACAGAGTATGAAGTTATATTGAATCCTAATTGATCATTTTAAGGTTCAGCACTGCTAGTTTGGAAAGAATATGAAATTTATAATCAGCTTATGTAGATTAGATGGTGATTTGTGATTTTAATTATGACATTTAAAATTGATCTTATTTGCATTTTGTGAATTTTAGAAGTATGTTAGAATTCTAAGATTGAGTTCATTCTTGTAATAGAGTTTGGAAGTAAGCTACATCAGACTGCCCTGTTTTGTTAGTGATAGGTTGCTGAACTATAGGGCTTTACAGTGTGAAGCTAACTTCTGTTTCTGGGTCAATTACCGGTAGCAGTCACAAGGTCTAAAGACTATGAGATGGATCAAGTGGTGGTATACCAACTTACGAATGAATCTATTCAGTGAAGTAATGGGTTTTTGTCTTTTTGAATTTCTTCCTTTTTCTTTGATATTGGTATTTTCATTTGATATCTGAATGCTTTTCGCAGTTCAAGGTTTTAAATAAATAGTTGGGGATAAAAGGTTGCGAACTCCTTTTAAATTAAAATTAGTAGACTAATTAGTCTATAAATTAGTAGCAGAATTGTGTTCAACTCTCTAGACTTGCACTTTTTACAAAATCTGAGGTCTATATAGATCTCAAAGATCAGTTAGAGATGAATGTCAGCATTTGCGTAGTCCCACATATATATATATTTGTTACTATGCTGCATCTTTTGTTATTTTATTGCAGAGGATTGCTTATTTAATAATGAAAATGTGAGTTTAATTAGTTAGAAATGGAAAACAGAAGAATCATTTTAGCAAAAATTTTACCTGTGGAAATACTGTCACATTAAAAAGATCAGTGTTTTTATAAGGGAAAAGAATCTGAAAAAGAAAACGTGTAACTGAGTCACTACACAACATTATAAATTCACTATACTTCAAATGAAAAAGGTCAGTGATTTTATGTGTATTTTCTTACTCTTAAAGTTTAAAAAAATTAAAAAACATTTTCTGTTTGGGGAGAATATTATATCCATATTGTGGTTCCATAATCTAAACATACCATGCAAAGATGTAGTTACTCTCCTAGTGCAAAGACGGCATTAATTCTGTCTTCAGCCTCCTGTTAAGAGTTTTGGCTGTACAGTCATGCATGCCTGTGTTGAGACCTAGGCATTGCCACTTAATAGCTGTGTGACCTTGGGTAGGTTTCTTAACTTCTCTGAGCCTTATTATCAACAGCTATAAATATAGTAATAATACTGCTTTGAATTATCCTGAGGAACAGAATGAATAAATGTGAAATATCTAACTCAAATAATAGCGCTTGCTTATATAGCTTATGTGCCAGACAGTTTATTAACTCATTTAGTCCTTGTAACAGTCTTAAGAAGTTTGTATTGCTACTTTCCTCATTTTTACAGGTGAAGAAACTGAGGCTAATAAAAGATTATGTAACTTAAGCAGAGTCATACAGTCATACATGCAAAGCAGATAGTAAGTACTCAACTAATGCTGACTACTGTATCCAGGGGTCCCCAACCTCCAGGCCTCGGACCAGTACCTCCTGTCAGATCAGTGCCGGAATTAAATTAGAAATAAAGTGTACAATAAATGTAATGCAGTTGAGTCATCCTGAAACCACCCTGTTTCCAGTTCATGGAAAAATTGTCTTCCATGAAACTGGTTCCTGGTGCCAAAAATGATTGGGAACCACTGGTTGTATCTATAGTTTGTTTTTTTTTTTTTTTTTCAAAGAAAGGCTTAGAGCAATATAACCAGTTCTCATCTTTTGCTATAGTGAAAAATGCTTCTGAATGTAGATCACTATATAGCCTATTGTATTTCTTTGCTGGGAAAAATGTTGATTGGAGGGTTGTGTTCTTCACCGAGGACTGAGGATCACATAATTTATAAAAGCAGTAGTGTCAGTTTATTGAATGCTTACTGTGAACTAGATACAGGGCTAAGTATTAATACATTACATATATTACTTCATTTATTATTCACAGCAGTCTTAACAGTATGCTCAGAGTGGTTTTAAGTAACTTGCCGAAGGTTATACAGCTAATGGGACTCTCAAAACTGGCTCTTAAGTCTGCTATTAACTGCTAGTTTTTGTGCCTTGTGTTAAATACGACTATAGTTTTCTCTAAAAAGAAAGGCAACGAGTTAGTTTTAAATAGAAAAAAGTACTCTCATAGTTTAGAACCAGAAGTACACAGGCTCTCTGTATCTGCAGATTCCATATATGTAAATTCGAGGAAACTCAGATGAAAACATTCAGGGAAAAAAACAATTCCAGAAAATTCCAAAAAGCAAAACTTGGATTAGCTGCACACTGGTGACTTATTTACATAGTATTTACATGGTATTGTTGTTTATTGTTCAGTTGCTAAATTGTGTTTGACTGTTTGCAATCCCAGAGAGGATTTAAAGTAAATGAGAGGAGGTTGTACAAGGTTATATGCAAATACCATGCATGCCATTTTATGTAAGGGACTTGAGCATCCTTGGATTTTGGTATGGTGGGCTGTGTCCTGGAACTAATCCACCAGGATACTAGGGGATGGCTGTAAACAGTGATTACCCAAATCTGTGGTCTCTTGGGCCAAGCCTGGCTTGCTGCTGGTTTTGTAAAGTTTTATCGGAACACGGCTACTCTCATTACTTTATGTGTTTATCTGTGGATGCTTTCCTGCTGCACTGGCATAGTTGAGTAGTTGTGACAGTCTGGACGGTGCATAAAGCCTGAAATATTTACTGTCTGGCCCTTTACAGGAAAAGATGCTGACCCCTGACCTAGACCAACACTGTTCTTTTATAAATGAAGAAACTGAGATGTGAGAGATTAGGTAACTTCCCAGTAATGCAGCTAGTTAAAATCCAGTTCCCTTAATACCTACCTCACTGTTTTTCTCCTATACCATGCTACTTCTTAAGCCTTATAAAATCAATAAGTATATCATATGATCATTATATAAGGGACTGTAAAGTACTCTGAAGTATTATTATATATAAGAATATTTAACCTAGTTAAAACAGACATGCTAGCTATAGTAAGAGGAAATATTTGGTCATTTTTCTTAGAATTTGAAGAGCTTTGGGAATATACTTTGTATGGCCCGTGCCTTAAAGGTCTGTGGCTAGTTTTAAACTTACGTTTTCTTATTTTCCTCCATAAATTTCTGTGTAACCAAAAAAAAGAGGCTGTAGAATTTATTCATTAATTGGTTTGAAAATAGCAGTTCAAGTTAGAAGCATATCACATATACATTTTTAAAAAGATCATATAATTTGTACCTAGTTTTTTCTGCTTACTATTACTTTATCCATGAGCATTTTTAAGCATTGAGGTGATGTGATCAGATTTGAATTTGGGGATGATAACTTGCAGCAGTAACAAGGATGTGAGAGAAGAGGCTGTGGGGAGGCTGTGAGATGATGGGGCCTGTGAGTAAAGTGTTGTGGCTGGAGAAGCAAGGCCAACAGTATGAGGAGAAGTTAGGGAGTAGAGTGTATGAAACTAGGTTATAGTTGGATAAGTGGAATGGGAACTTTGAGTGCATATAAGCTATTGCATTTTTAATGGGGAGCCCTCTTGATCACCAAGGCTAGTTTAGATTCTCCCATGTTACCCAGTATATCTCCCTACTGTTGCCTTAACCACAGTATTATGACCACTTGTTTGGGTCCCAAATGGATGACTCAAGCTCCTTAATAGTAGAAATTCTGTCTTATTCATCTTTTTTTTGGGGGTGGGGGGACTTATTTTAGATAACTTAAAAAATTAGATTATGCTTGTGCATAAATTTTTTTTTCCCTCTGGAGGAGGGCATGGCAGCCCACTCCAGTATTCTTGCCTGGAGAATGCCATGGACAGAGGAGCCCGGGGGTCTACAGTCCATAGGGTCGCAGAGAGTCAGACATGACTGAAGTGACTTAGCAGGCATACATTTTTTTTAAGGAAAATACAAGAGATAGACTGGATAAGGTATTCCTGAATTTCTTCACATTTAGGTCTGGCTCTTACAGCATTTTAAGGAGTCTTTTGTTTTTTCCATACATTATAACCTCCTAGTCCATCTGCAACATAGATGGTGCAGCCTTCCATTAGTGTGCTGTATCATCTGCTGAGGGATTTTCTTTTAGGCCACTAGCACCATCCTTCTAATTTTGGAGCAAGTACTTCTTGGTGTGTAATGCATGTTGTTTTTGCATGTATCTTGGTAGCAAGCGTAATACAACCTCACCTACTCTGGCTGCTTTTCTTGAGCCCCTTTAAGTAATTTTCTTCAGATACTGTAGTGAAAACTAGTTTGTGAATCAGTACCTTGGTAAAGACAACAGCAATGAATGACTAGAAAAATGAAATTTAAAAAGATACACAAAATGCAAACTTCAATTTTTATGAAATTCAACAGACTTAAAATTATTGTCAAATACACTTTGTTCTAAGAGTTTCTAGGCACTCGAATTTTGTACCTACCTCATTGCAGTGTGTTTAAAAAAAAAATGTGGACCAGACCCACTTTGAATAGGACTGCTCTAAAGCCCTTTGTTGTTGCTTTGCATGTTCACCTGTGAATTTCCAGAACCTGGAATATAACATCTGATGACTGATTGAATGATTAAATATAAGGCAAGTGGTATTTATCCTTAACACTGACAGTATTTGGGTTTTTTTGTGAAATGTTATAAAACCACATGACCAATATATATCATATCCTTTAGTGTATATATGTGTGTGTGTGTTGGCTTATGTGTTTATCTTGTAAAGACAAAAGGAGTTCCCAAACTCCTAAGAGAAGACTGATTCTCATGTAGCCATGGTAACAATTAGTCATCAGAACCAGTTTGAAATTGGCTTACTTAATAACTGACAGTTCTTTAGCGTTGGTTTTAAGTCTGTTTAATGAATCAGTAACAACGTAGTGAATAAGATTTTGCAAGCCTCTGAAAGTTCACCAGCCACTAAGCACCACACTCCCTTCCAAACTGAGATTAGCAGTGTGATCTACTCAGAGAGTGTATGCCTGACCAGCAGGGCTCTCACTGGAGTATATAATAATTCTCAGCTTTGTGTTTTGTTTCATATATTAAATGGGAAATATCCCAATTTTAGACACTTGGAAACAAATTATTGGTAAATTAATTTTTTATTAGACTTTATGTTTTTGTTCAGATAATTATTTGTTATTTGAGTACAACCCTGTGACTTCTCTGACATTCTTAAGTAATAATAATAATAGAGACTCTTTAAGAGTTCACAAATGTAGGTCATGAATTAGGTAAAATTCAAGTCCTTTTTAAAGCAAGTTATTTTATATTAGACTTTTAAACTATTATGATTGTAATAAATTCAAACAGGCAATGATTATGGGTAGTGGAACTGGAGTAGAATGCCTTTTTAATAAAGCAGACCCTAAAATAGAAACATCTTACAAATATTCAGTGTAGTGAAAATGTTTAGGGATCCTGGAAATGACAGATTGATAACAAATAACAATTGTATCTAATATATGCTAAGAAAAGCGTTTTTTGTAAGTCATAGTAGTAAAGTCTTGGAAGTTACCTGTATCTTTAATGAGTAGGAACTACTGAAACTTGTCAATTCAGTTTGTCAAAGAAGCAGATTCTCCTTTAATTATTGGCACAATATATTTTCTTCGGGATCATCTGATTCAAAATTTAAAATCTCAGTGCACAGCAACTAGAGAGTAGCTCCCGCTTCGCGCAACCAGAGAAAGCCCATGCACAGCAACAAAGACCCAGGGCAACCCATAAATAAATTAAAAAAATTTAAATTTCTGCTATTTGCTTTTGTTAAAAAAAAAAAAGGAAATAATGAGTGTAGCTTAATTTTTTCTGACTTAAAAGTTAAAAAATGACTTTAAGCAACATATTAATCTTTGTAATAATTTAAAAATATCTTTGCTAAGTGACATCCTTTGTGATTATGGTTAAAATAATACATCCAGAATTCAGTGTTATTTTAAAGTAATTTAATTTAATTGTATGTTGATTTAGATAACAGAAAAATAGTCTCCAGTGTTCATAAGTATTCTGTTTGTTTGGTAAGTATTTTTAGTACCTCTGCTAACTGTATGCTATGCTCAATGTGGGCCTAGTAGGAGTGAGTAGAAGGTACCTATGTTTTGGGGACTCAGTGTTACCGGAAATACTAATAGTAATCAGGCAATTATTACAAGTATTATAAATTTGAATAATGGTTGAGTATGGTATAATCCGCTTTATAATTACAATGAAAAAGATATTAAATTGTTACAGGAGCACAGAGGAAGTACACCCAATCCAGGCTAAGAATTAGGGAGATATTTTAGGGCCTTTTTGAGCAAATAAACCTGAGTTGAGTCTTAAAAAAATGAGTTAGGAGTCAGCTGGTAAGAATGGATGTTGCTTTAAGGGCATTTCACAGTGAGAAGATAGCCTGAACAGAGGCAGAAAGATAGCATGAAGTGTGTAGACAGTTACACGCAGTCAGGTTTTTCTCTGCACAACATAAGGTGGGGTTTACCATCTTATTTCACAAATATACACGTTAATTTTGATAAATACACATTCTCTGTCAACTTTAAGATGTGGCTCTGAAATTAATCAGAAACCACTGTAAAATAAAATACTTTCTATCATTTAAAGTCTTCATCTAACTGAATTGTGAAGAGTACAAACCAAATTTATTTTAAGGAAGCTTGAGTCTCCTAGCACTATTGCTGCCTGTAGTAGGTACTGCATCAGTAACTGTATAGATCTGAGTTGTTTTTAGAGGTGCTTTCAGTCAAAGTGCTTCTCTTGTCCTGGAGCACAGGCTCTGGAGTGCACAGGCTCAGTCGTTGACATGCGGGCTTAGTAGCTCTGTGGCATGTGGGGTCTTAGTTCCCAGACCAGGGATCAAACCTGTGTACCCTGCATTGGAAGGCAGATTCTTAACCACTGGACTACCAGAGAAGTCCTCAAAGTGCCATTTAGAATTCTTTCTACTAGTATAAATGCGAAGAAGTTTGAAAAACAGTATAAAGTGGACTGACTTATCATAGTTGTACCTTTATGCTTTTGCTATAAGTCCTCTTTTCTCTGATTTTTGCAAGTTGTTGTGTTTACATGTTAAAAAAAATACACTTTTGTTGTTTTCTGCAGCGAATCAGTAAAACCTATGTTCTTCTTTTTGAAGTACTTTAGTCTTCAGCTGTTGGTTGATACGACTTTATTGGCACTTAGAGGGACAAAAAAATGATCCTAACTTCCTACCTGTTTTAGTGCCATAATATACCAGGTGCTAAGTCATTTCAGTCGTATCTGACTCTTTGCCACTCTATGAACCATAGCCCGCCAGTCTCCTCTGTCCATGGAATTCTCCAGACAAGAATACTGGAGTGGGTTGCCATGCCCTCCTCCAGGGATCTTCCCAGTCCAGGAAATTGAACCCGAGTCTCTTATGTCTCCTGCATTGGTAGGTGGGTTCTTTACCACTAGTGCTGCCTGGGAAGCCCCATAATGTACCCGAGTGTGATAGAAATAAACTTCTGTGGACCATCCCTCTTTTTTTCTGTTGTGTACATCACCGACTCAGTGGACATGAATTTGAGTAAGCTCTGGGAGATAGTGAAGGACACTGAAGCCTTGGGTGCTACAGTCCATGGGGTCACAAAGAGTCAGACACGACTTAGTGACTGAACAACAAATATTTGGGGAAGGAGTATCTTTTTTTTTTTTTTTTTTCTTTCTAAGAGAATCTTAGGTACATTAAAAAGAATTCTGGGTTAGAGTTTAGGTGGAGTTACACTTTAACTCATTACAAATTTGCATTCTTTAAAGAACTTAGGTAATTGATGAGACTTAGAGAGTGAAGTGTTTTAGAGTAAATATTCTTTTCCTGTTCCTGGCTTCCTGTTCTATTATATATAACATAATTTTTAAAAAATTGAAGACATTGAATTCTTTACACCATTAAAAAAAATTTTTTTTTTTTTTGGCTACACCAGAGGTCTTGTGGGATCTTGGTTCTTCAACCAGGGGTCGAACCCTCACCCCCTGCATTGGGAGCATGGAGTCTTAGCCACTAGACTTCCAAGGAAGTCCCTAAAAGGACCATTTTAAAAGAATTTGGCGTGAAAGTTTTTGAGCTCTTGTCTTTTGCCCAAATCTAACATCAAATGTAAAAGCAATTTTATAAAAATGAATATTTGCTAATACCCTTTTCATAGAGCAGTCCTCTGACAAAGGAAATTATTTTACGACCATAATAAAACTTTCTACTAGACAGAAGCTAAAGTAGTTTGATATAAGGGGGGAAATGTGTGATAGTTTTAAATTGAATGTATTTAAACCTAGTGAAGTTCAAATGAGATATTAATGATACCTACAGTCACACTACCCACTTAGGACATGAAATACAGTATGACAAAAGTTCTAGATGAAAGAAGACTCATCAGGCTAACCAGTAATGTAGAACTGACTCAGTTTTTTAAAATATTGGGGAAAAAACACTCAGCCCACAAGAATCAGGTTAATTCAGTCACATATGATGCAAGCTCATGTGGGTAAGATATATAGGTGTCTTTGAGACATAATCTCAGTTCACACTGTGTTAGATAAGTCTAAAACACAAGAGGAAGACAGTGAACAAACTAGAGAAGTACAGAGTACTGTCTGTGTTCATAGAAGGGAGATCACGTCTTATTGGGAGAATTAGAGACGTCGTGGAAGAAGCATTACTTAATAAACTAGGCCTTCACATCCCTCCGCATGCGGAGAAGCTTTGAGGGCTTGTGCGTATACTTGAGGAAAGTGGAATAGTGACGTCTGTGAAATAGTAGAAGAATGAACTGAATCAGAACTGAACTGAAACCCTAGCTTCCACAGTTTTCTACCTGTGTGATAGGGCAAGTCAGGGATGTTTAGGCCATCTGTAATGTGGATGTGCGTGCCAAGTCACTTCAGTCATGTCCAACTCTGCGACGCTATGGACTGCCACCCGCCAGACTCCTCTGTCCATGGGATTCTCCAGGCAAGAATCCTGGAGTAGGTTGCCATGCCCTCCTCCAGGAGATCCTCCTGACCCAGGGATGGAGCTCAGTGTCTCCTGCATTGGTAGGTCGGTTCTTTACCACTAGTGCTGCCACGTGATGCTTAAATGAAAGTATAGTCAGCCCTCTGTGGATTCTGTGTAAATGGAGGACCAACTGTATTCTACCATGTTGTATAAGACACTTGAGCATCATCTGATTTTAGTGTCTGAGGGAGGTCCTTGAACTAATCCTCTGTGGATACTGAAGGACAGCTGTATCAGTTAAGATTTCTGGAAAAATACGTGACACTCAGTGGTTTAGTAAGTAGTGTTTCCCCTTCATTTTCCTATTTTATGTCAAAAATTAGTGGAGGAAAAGATTGGAAGATAGGCTGGAGTCAGAGCAAGAAGAGCCTTGAATGCCTGGATAAACTGCTGAAATGCATAATGTTAAGCAGCTTGGAAGTGACACAGCCACATAAGTCTGGCAGTCCTACGTAGATGTTTTGGGATGGGATGGAGAGGCATGGTGACTGGTTAATGAAAGATGCAGGAGTCTGAATTAGAGTGCAGTGAAGGAGAGGAGAGTTTAGGGAGAGTAGGAAGAAAGAGACAAATGGGAGACAGATTTTTCCCAAGTAGAAATCAGGAGAATTGAAATTGATGGGTTATGTAAATAAAAAAAAGCAGTCAGATATGGCTCAGGTTTTTGAATGAGGGCAGCTGAAAAAATGGCATTGCCACTTGCAAAAGCAGAGGAATTAGAAAAAATAGCTGATTTTAGAGGGGAGAGGATAGAGAATTTGACTTTTTGTGTATTTTTTTGTTCTGTGATTCTCTTTCACTTGCGATATGCTACGAATCATAATGCAGGGGTTAACAGCACAGACTTTTGGAAACTGTCCTGCTAGCTAGGTTTGAGTCCTGACTCTACCACTTAAAATTATTATATCCTTAGGGAATTGACCCTTTTGTCAGTATGTAGTGACACAACATAAAACTACCCATCTAAACCATTTTTAAGTGTACAGTACATTAGTCTGTGTGGATCACAATAAACTGTGGAAAATTCTGAAAGAGATGGGAAAACCAGACCACCTGACCTGCCTCTTGAGAAATCTGTATGCAGGTCAGGAAGCAACAGTTAGAACTGGACATGGAACAACAGACTGGTTCCAAATAGGAAAAGGAGTACGTCAAGGCTGTATATTGTCACCCTGCTTATTTAACTTCTATGCAGAGTACATCATGAGAAATGCTGGACTGGAGGAAGCACAGGCTGGAATCAAGATTGCTGGGAGAAATATCAATAACCTCAGATATGCAGATGAAACCACCCTTATGGCAGAAAGTGAAGAGAAACTAAAGAGCCTCTTGATGAAAGTGAAAGAGGGGAGTAAAAAGTTGGCTTAAAGCTCAACATTCAGAAAACGAAGATCATGGCATCTGGTCCTATCACTTCATGGCAAATAGATGGGGAGACAGTGGAAACAGTGTCAGACTTTATTTTTTGGGCTCCCAAATCACTGCAGATGGTGATTGCAGCCATGAAATTAAAAAATGCTTACTCCTTGGAAGGAAAGTTAGGACCAACCTAGACAGCATATTAAAAACCAGAGGCATTACTTTGCCCACAAAGGTCCGTCTAGTCAAGGCTATGGTTTTTCCTGTGGTCATGTATGGATGTGACATTTGGACTGTGAAGAAGGCTGAGTGCTGAAGAATTGATGCTTTTGAACTGTGTTGTTGGAGAAGACTCTTGAGAGTCCCTTGGACTGCAGGGAGATTCAACCAGTCCATCCTAAAGGAGCTCAGTCCTGGGTGTTCATTGAACAGACTGATGTTGAAGCTGAAACTCCAATACTTTGGCCACCTGAAGAACTGACTCATTGGAAAAGACCCTGATGCTGAGAAAGATTGAGGGCAGGAGAAGGGAACGACAGAGGATGAGATGGTTGGATGGCATCACCGACTTGATGAACATGAGTTTGGGTGGACTCTGGGAGTTGGTGATGGACAGGGAGGCCCTGGCGTTCATGGGGTCACAAAGAGTCAGACGCGACTGAACTGACTGACTGACTGACATTAATCTTAAAACACTATGTACACACTGTTGTGCAACACATTTCTGGAACTTTCCATCTTGCAAAACGGAAATGCGTATATCTATTGAACAATAACTCTTCTTCCCCACCCCTTCGCCTCTGACAAACACCATTTTATTTTTTTCCTGAGCATATGACTACTTTAAATACCAAGGGGGAAGGTGGAGGAGGGTGGGATGAATTGGGAGATTGGAAACGACATATGTACACTACTATGTATGAAACATAACTAAGGAGAACCTGCTGTATAGCACAGAGCACTACTCAGTGCTCTATGGTGACCTAAATGGGAAAGAAATCCAAAAAGGGGATCTGTATGTATATTTATAGCTGTTTCATTTTGCTATGTAGTAGAAACTAACACAACATTGTAAAGCAACTAGACTGCAGTAAAAATTACATTAACTATTATCTTATGGTTTCTGGGAATGAGGAATCTGGACACAACTCATCTGGGTCCTCTGCTTAGGATTTCACAAGGCTGCAGTGAGGGTGCCGACCTGTGTTATCATGTGGAGGCTTAACTGTGGAACAGTCTCCTTCCACATTCATTTAGAATGGTGGGAGAATGTCTTTGCAGCAGCGTGACTGAGGGCCCTAACGTTTTACTGACAGGTGGAGAACTCCCTCAGATCCTGGGGATTGCCTGTAGTTTCTTGCTGCAGGGCTCTCTATCCGTGGCACTTGGCTCCTTAAAGGCTTGCAGGTGACCCTCTCACTTAGTCTGTTCACCCAATCTTATATAATGAGACATAATCAAGCGAGTGACACTTCATCACCTTTCCATATTCTATCGGTTAGAAGCAAGTCACAGGTGGTTCTTATCCTCAGGGGGATTATATGAAAGCACGACTCATTGGGGGGTCACCGTTCTGTGTCCACCACAGTAACTTTAAGAAGGTATTAATAACTATAATCTGTAATCTTACATTGAACATTTTGGTTCCTGTCAAAAGCTAGAAACAGTTGTTGATGTAATTAATAATAAAGAGGCTAATATAGGAAAAGACTAGTTAAGGTATTTATTATTTTCAGAAACGACATAAGTGAATCTTCCATGCTAATACCAGTATTTGCAACATGGTTTATAATTTCATAAGTGCCTGTAAATCCATTATTGCATTTGATTTAATTTTTAGAATAGTCTTATGAATTAGATAGATATACCTGTTTACAGATGAATAAGGTTAGCAGGGCCCTCAAAAAAAAAAAACCTCACACATAGCCAGTAAGTGTATAATCACATATTTTAACTTAAAATCTCTGTTTCTGTCACTAAAGTAGAATGTAGCATAGAACTGTTCGTGGTGTGAATACTCATCAAATATGCTTTGATAATGAGTAAATTTGACTTTATGTAAATATAGTAAATTTGATATGAAAATAAATGAGATTTTATAATGCAAGTGTCTGTGTTTAGCAGCACTGTATCTCTAATCCTCAGAATATTTCTTTAAGATAAGTGGCTTCTCTGTTTCACAGATGAGATAACTAAAGTTTTAGTGGGTTGTCATTTGCCCAAGGTTATTCATTTGGTAAATGGTGGAACCATGAGCTGACTTCAAAATCTAGCATAAGCCTATTTCAGTCAAAATACCCTCTATTTTTGCTTTGCATCACTGGATAAAGTCTTAAAATTTTCCAGTTTATAGCTTCTCTTTTTGGAGGTAGTGCATTCCACGTCTTAAAAGTAATGTGCTGTTGAATTGTTCTCAGATTAGATATTTTAAATCATTTTATTTATTTATTTATTTATTTATGGCTGTGCTGGGTTTTTGTTGCTGTGCTGGCTTTTCTCCAACTGTGGCGAGCAGGGGCCACTCTCTAGTTGTGATGTGTGGGCCTCTCATTGTGGTGGCTTCCCTTGTTGGGGAAAATAGGCTTCAGGCATGTGGTCTCAGTAGTTGCCGCTCCCAGGCTTGAGAGCACAGGCTCAGTAGTTGCGGTGCACAGACCTAGTTGCTCCGTGTCATGTGGGATCTTCGTGGATCAGGGATCCAACCCACGTCTCCATCATTGGCCGGTGGATACTTTTACCACTGAGCCACCAGGGAAACCCCTAGATTTTTTTTTATTGTGGTAAAGTACACATAGCATAAAACTGCTTTTAAGTGCACGTTTCAGTGATATTAAATACATTCGCATTGTTATGCCATCGCCACTACCATCCATCCCTGTAACTCTCTTCATCTTATAAAACTGGGACTCTATACCCAGTAAATAAGTCCCCATTCTCCTCTCCCCACAGCCCTTGGCAAGAGTCATTATACTTTCTGTCTTTATGATTTCACTATTTGTATCATATAAATTGAATCATAGAGTCTGCCTTCTATTTGACTTCTCTCACCTATCTTTAATGTTCTTAAATGTTCATCAACATTGTAGCAGAATAATATATTTATACCACATTTTGCTTATCCATTTATTTGTTTATGGACACTTGGATTGGTATAGTGAATAGTGCTGCTCTGAACATGGGGTTGTAAATATCTCTTTAAGACCTTGCTTTCAGACTCACAAAAGGGAAAGGAGTAGGGAGGGATAAATTAGCAGGCTGGGATTAACATATAAGGTGAAGGTGAAGTCGCTCAGTCGTGTCCGACTCTGTGACCCCATGGACTGTAACCTACTAGGCTTCTCCGTCCATGGGATTCTCTAGGCAAGAGTACTGGAGTGGATTGCCATTTCCTTCTCCAGGGGATCTTCCCGACCCAGGGATCAAACCCGGGTCTTCCACATTGGAGGCAGACGCTTTAACCTCTGAGCCACCAGGGAAGCCCATATATGGGATTAACATATACACACTGCCATATATAAAATAGATAACCAACAAGACATACTGTATAGCACAGGGAACTCTGCCCAAGGATTTTGTGTTCTTCTGGATGTATGTCCAGAAGTGGGATTGCTGCATGATACAGTAATTCTATTTTAAACTTTTTGAGGAACTACCTGACTGTTTTCCGCAGTGGCAGTACCATTTCACACTCCCATCAACTGCACACAATGTGAACACAAGGGTTTCAGTTTTCTGTTGATCTTTGCCAACACTTATGGGCTTTGGTTTTAGGGTGATGCTGGCCTCACAGAACAAATGGGGAAGTGTTTCTTCCTCTTCAGTTTTTTGGAAAAGTTTGAAAAGGAAGGTATTAATTCTTCTTTAAATGTTTGGTAAAATGCACTGGTGAAGTCATAAGGTCCAGGGCTTTTATTTGTTGGGAGATTTTGATTACTGATCAGCCTCTTTACTAGTTATAGGCCATAGTTATAGAAATAGAAAACAGATTTTCTATTTCTTTGTGATTTAGTGTTGATAGGTTTTGTGTTTCTAGTGACTAGTCCTTTTCATCTAGGTTATCCAATTTGTACACTTCATAATTTTCTCTTACAGTGTTTTTTGATTCTTTAGAATCAGTAGACTCTATACAGACAACAAAAACAAGACCAGGAGCTGACTGTGGCTCAGATCATGAACTCCTTACTACCAAATTCAGACTCAAATTGAAGAAAGTAGGGAAAACCGCTAGATCATTCACGTATGACTATATAGTGGAAGTAAGAAATAGATTTAAGGGCCTAGATCTGATAGAGTGCCTGATGAACTATGGAATGAGGTTCGTGACATTGTACAGGAGACAGGGATCAAGACCATCCCCATGGAAAAGAAATGCAAAAAAGCAAAATGGCTGTCTGGGGAGGCCTTACAAATAGCTGTGAAAAGAAGAGAGGTGAAAAGAAAAGGAGAAAAGGAAAGATATAAGCATCTGAATGCAGAGTTCCAAAGAATAGCACGAAGAGATAAGAAAGCCTGCTTCAACGATCAGTGCAAAGAAATAGAGGAAAACAACAGAATGGGAAAGACTAGAGATCTCTTTAAGAAAATTAGAGATACCAAGGGAACATTTCGTGCAAAGATGGGCTTGATAAAGGACAGAAATGGTATGGACCTAACAGAAGCAGACGATATTAAGAAGAGGTTGTCAAGAATACACGGAAGAACTGTATGAAAAAGATAATCATGATGATGTGATCACTTATCTAGAGCCAGACATCTTGGAATGTGAAGTCAAGTGGGCCTTAGAAAGCATCACTATGAACAGAGCTAGTGGAGGTGATGGAATTCCAGTTGAGCTGTTTCAAATCCTGAAAGATGATGCTGTGAAAGTGCTGCACTCAATATGGCAGCAAATTTGGAAGACTCAGCAGTGGCCACAGGACTGGAAAAGGTCAGTTTTCATTCCAATTCCAAAGAAAGGCAATGCCAAAGAATGCTCAAACTACCGCACAATTGCACTCATCTCACATGCTAGTAAAGTAATGCTCAAAATTCTCCAAGCCAGGCTTCAGCAATACGTGAACCGTGAACTCCCTGATGTTGAAGCTGGTTTTAGAAAAGGCAGAGGAACCAGAGATCCAATTGCCAACATCCGCTGGATCATGGAAAAAGCAAGAGAGTTCCAGAAACACATCTATTTCTGCTTTATTGACTATGCCAAAGCCTTCGACTGTGTGGATCACAATAAGCTGTGGAAAATTCTGAGAGAGATGGGAATACCAGACCACCTGACCTGCCTCTTGAGAAATCTGTATGCGGGTCAGGAAGCAACAGTTAGAACTGGGCATGGAACAACAGACTGGTTCCAAATAGGAAAAGGAGTACGTCAAGGCTGTATATTGTCCCCCTGCTTATTTAACTTCTATGCAGAGTACATCATGAGAAACGCTGGACTGGAAGAAACACAAGCTGGAATCAAGATTGCCAGGAGAAATATCAATAACCTCAGATATGCAGATGACACCACGCTTATGGCAGAAAGTGAAGAGGAGCTAAAAAGCCTCTTGATGAAAGTGAAAGAGGAGAGTGAAAAAGTTGGCTTAAAGCTCAACATTCAGAAAATGAAGATCATGGCATCTGGTCCCATCACTTCATGGGAAATAGATGGGGAAACAGTAGAAACAGTGTCAGACTTTATTTTTTTGGGTTCCAAAATCACTGCAGATGGTGACTGCAGCCATGAAATTAAAAGACGTTTCCTCCTTGGAAGGAAAGTTATGACCAACCTAGATAGCATATTCAAAAGCAGAGACATTACTTTGCCGACTAAGGTCCGTCTAGTCAAGGCTATGGTTTTTCCTGTGGTCACGTATGGATGTGAGAGTTGGACTGTGAAGAAGGCTGAGCGCCGAAGAATTGATGCTTTTGAACTGTGGTGTTGGAGAAGACTCTTGAGAGTCCCTTGGACTGCAAGGAGATCCAACCAGTCCATTCTGAAGGAGATCAGCCCTGGGATTTCTTTGGAAGGAATGATGCTGAAGCTGAAGCTCCAGTACTTTGGCCACCTCATGCGAAGAGTTGACTCATTGGAAAAGACTGTGATCCTGGGAGGGATTGGGGGCAGGAGGAGAAGGGGACGACCGAGGATGAGATGGCTGGATGGCATCACGGACTTGGTGGATGTGAGTCTGAGTGAACTCCAGGAGATGTTGATGGACAGGAAGGCCTGGCGTGCTGCGATTCATGGGGTCGCAAAGAGTCGGATACGACTGAGTGACTGAACTGAACTGAGAATCAGTAGTAATGTCCCCATTTTCATTTCTAGATATAGTGGTTTGAGCCTTCTCTTTTTTCTTAGTCTATCTAGCTGAAGTTTTGTCAATTTTGTTTATCTTTTCAGAGAACCAGGTTTTAGTTTGAACGATTTTCCTCCGTTTTTCTGTTCTCTATTTCATTTCTCTTTGCTCTAATCTTCATTATTTCCTTCCTTCTGCTAGGTTTGGGTTTAGTTTATTCCTCTTTTTCTAGTTCCTAAAGTTTTAAAATTAGGGTGTTCATTTGAGATGTCTTTTTTTTCTGCCAAGTGTTTTAAAATTGTAAATTTCCCCTTGAGTGCTACTTTTGCTGCATCTCATGAGTTTAGCATGTTTTTGTTTTCATTTGTCTAAGTATTTTCTAATTTCCCTGTGATTTCATCTTTGATCCATTAGTTTACAATTATGTTAATTTCCACAATTTCATAAATTTTTCATTTTTCTGTTACTCATTTCTAAATTCATTGTGAAGTGATTAGAGAAGATACTTGGTGTGATACCTATCTTTTAAAATCTATTGAGTCTCAATTTATGGCCTAACATGTGGTCTCTTGTGGAAAATGTCCCATGTGCTTGCACTCGAGAAAAATGTGTATTCCGCTGTTGTTGAGTAGAGTATATGTTGAGTTCTGTATGTCTGTTAGATCTAGTTGGTTTATTTATGTTAAGTCTGTTGAAATCTTCAGCTATTAACTGTAGGACTGTCTATTTCTCCATTTCTTAGTTTTTATTCCATATATCTTCTTGCTGTATTGAATCTTTTATTAATATGTAATTTCCTTTTTTGTTTCTTGTAACATTTTTGATTCAGTCTTATTTTTGTTTAATACTAGTATAGCTGTTTTTGCTGTCTTTTGGTTACTATTTGCATGAAATCTTTCTTCAGTCTTCTCCATTTCAACTGCTTTGTGCTTTTGGATTGCAAACGAGGCTTGGATAGACAGCATAGAATTGGATCATGTGTTTTTATTTATTTTGCCAAAATTGGAGCATTTAATCCATTGACGTTTGGTGTTACAAACCAAAATTACAGTAATGGTAGCTTTTTACATTAATAACTTGTTAAAAATTCATCTCTCAGATGCAAAAAGTACAGTTACAAACTGCTGTTACAGTAATACTAGCTTTCATTATTATCCATGTATATTACTTTTATATTCATGTGGCTTTGAGTTACTGTCTAGTATTCCTTCATTTCTTTCATCTGTAGGACTTCCTTGAATTGCAGGCCAGGTCTAGTGATCTTGAACTCCATCAGCTTTTGCTTATCTGGGAATATCTTAACTTCTCTCTCACTTTTGAAGGACAGCTTTGCTAAATATAGATTCTTGGGTGACAGATTTTGTCTTTTAGTACTTTGAATATATCTGCCCATTATCTTTTGGCCTCCAAAGTTTCTGATGTGGAATCCACTGATAACTTACTGAGGATCACTTGTATGATGATTCACTTGTCTTGTTTTCAAGATTCTTCTTTATCTTTTTGGAAATTTGACTGTAATATGTCTCTTTGAGTTCATCTTTTTTGGAACTCGTTAGATGTTTATATCTTTCATAAAATTTGGGAAGTTTTCAGCCATTATTTCTATGCACTTTTCTTTGTCTCTTACTCATCCAGGACTCCCATGATGTGAATGTTGGTCTGTTTGATGTCCCACAGGTCCCTTAAGTGCTTTTTATGTTTCTTCAATCTTTCTGTTCCTCAGGCCTGGTAGTTTTCTTTGTTTTAATTTCAAGTTTGCTGAGTCTTTTCTACCTGTCCAGGTCTGCCTTCAAACCTCTCTAATGAATTCTCAGTTTCAGTTACTGTACTTTTAAGTTCCCGAATCTCTTTATGATTGCTTTTTAGGTTTTCTGTTGCCCTACTGATAGTTCCATTTTGTTAACATGAATGACTGTACACACCTTCCTTTAGTTCTTTGAGTATCTTTAAGACAGTGGTTTAAAAATCTTTGAAAGAGAGCTAATGGAATTTATCCCAGACAGAGACAGTTTCTGATGATTTATTTTTTCCCTTGAATAGCCCATACTTTCCTATTTCTTTGTATGCCATGTGATTTTTTTTTTTTAGTTATTGAATACTAGACATTTGAATCTAATAATGTGATAACCCTAGAAACCAGATCTTCCCTATTCCTTAAGATTTGATGTTTTTTTGTTATTGTTTGGCCTTTTGTTGTTGTAGGCTGTCTCTACACTGAAGATCACCCTGAGGTATAAACCTAAGGTCTTTTCAAGTTTTTCTCTGAGCCTTTTCCTGGGCATGCATGGTCACTTTATAATTTTCTGTGCATATGCAGTTGTTTCTTAGTGCCTTAGTCTTCAATATTTTGCTTGTAAAGGGCGAAGAAGCAGAAAATGAAGGAGTGAAGGGCACCAGCCTTTAAAATCTGGAATTCACTTCAGATGAGAGGGAGGGACTTGAAACAGTGGGAGAAGGTGGAATAGCAATGGTGGCCAACCCCTTGTTTGCACCTCTGTGGTCAGAAATAGCAGGCAATGATCAGAGGAGAGATCCCTCATTTCGGAGGACAGAGACCTTTTTGCCTGCTGTGGCTCCTGCAAACTCTGCAAGCTGCTCTGGGACAGCTGCTACTGTACAAAGAGCTGAAATTGACCAAGATTAATTGTAACTTACTGACTTAGTCCTCTTCCTGGAAGTTGTGAGCCTTCAGCAGACTTCAGAGTTCCACAGTAGTTAGATCAGGCCGATTCTGCTGGTGCAGTTGTTGTCCATGTGGGAGACAGATTCCTCGTGCTTCTGCTCTACCATCGTCCCATAATTTTCCAATTAGATTTTAAAAGAGTCCCTTCACTGATACAATTAACTGAGGTGGTTAACATAACATTTGGTGTAAAAATACAAAGTCACTTGCTGTTTTTTCAGCAGCGATTTATATGGTTATATTACATATATAGGTAAACTATAATTTCTAGTAATAATTTTTGAGAGGTTGTTTTTTAATGTGTATTCTGTTATTTATTTCAATCTCAGCAAACTGGACAGTGGCATTTGAGTATTGAAAACTGAAGTTTAGTGGACTGCATCTACCTTCTGCCTTCTCCCCATCCTTTACAAAAGAATAAATGGGATGTTTCAGAAGAGAGCTGTATTAAAAGAAGAGTGTTGCAGATGGCTTCAGAAGCTGTGAATGCAAAACATGCTAGGAATCGCTTCACAAAGGGAAAAAGACAACAGCAAATAAAGAACAGATCTTCACTTGGTGATGGTGATGGAGAAGACTCCTTTCTCTTCGAAGCAAATGAAGCTTGGAAAGATTTTCATGGTTCTCTTCTTCAGTTTTATGAAAATGGAGAACTCTGTGATGTCACACTGAAGGTCAGACTGCCTTTTTTTCTTTATTTTTTCAATCTCTTCAGTGTATTGTGTAAAATCATGGTTTCTATAACCACACAAGGCAAATTTTTGGTGCTGTACTTACAATCAGAATGGTTTTATTTTCAGTCCTTTATTCTGTTGAAGGGGAAGGGACATAAGTAAGGGTAAGTAAAGGGAACTTAACCTAAGAAAAATTACTAGTTAAATGTTGATATTCATTGTTTCTTAGTTTTAATTCTGAAAGTTCTGGAGCCCTAAAACAAATAGTTACTATTTGTGAAATGAGTAAATTACTGCTGACCAGATAAGCTTTTAATTTAAAAATCTTAATGTATTCACTTACCCTTGATGTTGTTTAGAAGTCAGAATGTTTTGTTGTATATGTAGCTGCACTAATGTTTTACTGCATGTTCCTATTCTGGTGCAAGCATACCTCTCTTTTTTTACATTTTGCTTTATTGCATTTTACAGATAATGCATTTTTGTTTGGATTTTTGGTTTGTTTTTTTTTTTACAGATTCAAGGTTTGTGGCAACCCTGAGTTGTTAGATGATAGTTAGGATTTTTGAGTCTTTTAAACATGATTTCTCTATGCAGTGGCAAACAAAAAAAAAATCATTTGATATGCTTTATTTTGGTGGTCTGGAACTAAACCTGCAATATCTCCGAGATATGCCTGTAATTTAATCTGTTTGAATATTATCATTTTTAAGTGAGATTGTTTATTTTTACCTGATAGTGAACTAGACTTGGATGAAAAAGACTTCAGTAAGCTGTGTCAAAGGTTATGTTGCTCTGCTACCAAAAACAGTTTTAATAAAATTGGAAAATTGATAAAACAGTGTGGAAGAGCCTGTATTCTGATTGTTTCTCATTGCTCATTTAAAGTACTTACTATTATTCTTATATCTCATTGTGATATTAAGCTTTTTTGAGGATTTATGTGCATCCATGCAGAATTTTTTAACATGAGGTTTGCCCCTTTGGTATCTCTTAGATTCTGCTTTCTGCTCCTGATCAGTCAGGTCTTAGAGCTCAGAGTTGTGGGGATTGAGGACATCCTTGGAGAATCAGATCAGGGGACACTCAGCAAAAATCTATAAACTAAATGCATAAATTCTGAGTTTCAGGCTCAGAATGTCCAGGAGTATAGAGTTATACTGTAAATAAATGACCTATATTCTCTTTAATTCTTAAACTTTTGGTGTCTTTACATGTTTCTAGGTCCTAAGATATTGAGAAGAAAACCATTAAATAATTTTACTGACTTTATATGAAATTTACCCTTGTTTACATTTTAATGAAGGAACACCTAAACTCTTTGCCTTGTACAGTATATTATGTTTAGTCTAATTGCTGTTGTTCTAAGTTTCAACCATACTGTGAAATTCAGTGACCCACACTAGCTTTGGCAAAAATACAAATGTGAAATAGGTTATTTGAATTAAATAAATTATCAGTTCAGTGTATCAGTATAAGCTGGAAAATAAATATTATTGACTGTATCAGTATATAATTTTTAATAACTACTGCATATAAACTTTCTTAAGTGAGAAGTATGGATACAGCCATTTTTAGGGCAAGCGATAACTAATCTCATAACTTTTCTTTGTTTTATTGTGTGACTTCAGCAATAGGTTGAAATGAAAACTTGAATCTATAGAGGAAGCCCCAAAATGCTACATTTGAAGCAGTGACAGAGGTCATGTAGGAATGAAAAACTTCATGACTTTATGATTTTAATTTTTCAACTGTAAAATTAAGATTAGATTTTTGTGAAGAATAAGTGAGTTAACATGTGAACCCTTAGAACAGTGTTTAACACATTAAATAATAAGTAATAAATTCTTAGGATCATTAAGTGTACTACTGTTATTGTTCCAAAGAGATCAGATAATGCTGCTATGGTATATTCTATTCCTGTCATTAGGAGGAATTACAGTCTTTTAGCAGGTCCGTTATTGGATTTATTTCTTAATTCTAATTCAATATTTCTTAAACTTTCAGAGTTTAACTATCATATAATAAAACAACTAAACCCAGTAGGATTATGGGTAGTTTATAATGCTTTGCTCAATATAAACTTCACTTTTTACATTCATATAGCCTTGAGGATTATACTTTGATATAGTCATCTCCTTTTTTCTGTTAGCATGCTTCCTTTGATCATTATTGCTTTTAGGACAAACATTTCAGAAAGGCAGTTATCAAAATTTGTTTTATTATTCATATGTAAGGCCATTAGTGTGTATTTAAATTCCAAAGTGAGCACCTAAATTGGAAACAAGTAAGTTCATTTAACAGATTATTTACTAAGGTTTTAACACAGTACACAGAGAGTATAAATAAATCTGAATAATATGCTATACTTGCATTGAGGGAGTTTAAGGTTTAGCTGGAGATAGACACATATACAGCTAACTAAAAAACAATTTAGTAACTGTCATTTTATGACATTTTTATGGAAGCAAAAGATAGGGTCTATTAATTATGCCTGAGAGGTGATTGGAAAGGCTTCATATAGGAGATTATATATTATCTTAAGGTCATGCTAGGTTTACCAGAAAGGTAAAACTTATTTATATATTATGTTTATTAGTGAAAATAGTTTTAAACAACATATCTCTTGGTAACACTGAAATTATAAATGCAGGAAGATTCTTAAGGGCAACAGTTTGGTTGGGGAACAGTCAAAGGGAAATTGTCTCAAAAGGGGTATTGGATCAGTTCAGTTCAGTCGCTCAGTCGTGTCCGACTCTTTGCGACCCCATGAATCGCAGCACGCCAGGCCTTCCTGTCCATCAACATCTCCTGGAGTTCACTCAGACTCACGTCCATCGAGTCCGTGATGCCATCCAGCCATCTCATCCTCAGTCGTCCCCTTTTCCTCCTGCCCCCAGTCCCTCCCAGCATCAGAGTCTCTTCCAATGAGTCAACTCTTCGCATGAGGTGGCCAAAGTACTGGAGTTTCAGCTTTAGCATCATTCCTTCCAAAGAAATCCCAGGGCTGATCTCCTTCAGAATGGACTGGTTGGATCTCCTTGCAGTCCAAGGGACTCTCAAGAGTCTTCTCCAACACCACAGTTCAAAAGCATCAATTCTTCGGCGCTCAGCCTTCTTCACAGTCCAACTCTCACATCCATACATGACCACAGGAAAAACCATAGCCTTGACTAGACGGACCTTAGTCGGCAAAGTAATGTCTCTGCTTTTGAATATGCTATCTAGGTTGGTCATAACTTTTCTTCCAAGGAGTAAGCGTCTTTTAATTTCCTGGCTGCAGTCACCATCTGCAGTGATTTTGGAGCCCAAAACAATAAAGTCTGACATTGTTTCTACTGTTTCCCCATCTATTTCCCATGAAGTGATGGGACCGGATGCCATGATCTTCATTTTCTGAATGTTGAGCTTTAAGCCAACTTTTTCACTCTCCTCTTTCACTTTCATCAAGAGGTTTTTTAGTTCCTCTTCACTTTCTGCCATAAGCGTGGTGTCATCTGCATATCTGAGGTTGTTGATATTTCTCCTGGCAATCTTGATTCCAGCTTGTGTTTCTTCCAGTCCAGCGTTTCTCATGATGTACTCTGCATAGAAGTTAAATAAGCAGGGTGACAATATACAGCCTTGACGTACTCCTTTTCCTATTTGGAACCAGTCTGTTGTTCCATGTCCAGTTCTAACTGTTGCTTCCTGACCCGCATACAGATTTCTCAAGAGGCAGGTCAGGTGGTCTGGTATTCCTATCTCTTTCAGAATTTTCCACAGTTTATTTTGATCCACACAGTCGAAGGCTTTGGCATAGTCAATAAAGCAGAAATAGATGTTTTTCTGGAACTCTCTTGCTTTTTCCATGATCCAGCGGATGTTGGCAACTTGATCTCTGGTTCCTCTGCCTTTTCTAAAACCAGCTTGAACATCAGGGAATTCACGGTTCACGTATTGCTGAAGCCTGGCTTGGAGAATTTTGAGCATTACTTTACTAGCATGTGAGATGAGTGCAATTGTGCGGTAGTTTGAGCATTCTTTGGCATTGCCTTTCTTTGGGATTGGAATGAAAACTGACCTTTTCCAGTCCTGTGGCCACTGCTGAGTTTTCCAAATTTGCTGGCATATTGAGTGCAGCACTTTCACAGCATCATCTTTCAGGATTTGAAACAGCTCAACTGGAATTCCATCACCTTCACTGGCTTTGTTCGTAGTGATGCTTTCCAAGGCCCACCTGACTTCACTTTCCAGGATGTCTGGCTCTAGACTAGTGATCACACCATCATGATTATCTGGGTCGTGAAGATCTTTTTTGTACAGTTCTTCTGTGTATTCTTGCCACCTCCTCTTAATATCTTCTGCTTCTGTTAGGTCCATACCATTTCTGTCCTGTATCGAGCCCATCTTTGCATGAAATGTTCCCTTGGTGTCTCTAATTTTCTTCAAGAGATCTCTAGTCATATTGCATAGCACTCATAATACTTAGATTGTGTGTCACAGATCAACAAGAATAGCATCTGCAAAGATGCTTTTATTTATGCTTTATTTAGTCTGAGGAAATGTCATTGTCCTTTTAAATTTTTTTAATTGTCCTTTTTAAACATCATGGTTAATTTACCTGAAGAGGTTGATAGAGATTATTAAAGGAGGACAACCCCTTCCATCATCTCTTGATGCCACCACTGAGATATGTTTCATTCATATTATTTAGCTTCTTATTTTGAAACCGCATGTTTCTGTGATGTTTAAAATTTTTTAAAAAATATTTATTTGGCTTCACCGGGTCCTAGTTGTGGCATGGTGGAATCCAGTTCCCCAACCAGGACTGAACCCAGATCCTTGCATTGGGAGCACCAAGTCTAGCCACTGGACCACCAGGGAAGTTCCTGTGATTTTTTTTTTAATAAGTATTTATAGGATTCTAATGAACATGTTCAAGACTCTTAAGTGTTATAATTATTTGCCATCAAAACTTTCAGCTGATCAGGTAAGAATAGTGCTCTGAAAGATTGCAGAGAAACGAAATATTCGAGCTCCATTAGAGTAGTGTACTTCCTAGAGGTAAAAATGATAAAAGTTAGTATCCTTATAAATGTAACAGTTCCTGACTGGAGAGCAGACATAACCTAATAAAAGAAATGATAAAGGAGAAAGTGATTTTATATTTAATATTTAATACTTAAGTATTCTATGGAAGTAGATTTGTAAAAACATAAAGCTGTGAGTACTAAAAAGAATACCTGGAGTATGTACAGAATATTAGAATGATTCCCACTTAAGCATGTCACCTAATGCAGAAGTCATAAAGAGAAAGGTTGGTTGATTATAAAAATCCATGGAGGATGAATTTAAAGCACACTTAGAAAAGTTTTGAAATATATGACAAATGACTAACATTCCAAAAGTCGGAGGCATCCTTACAAATAAGAGTTCATAGAAGACATAAAAGTAGTCCAAAATGTATGAATGATTTAATCATATTAGTAAAAGATAAAACTAAAACAGTGAAAGACTTCATTCATTGAATTGGCAACTATAACAAGTTAACACTTAGAATTTGGCACAAGTATTGTAAGATCAGAAATGGACAATTTAGCAATATGTAGCCAAACTGTACTTGTCCTTTGAAGCAGCATTACTGTTTTATGTAGGAAATTATTAATAGAGAGTGGATACAAAGATTCTCTTACAACAAAGCTCACTACTGTGTTTATAATGGCAATTACAGGAAGCAGTCTAATTTTTCAGCAATTAAAGCAGTGATGTTTCAGTGTTTTTTATTACATTTCTATAAAATGTCATTTCAAAATGATTTAAATAGGAAATGAAAAAACTTCAATTAAGTTCATAATAGATACTACTAAATGATTTGTTTACTCTGCTTCAGTTTTCTCAGTGATAAATTGTGGATAATGATGGTATCTACTCATAGGACCATTGGGACAATTAAGCGAGTTAATATATGAAAAACAGAATGAATAGTGCCTGACACAATAACTATAGTTAGCAATAATGTGTTGTATATTTGAAAATAGCTACGAGAGTAGATCTTAAAAGCTCTCATCAGAAAGAAAAAAAAATGTATAATTATATTAGGTGATAGTTACTAAAACTGTGGTAATTGTTTTACTGTATATATATATATATATATATATATATATAAATATATCAAATCATAATGTTTGGTACCTTAAACTTATACCATCTTAGATGTCAGTAAAATTGGAAAAAAAGTTTTAAAATAAGGGACTCACAGACCCTAAGGAAAACATGGTGCCTGATACATAGTAAGTCCTGGGTAATGTTTGCTGTTATTCATTAATACACAAAATGCTTCTGAAATGTGAGATAATCTATAAAAATCTAGTTTTATGATATGCACATTATAGATACATGTATAAAAGATTTGATTCTAATTTGGAAGAAGAAAATTGACTGACTTTTAAAAATTAGCCTAGGTTGACAGTAAGTGACCAAAGGATTACATTGTTAAATGCACTAAAATTGTCTGGAGGTTTTGTCCCTGCTACAGCATATCCTCTATGCCGATCTCTGGTTTATCTTGATATTAAACTAAGTCTGCTTTTGTTTTTCGTTTGAACAGGTTGGCTCAAAGCTAATCTCCTGTCACAAACTGGCATTGGCTTGTGTTATTCCCTACTTCAAAGCCATGTTTCTCTCTGAAATGGCTGAAGCCAAGCAAACGCTGATTGAAATAAGAGATTTTGATGGTGATGCAATAGAAGACTTGGTAAAGTTTGTCTATTCTTCACGGCTCACTTTGACGGTTGACAATGTCCAGCCTCTCTTATATGCAGCCTGTATTCTACAGGTGGAACTGGTGGCTAGAGCTTGTTGTGAATACATGAAGTTACATTTTCATCCCTCCAACTGTCTGGCGGTAAGAGCCTTTGCAGAAAGTCACAATCGAATAGACCTAATGGACATGGCGGATCAGTATGCCTGTGAGCATTTTACTGAAGTGGTGGAGTGCGAAGACTTCGTCAGTGTGTCACCTCAGCATCTCCATAAGCTTTTGTCCTCCAGTGACCTAAACATTGAGAATGAAAAGCAGGTCTACAGTGCTGCCATCAAGTGGCTTCTTGCCAATCCTCAGCATCATCCCCAATGGTTGGATGAAACACTTGCACAGGTGAGGACAAATAAGACTTTATATAGAAAGGAAATAATAGGGAAACAAATCAGCATGTTCCATTTCCCATAAAAGGTGGGGATTATCGATTGATGTAATATAATGTGAAAATAGCTTTGACTCTCACTTTCCTGTACCATTTACGGATAAGTCTGAGCGTGCTATATTTGAATTAGAAATGTCACTACCTGCTTTTTAACTTGAATATTTACAAAGCCCCTTGAGACAGTAGTAATGAATATTTATGCTGAAATGTTCTGAGGAAACAGCTCTAAATTAATTTATAACTATTGTTTTATAATATAAAGTTTCTAAACTTACTGAACTGCTTTGCTAATGAACGTTAATTTGTTCCTAATGCATATAGGTTTGTTCTCCAAAGAATTAGAAGACATCACTTTGTTTTCTTCCCTCACCATTTTGTAGCTTCAGAAATGTCTCTTTTTGTTTACTTTTCCTATCAATAGGAGTTTCTTAGATAGGGAGATGACAAATAGGCCTTAGAATTACCTTGACAATAAGTTGGTCTACAAAACCAAAAAGTTTTATTATCTTGCACCTGTATCATATATTTGTGTATGTGTGTATGCCTTTAACTCAAATCACATTATGGGGTTTGATCGTCCCTTTACTAGACAGTCAATGCATCTTTAAGAGAAGAATGGTGAGTGCCTCTACTGAAAGAAGGGGATTATCCCTGAGTATAACCTTCCAAGTTGAAAAAAACAACACCTGTTTGCTTCATATATGAGCATGGGTGTGTGTGTGTGTCTGTGTGTGTGTAAGAAATTACATTTCCATATGTTTGATCTTAGCATTAAAAGGCAAACAAACATAGCAGCACAATTGTGTTTTGATTGTACCTTTTCTTTAACAGCAAGGGGACTTACGATTATGACAGTACCATCTTTGGAAGTGAGTAAGTAGCTTGAATTAAGACAAAAGAACTATTTTATCCAGTCTACTTAAATCTGTATTTAAAAGGGGAGGAGATAGTTAACATATAATGATTTCATTAGTACAGACCAGTACTGGGAATTGCTTTAGAACTTGGCACAGTGAACTTCATTCACATATTAGAAAGTAAATGAGATTTGAAGAGAGCGTTGCTGCAGTGAAAGTAGAGAATGAGCTATCCAATTGCAACTTATATTTATATCTGCAACTATTCACGATCCTTAGGTTCGTTTGCCGCTGTTGCCAGTTGACTTTCTCATGGGTGTTGTGGCAAAAGAACAGATTGTCAAACAAAATCTAAAATGTAGAGATTTATTAGATGAAGCAAGAAATTACCACCTTCACTTGAGTAGCAGAGCAGTACCTGACTTCGAATACTCTATTCGGACTACCCCAAGGAAGCATACTGCTGGTAATTAAATTACTCATTTTATCAACTCTGCTGGAAGGAGTTTTGTTCTTTTTGAGGGTTGTTATATGAATGTCTAAACCTAATTGTAAGATTATTTAGTATCGATTGTCTTAAAGTAGTAATTGGCAAATAAGGTTATGTATGAATTTTTACTGTACATACAGACTTCAGATAGTTTTATTAAGCCAATTTTATAAAAAGCTATAACAAGACATATACACTCTGAGGAGTCTGCTGATATATCTCTTTCTTGAGAGTCTTTTTGATTTCTTTTAAGCAGAATTAGTTCCTCTGTCATTTTTGCTTAAATGACACTTGCTTTGCACTCTTTTCACTGTGTTGCACTGAAATTTATTTGACATGTTTTGAGCCTTTCAAAGACACGTAAGTATCTTAATAGGTTTGTATCACAAGTACCAGGCATGGAGCTTGATATGTGTTATATATTTAAATATTTGTTTTTTCATTTCACCACAGCAAAAAAGGCACTAAACACATCTAATGTTAGTATAACAGACTGTATTAGACTCTGAGAATATAAAGCTCTTATACTTGAGAGGCAAGTAGTTTTGCTTTCATTTGCCATAGTTTTCAGACTTTGTTTTCCTGAGAAAAGTTAAGTCTATGTTCACTTATGTTACTCTTCATGAAGAATATGTTTGAGGGACAAGGGGAAATAAATGTGGCCTATGAATTTAGGAATCAGTAGTCTGAACAGAGACTTCCTGTACATCTGCTGTGACCTAATGGGGTTATTAAATAAAGAGATTTGTAAAATAACCTAAAAAAAAAAGGCAATACATGATCATGAATAGTGGGATTTTATCTTAGTAGTATGAAGAAAGTTTGAATGTGGTAGATCTGACTATGAAGAAATTGTTGTTCAGTCACTCAATCGTGTCTGACTTTTTGTGACCCCATGGACTGAAGCACACCAGGCTTCCCTGTCCTTCACCATCTCTTGGAGCTTGCTCAGACTCAGTGTCCTTGGAGTCGGTGATGACATGCAACCATCTGATTCCAGCTTGTGCTTCATCCAGCCCGGCATTTCACATGATGTACTCTGCATATAAGTTAAATAAGCAGGGTGACAATATACAGCCTTGACATACTCCTTTTCCTATAGTTCTTCTAAATAATTAGTATAACATAAAAAGGATGGCTTATTTATTTTCCCTCTTTATAGGTTGATATCAAGTATTAAATTTTTGAAGTGTAATTTTTTTTCAGCTATGAATCCTGTTTCAGGAGTTAAGGTGTTTAATTCTTCAGATTCAGATGTGAATTCAAAGATCTTGGCAGTCTATGTTATATGCCAAACCATTAGACCCTCATATCCATGATCTCTTACATGATTGTAAGAACTTAGTGAAGGATTTGATCCTTATTATGAGAAAGATGGTGTTACTTCATCTTATGGATAAGGAAAAAAAAAATCAGGGTGAAGAAATGCACAGGGCCACATGGAACAATGGAGAAAGGATTTGTGTCCTAATCTTACTTCATTTTAATTTTTTCCATGTCATATTCCTGGATGACCTATATAGCTGAAATATTAGGGTCCACTTAAATAGAATCTAATTGGTAGTTGGGATTATATTCTTGGATTGTAATTCCAGCTGTGCCATTAAGCATCTGTAAATTGGGTCAGATTTCTTAATCTCTGAAGGCCTCAGTTTCTTTATAAATAATTTTGATTATATGATCTTTAAAGTCTCTTTCAACTTTAAATTTCTCCAACTTTTAACATATTGAATTAGTTGAAAAAGATGGCACAAGAAGTTCTCGTCACTGATTTTATGCAGTCATTTCAGCAAACATTTATTCAGTGTCTACCGTGTGCCACGTTCTCAGGCATTAGAAATGCAGACATAGGATTTCCCTGGTACTGTTCAGGGGTTGAGAGTCTGCCAGCCAATGCAAAGGACTGGCTCTATCCTCAGGCTGGGAAGATCCCACATGCTGCAGGGCAGCTACGCCCAAGCACCACGACTTCTGAGGCCAAGCTCTAGAGCCCTTGAGACACAACTGCTGAAGCCTACACACCCTAGAGCCCTATATACATGCCCTGAGCTCCAGGACAAGACAAGCCACCCCAATGAGAAGCCCAGGCACAGCACCTCACAAAAGCCGATGTGCACAGCAGCGAAGACCCAGTGCAGCCAAAAATAAATAAAAAATATTTTTAAAAATAGTATTAAGAAGAAGAAAATAAATGCAAACACAAATAGAACATAGCCATTCCTGTTTTGAGAGAACTTACAGTCTGATCTAGAGAAATAGACATATGAGTAAGTAAATGAAATAAAGTGTTACAGGTGCTTTGATATAACCAAAAAGTAGAGAAGCAAAAAGAGTGGTTATTTTTATTTTAGAAGGGCCATTAAAGGTTTTATAGAGAAAGTAACCCCTCATTTTGGTTTTCAGTAATAAATAGTTGTTTTTCTGGGTGCCAGTTAGAGACAAGGATATTCAGCTCACATTACATTTAGTGAATGTTCAGTACATGCCAGGCACTGTGCTTGTCTTTACTAGTGCATAGATCCTTAACACTATCTTAATCCAGCTTAGATTCTGATAGATGCCAGCATAATAGATCATTTCAACACTGTGTATTATATGAATGGTAGTTACCAAAAGTTGCTGTCAGAGCATTGAGGATGATCACTCTATGGGTTGATGCAGGAGCTTGAACATTAAGGTAAGAGAGAGAGAGAATCAGGTTATAGACCCTGCAGGGCCGTTATGCTGTACTAAAGCTTTATCTTGTAGAGCAGAGGTTCTCATAGAACGAGGCAAGTGGTGGCCTCTTGATCAACAGCATCAGCATTCACTTAGGAACTTTTTAGAAATTCAGAACTTTAGACCTATCCAAACCCACTGAATCAAACTGTTGGGAGTGGGGAAGGGTCAGGCCCAGCCATCTGTTCTATAAAGTTCTCCTGGTGATTCTGAATCAGAATAAGGTGTTGATTTTTTCCTTTTTTAACAATGTGGTAAAATGCATATAAAAATTGTCATTTTAACCTTCTAAAATTAATTTTTACTAGAGTATAATTGTTTTACAATACTGTGTTTGTTTCTGCTGTACAGTTCACCATTTTAAAACAGTTAAATAGTGGCATTCAGGAAAATTTTTAATGACTACTGATACAGGTATGACAGGCTGTTGAAAGAGCCTTTGAATTATTCTGTTTTGAAAGAGCCTTTGAATTATTCTGTTGACAATCTGAAAGCAAAAAGAGTACTGAGTGGTAAAAGAGAACAGGATTTTGCAGTAATAGCTGATGAGGCTCTGAACTGAGGTGCGAATAACAGGGAGGTGAAAGAAATCTCAGGGAAGGAAGGATGTTTACATGGGTGAGGAAGGAAGATCCTTCTGTGTGGGGTAATGAGGTGCCTCTGGGACACCAAGTGGAAACATGACTTAGAAATGTAGTTTGGAAAGCATTATGATATGATGGAAATTTTAGTCAAAGGATTGAACTTTTCCCACTGTGAGTATGAAATATGTGAGAAGTAGGCTGAGAATGAAGCATAGAAAACATAAGAAAGAAAAATGATTGGAGACAAAAGGAGACTTTTTGACATTATGGAAATCAAGAGAGTTAAGGAGTTTCCAAAAAATAGGGTGGTCAGTATATCAAATGTTGTATTCAGTCAGAAATTACGAGCTTGTTGAATTTTGTCATGACTTTATTAGCAGGAGCAGTTTTTCAGGGTGGGTGAGGATCTCAGCCGTATTGTAGAGGGGCGTTAGCAAGCAGAGAAAACTGATGTTAATCCTTTTGTTCATTCACTCAGTCATGTTTGACTCCGTGACCCCATGGACTTCAGCACACCAGGCTTCCCTGACCTTCACTATCTCCCAGAGTTTGCTCAAACTCATGTCCATTGAGTCAGTGATCCTGTTCTTTGAGAAGTTCAAATCAGGGGAAAAATTAAAATTAGATTTTTAGTAGTATAGTGATATTAAATGCTACGCAAATAACTTTTTTTCTGTTAATCAAAATTTTGACTTCCTAAGTTTCTTTCTATACCTTAAAATTTTTTTTTAATTAGGGGGAATTCCCTGGTGATCCAGGTCTGTCACTGCCAAGGGCCTGGGTTCAGTCTCTGGTTCGGAAACTAACATCCCACAAGTTGTGTGGCAAGGTCAAAAATAAAAGAAAATAAAATTAACTGTAAGAAAAAAAAATTAGGGAGCTGTGATTTTAACCTCTACCTTGTGGTTTTACCTTTAGGAGTGCTATTTTGTGTAGGTGGTCGAGGTGGATCAGGTGACCCCTTCCGCAGTATTGAATGCTATTCTATCAACAAAAACAGTTGGTTCTTCGGACCAGAAATGAACAGTCGAAGGCGACATGTGGGTGTAATCTCAGTGGAAGGTGGGTCTGCTCTTGTGTGAAATCACATCACGTCATCACAATGCTCCTGTTAAATATTTGAACTTGGGGAATTTCTTTCTGAAGAAAATTCCTACATTGTAAAGTATGTTTCAATATATCAATAAATTATTTGGGTGGTGAATATTTACTTTTTGCCCAAAGATGCTCTGTGTACAGTCTCTTGCATATAGATGCTTAACAGGAGATGAGTATTAAGGAAAAGGGAGTTAAACTATTCTGAGTTTTCACAAAATAACCAAACTAAACAAAAATATTTATTGAACCCAAACAGTATATATCAGCTTTTTTCTGTACCCATCTATACCCACCCTATTATTATTGAAATGTTTTTTTAATTAATAAAAGTGGATTAATTGAAGAATCATGGATAAATTATTTGGAGACTTTAAAAATCACTTTTCTTATAAAAGTTATAAATACTTTGGGGGGAAATATGAAAACATAATAAATAAAAATCATCTGTAACACCTAGTTGTGGCTAACATTTTGGTATGTAATATTTTCAATTTTTGTTTCATTTAGAAAAGGTTCAATGTATTAAGGGTTTTATATTTTATTTATATAAAAACATTTCATTTTATTGAATGTTTTTTGCAAGGATAATCAGTGATTTTGTCTAATAATAAAAAGTTGAGAAACCTAGGGGTGGGATACTGTTTGAGCATTTAAATAACTTCTTGTAAAACAGCATTTTTCGAACATTTTATTAGTAGAATCTTACATTTACTTTCATTTGACTACTGAAATGACATTTATAATGTTGAATAGAAGAATATTTGTTAAAAGTTAATTTATCATGCTATTTTAATTATGTGTTCAATATATATAAATTTATTTGGAATCACATGAAAATACTTCTCTACTTGACAGGTAAAGTGTATGCAGTGGGTGGACATGATGGCAATGAACATTTAGGTAGCATGGAGATGTTTGATCCTCTCACTAATAAATGGATGATGAAGGCATCAATGAACACAAAGAGGTAGATCAGTGTGGACGTTTCTTGTTATTTGTTGGTGGAAAATAAAGCTTCCTGTAATTGAAAGAGCTAATTTTTCACTCTTTTTAGAAACTTTAAATACCTTCTCAAACACATTTTGTTAAAGCATCCAATATAACTCTAATTTTAGAAATTTTCCTGAGAATCAAGAATAGAATCATGTCTTTGAGTGTGATAATGGTTGTCATCGTTTGACTTACACTTGAGCATTTGTTGTTTTAAGTTTCTATTTTGAAATAATTTTAGATTTTCAGAAAAGATTAAAAAATAGTTGAGTTCCTATGTAGTCAAGGTTCTCAACTGAAATGATTTTGTACATGGGGATCCACTGCCATTTAATTTTCTCTTCTTGATTAATTTAACATAGTGTTCTTAACTGAGTTTTCTTATATGGTAAAAATATGAAAAATTAGGGAAGGACAAGTTGAAAGAGTAACAATGAAACCTAGACATTATTGTATATAAAATAGATAGCCAGTAGGAATTTGCTGTATGATGGAGGGAGTTCAAAACTTGTGCTCTGTGATAACCTAGGGGGGTGGGAGGGACATTCAAGAGGGAGGGGACAATGTATACCTATGACTGATTCATGTTGACATATGGCAGAAGCTAAGACAATATTATAAAGCAAGTATCCTCCAATTAAAAATAAATTTAAAAAATGTGAAAAATTAGATGGAAATGTGAAAAGATTTTGGCCTTTTCCCACTCATGAGGAGAAGGAATCTTACTAGGAAAAACCCTATTCTTAACATATGCTACTTATCTATAAATGACATTTTAATACTTTAGTAGGGCTTGATTTATGCTACATGGCAACTACAAATCAATAGTTTAAATTCCAACATGTGAATTAAAATGGGGGAGAAAATCCTAAAGTACATATTTAATTTTTATATCCTTGCCTGTTTATCATGCTAAGCTTATTTTTAGCTGAGAATTGAGTGAAACTTGTCTAACAAAAAGCAGTTGAATTTCTTTAGTCTTATATGCCCTGAACGTTGCCATAGCTTTCCAACTGTATACGGAATAATAGAACTGCAATTATTTCCTCACGTTATTTGCTTTTATAATTTGTGTCTCCCAAATGATTGTTTCAGTGTGCGTTCCAAGATCATACTCATGTGTTAAATACTTGGTTCTCTGTATTTTTTTCCCCTTTCTTTTTTATCTTTTTATCCACCAGTAGAATGGATACTGGTGTGTGTTCAAGTTATGGTATTATTGAAACCCATCATCCTAACAGAGCATCTCTAGGGGTTGATTTACTTTTCAGTAAATATTTGTGTCCTTTGCAAGATAAATCAAGTGCTGAAGATACAGCAGTAAATAAGATAGCCAAGGTCTCTACCCCCATAGAGCTTACATTCTAAAAGGCGAGATACAAATAGACGTAATCACACAGGTAATAATGTTAGCACCACATAAGTAAAGGATGCTCAAGAGTGGAGATCGTAATGTCAGTTCCATAGGTGAGAAGTCCAGCAATTTTAACCGTCTTTTCCCCCTACAGTCCCAGAAGTCAAAATCAAGCTGTAGAGTGTAGACTGTAATGGAGGTTCTGGGGAAGAAACTACTTTCAGGTCATTTAGGTTGTGGATAGAATTCAGCTCTTGGCAATTGAAGGACAGAGTTTGTTTTTACTGGCTGAAGGCCAGGGGTCACTCAGCTCCTAGAAGCCACTCTTACTTAGGTCTTTTCCCTCCATCTTCAAACAAGCAAATAACTTGCAGGATCCACCCCATTCTTTGAGTTTCTGACCTGTCTTCTGCTACCAGCTGAAGAAACTTCTCTGCTTTTACAGGGCTTATGTGTTTAGATCAGGCCCATTCACATAATCTCCATTTTGCCACATAATGTAGCATACTCAGGAGTAAAACTAGAGAGTGAATATTGTGGAGAGAGGCATCTTAAAATCTGCCTAGCATAGGGAGGTGGACAGTAAGTATCACTTTAGAGTAAAGTTAAGGTTGAAGATCGGAGAAGGCAATGGCACCCCACTCCAGTACTCTTGCCTGGAAAATCCCATGTACACAGGAGCCTGGTAGGCTGCAGTCCATGGGGTCGCTACTAGTCGGACATGACTGAGTGACTTCGCTTTCACTTTTCACTTTTATGCATTGGAGAAGGAAATGGCAACCCACTCCAGTCTTTTCTTGCCTGGAGAATCCCAGGGACGGGGGAGCCTGGTGGGCTGCCATCTATGGGGTTGCACAGAATCGGACATGACGGAAGCGACTTAGCAGCAGCAAGGTTGAAGATCCAGACAGATTTGAAGTAGAAGTTGGATGTATGTCTGGAAATATATATTAGCGTTGTCATAAATCCATGGAAAGAATCCAGATTGTCTCTAGAGAGAGTGTGGGGTGATAAGAGGCTTTAGAGCACTTCACAATTCAGTGAAGCTGGACCAGAGAAGCAGGCACTGATGCAGGAAGCTGTAGGGAGCAATCAGTATTGTCTTACGCTCTTGTGGGTTAAGGGCTGAAGGGTCAGGGGAATTACACTCACTTATGACGCCTGTATGTTCTAGAGTGTACACACATGTTCACCCACACCTGGAAGTTTTTATAACAGTATTTTGTAAGTCACTGTTTTATACTCAAGGGAAAAGAGGTTAAGGAGATGAAGGATAACGTTATCCTTAAGAATTCTTTCTAGGGTACTATTTTGATAAATTGAGTTAGACTCTCAGTAGAGCAGCAGCTCTCTCCAGTAATAATGATAGCTAATACACAGCACTGACTATGGGTCAGTCACTGTTCTTAGTGCATTACTATATTGACTCCTTATATCAGCTGTGTCTACTCCTTTCTCAAATGGAAGATGAAAAAACATGGTAGTTACAGGTTTAAACAATATACCTTATCCAAGGTACACACCAAATTAGTGACAGATAAGTTTTAGAAAAGTTCAACTTTTGATTGATGTAATTTAAAAAAAAAATTCATATATATTTTTTCCCAATCACCATTCTGATGAATTAGCTTTTCACATAGGCTAAGTCTTTTCTGTTCCAAGATAAATAGATGCCCTTCAGAAGTAAAGCAATGTGATATAAAGCTTGTAATATAAAATTGATAACACAGGAGACCCTGGTTCAATTCCTGCGTTGGGAACATCCGCTGGAGAAGGCTACTCACTCCAGTGTTCTGGCCTGGAGAATTCCATGGATTATTCACGACTGAGCGACTGTCGCTCACTCACTGTATGTGATGTGATGAAATACTAGAACAAAATGTGCTCTGCAGTTACATGAATTTAGTAATGAGATTAACTTTTGACCTCTCTAGCAAACCGTTTTTGTCAGTTCATCAACCTCTCACTTCTGCAGCTGACTGTTGTACTAATTGAATCTTTCTGACTCCATTTATAGTGTTTTGTTGGATTTTCCTTTATTATTTAAGTTTAACCTGTATTTGTTGTGTAGTCACTAAGTTGTGTCTAACTCTTTTTGCAAACCTATGGACTGTACCCCACCAGGCTTCTCTTTCCATGGGATTTTCCAGGCAAGAATTCTGGAGTGGGTTGCCATTTCCTTTTCCAGGGCATCTTCCTGACCCACAGATCAAACCTGTGTCTCCTGCACTGCAGGGTTCTTTTACCACTGAGCCACCAGGGAAGCCCTTAATTGGTGTAGGCTATACAGTATAAAACTCCAGAGGGCACTGTCCACATAGACTTGCACAGTTTGACAACTCTAGAGCCATCTGTTCAGAAGCTTTGATAAATCTAAAAATAATGGGAGAAAAAGCCACATTGACATTTAACGTGATAAATGAGTGCATTAGCACACTTTTTTTGCTGCCTTTTTTCTGGAAACAGAATGCAAAAGTGTGTTCTATTGTTTTTTGCAGGCGAGGAATTGCCTTGGCTTCCTTGGGAGGCCCAATTTATGCCATTGGAGGGTTAGATGACAACACTTGCTTCAACGATGTGGAGAGATATGACATAGAATCTGATCAGTGGAGTACAGTGGCACCAATGAATACTCCCCGTGGAGGCGTTGGCTCTGTGGCTCTCGTGGTGGGTTACATCACAGCTCGGTCACTGGATTGCACTGCATTACATCCGCAACCTAATAAGGAAGGGTCTGGTACATTCATATCTCCAGTATGCAGATTACACCCCAGATTATTTCATGAAATACTGCTCTCTTGCACATTTTGGTCTACCTTTAGGACAGCATATAAATCATTTCAAAATCTAATGACATGTTTTTATATTTTTTGTCTTTGTTTAGAACCATGTTTATGCAGTAGGTGGCAATGATGGAGTAGCTTCTCTGTCTAGTGTGGAGAGGTATGATCCACATCTCGATAAGTGGATAGAAGTTAAAGAGATGGGTCAGCGAAGAGCAGGCAATGGAGTTAGTGAGCTCCATGGTTGCTTATACGTTGTTGGTGAGTGGATGGTTTTCTCTAGTTTAATTTTTTACAGGACATATAATGATAGTGTCACAAAACAACACAGGAACATAACATTGCATTTAGGCTCAAGTGGAATCAGTCCTAAGGTCTGCTTTTGCATTCTTCAGGTTCATGGACTTGCTTCTCTATTTACATCTTCATCTTTCATGTTTAAAACTCTGCCTCCGTGTTTTCACTTAGGAGTGGCAAGTCTGTCTAAAGTAGGAGATTACATTGAAATAAGACATATTTTTTTAATGTAAGGACACAGGTTGAATGTGCTTTGCTACAATAAATCTGTAAAGATCTAAGACATGTTTTATTCATGATGGTGGCTAGCATCTCTGTATTGCTCTTTGACTTTTTACTATATAGTAGAGTTGGAGGGAACCATAGGGCGGGCAGTACTTGTTCAGACTTTAACATGCATATGAATAATAATGAGATATTGTTAAATTGCAAGGGAGGGGGCCTAGATTCTGTAACAGCTCATAAGTGATAGTCAGTGTTATTTCTGTTGGTCCACTCAACACATTTCCAGTGTCAGGGCTTTTAAAGGGCTATGACATGGGAATAATGTCTATTTTTAAGAATTAAGAATCTGAGATTATGTTAAGCATCTCAGCTGTGTCTAGTACCTTATCAGTAAATGGGTAGCTATATTATGATTAGTATTCCCTTCCTTTATAGGAGGAGTTGTGTTTGGAGAGGTGGTCACTAGCGTATGTCATACTCTCTCATGTTAATATCAACTGCTGTTACAAAACTCAGAGTGCTGATAAGACAGTAGGATATTGTTAACACTTAAACATCTGCAAGTAATAGAAGTCATACTGGATATCTCAGTGCTTACGTGTATTAAAGAGGGACAATAACATAATTTACCCTTTTAGTCTTGCCTGATCATCACAGCAGCTCTTTGAGGTGGTCAGAAACTGGAGAGTGAATATTTACTCATAGTCACATGCCTAAGTAAGCTGACAAAGCTGGAATTTAAAGAAGGGTCTGTGAGAACCCAGAGCTGTTACAGTACGCCAGTGCTCCTCTCACAGCTCCCTATCTAGCATAGGTCTTGGCGTCTCAGTAGGAGCATTAGTGTTTCTGTTACTTGTTAAATTTTCTGAGCCCTTGTAGTTAGAACAGACATGGTAAAAATAAGACTGACTCAGGTTGAACCTTTCAAAAACAAAAAAAACCCCGTCTTGTTCATCCAAGTCCTACTTAAAACATGTATAACTGATTTGAATAAGAAAACTTTGAAGGTAAACTGTATGTCCAGGAAGCTAATTGCATCCTGCCTTTTTTATTCCTCTGCTTTGAGCTTTTTGTTCAAGATTTATATGTATTACCTAGAAAGAGTATAGGGAGCCAAAGAAAAAGAATGCTTTCAAAAATAGAACTACCCTGTCTTAAAAACTTAATCTCCTCCATTAACATTAGCAGTAATTAAAGCTAAAGCCTTGTTGTAGTGGAAGAACGTTTTATATCATAGTTGTGGTGGGGATGGCACTACTGCATTTGTTCAGTGAATTTTATCTCAGTTGATACAATGAAATTAAACCCATTAGAGAAGCTGACTTTGTTGATTTATTTTTTAACCTGACCTTCTTTCTAAAAGGACTGGTCATAATATCAACACTTCCTGTCTCAGGAAAATAGGCTTAGTCACCCAGGAGACCTGTTATTCACATAGACTGAGATGCAGCCTAAAAAGAGACATTTATTTTTTAAAGGAAAGAGCACTGTTAGAATAGTAGTCTCTGTGTTTAACACTCAGGAACATGATAAGTAACATTGTTCAGTTCAGTTGCTCAGTTGTGTCCAACTCTTTGCGACCCCATGGATCACAGCACGCCAGGCCTCCCTGTCCATCACCAACGCCCGGAGTTCACTCAGACTCACGTCCATCGAGTCCGTGATGCCATCCAGCCATCTCATCCTCGGTCGTCCCCTTCTCCTCCTGCCCCTAATCCCTCCCAGCATCAGAGTCTTCTCCAATGAGTCAACACTTTGCATGAGGTGTCCAAAGTACTGGAGCTTCAGCTTTAGCATCATTCCTTCCAAAGAAATCTCAGGGCTGATCTCCTTCAGAATGGACTGGTTGGATCTCCTTTGTTAAGATAATCTATAGAGAGGACTGTCAGCATTGAGAAATGTAGCATGAAGATACAGTTTTGGCAAAAATTGCTAAGAATTCAATCATAGTCCACCATCTCTGCAATTATGATTGCAATTATAGTACTAAGGGAAACAGTTGGAAAATTTTGACTTACCTAAATGAGTCAAGTGATTTAGTGTGATTTATTCTAGTCTCAAGCCTTACTGTTTAAAAATCTGATATATACACAGAAGGAATATATGCACAGAAGGAATCTCAGTATTTTTTGCTTGCCTCTAGGATGCTAAGGAAAAATTAAATGTCTGTGGGTTTTTTTTCTTCCTAAATCATCTACTTAAATATAGGGACTCCAGTTTTTCTCACTTTAAGATTTTTAATCCTAGCACTGAGGAAAGTAATACTTAAATTATCTTGAATTGTAGAAAATGTGTAATAAGAGTTGATAGTAGTGATAGATATTTGGGTTTTCTAAAATGTTTTGAAAAGATTGGCTTTCAAAAGCTTTTGAATTGAGATTTAATGGTTACTTTCTATGAAACATAATACTGTTTTAAAATTTTTCCTTTACATAGGTGGTTTTGATGATAATTCTCCTCTGAGTTCTGTTGAGCGGTATGACCCTCGAAGCAACAAATGGGATTATGTAGCAGCCCTTACCACTCCCAGAGGTGGAGTGGGGATCGCAACAGTGATGGGCAAAATCTTTGCAGTTGGTGGTCATAATGGCAATGCATATCTAAATACAGTGGAAGCATTTGATCCAGTGCTGAATAGGTAACTTTTATGTTTGCTTTATGTTTTAATGGGATCTTCCAGTAACAGATTATTTTAGAGTGCTAAGGTGTTGCTTTTTGTTTATTCAGTCACTGAGTTGTGTCTGACTCCCTGCGACCCCATGAACTATAGCACACCAGTCTCCCCTGACCTTCGCTATCTACCAGAGTTTGCTCAAACTCATGTCTATTGAGTTGGTGATACTATCTAATCATCTTGCCCTCTGCTGCCCCTTTGTCCTCTGGCCTTCAATCTTTCCCAGCATCAGGGTCTTTTGGAATGAGTCGGCTCTGTGCATCAAGTGGCCAAAGTTTTGAAGTTTCAGCATCAGTCCTTCCAATGAATATCAGGACTGATTTCGTTTAGGATGGACTGGCTGGATCTTGCAATCCAAGGGACTCTCAAGAGTCTTCTTCAACACCACAGAACAAAAGCATCAGTTCTTCAGTGCTTAGTCTTGTTATGGTCCAACTCTCACATCCATACATGACTACTAGGAAAAACCATAGCTTTGAATAGATGGACCTTTGACTAGATGGCAAAGTGATGTGTCTGCTTTTTAATATGCTCCCTAGGTTTGTCATAGTTTTCCTTCCAAAGAGCAAGTGTCTTTTAATTTCATGGCTGCGGTCACTGTCTGCAGTGATTTTGGAGCCCAAGAAATTAAAATCTGTCACTGCTTCCACTTTTTATTCTTTTGTTTGCCATGAATGACCTGATCCTAGTTTTTTGAAGGTTGAGTTTCAACCGAGCTTTTTCACTATGAGCTTTCACAAAACCTCATCAAGAGTCTCTCTAGTTCTTCCTCACTTTCTGCCATTACAGTGGTATCATCTCCATATCTGAGGTTGTTGATACGTCTCCCCGCAATCTTGGCTCCAGCTTGTGCTTCATCCAGCCCAACATTTCACATGATGTACTCTGCATAGAGGTTGAATAAGCGGGGTCAGTATACAGCCTTGTTGTACTGCTCTCCTAATTTTGAACCAGTCAGTTGTTTCATAAGGGATTTGATTTAGGTCATACCTGGTCTAGCGGTTTTCCCTACTTTCTTCAATTTGACTCTGAATTTGGTAATAAGGAGTTCATCATCTGAGCCACAGTCAGCTCCTGGTCTTGTTTTTTTTGACTGTATAGAGCTTCTCCATCTTTGCCTGCAAAGAATATAATCAATCTAATTTCAGTGTTGACCATCTGGTGATGTCCATGTGTAGAGTCTTCTCTTGTGTTGGAAGAGGGTGTTTGCTATGACCAGTGCATTTTCTTGGCAAAACTCTATTAGTCTTTGCCCTGCTTCATTCCACATTCCAAGGTCAAATTTGCCTGTTACTCCAGGTGTTTCTTAACTTCTACTTTTGCATTCCAGTCCCCTATAATGAAAAGGACATCTTTTTTGGGTGTTAGTTCTAAAAGGTCTTGTAGGTCTTCATAAAACCATTCAACTTCAGCTTCTTCAGCATTACTGGTTGGGGCATAGACTTGGATCACTGTGATATTGAATGGTTTGCCTTGGAGACGAACAGAGATCATTCTGTCGTTTTTGAGATTGCATCCAAGTACTGCATTTCGGACTCTTGTGTTGACCATGATGGCTACTCCATTTCTTCTGAGGGATTCCTGCCCGCAGTAGTAGATATAATGGTCATCTGAGTTAAATTCACCCAAAATGAGGCTCATGACATTGTACAGGAGACAGGGATCAAGACCATCCCCATGGAAAAGAAATGCAAAAAAGCAAAATGGCTGTCTGGGGAGGCCTTACAAATAGCTGTGAAAAGAAGAGAGGCGAAAAGCAAAGGAGAAAAGAAAAGATATAAGCATTTGAATGCAGAGATCCAAAGAATAGCAAGAAGAGATAAGAAAGCCTGCTTCAACGATCAGTGCAAAGAAATAGAGGAAAACAACAGAATGGGAAAGACTAGAGATCTCTTTAAGAAAATTAGAGATACCAAGGGAACATTTCGTGCAAAGATGGGCTTGATAAAGGACATAAATGGTATGGACCTAACAGAAGCAGAAGATATTAAGAGGTGGCAAGAATACACAGAAGAACTGTATGAAAAAGATCTTCATGACCCAGATAATCATGATGATGTGATCACTTATCTAGAGCCAGACATCTTGGAATGTGAAGTCAAGTGGGCCTTAGAAAGCATCAGTATGAACAAAGCTAGTGGAGGTGATGGAATTCCAGTTGAGCTGTTTCAAATCCTGAAAGATGATGCTGTGAAAGTGCTGCAGTCAATATGCCAGCAAATTTGGAAAACTCAGCAGTGGCCACAGGACTGGAAAAGGTCAGTTTTCATTCCAATCCCAAAGAAAGGCAATGCCAGAGAATGCTCAAACTACCGCACAATTGCACTCATCTCATATGCTAGTAAAGTAATACTCAAAATTCTTCAAGCCAGGCTTCAGCAATACGTGAACTGTGAACTCCCTGATGTTGAAGCTGGTTTTAGAAAAGGCAGAGGAACCAGAGATCAAATTGTCAACATCCGTTGGATCATGGAAAAAGCAAGAGAGTTCCAGAAAAACATCTATTTCTGCTTTATTGACTATGCCAAAGCCTTTGACTGTGTGGATCAAAATAAACTGTGGAAAATTCTGAGAGAGATGGGAATACCAGACCACCTCACCTGCCTCTTGAGAAATCTGTATGCGGGTCAGGAAGCAACAGTTAGAACTGGACATGGAACAACAGACTGGTTCCAAATAGGAAAAGGAGTACGTCAAGGCTGTATATTGTCACCCTGCTTATTTAACTGCTATGCAGAGTACATCATGAGAAACGCTGGGCTGGATGAAGCACAAGTTGGAATCAAGATTGCCGGGAGAAATATCAATAACCTCAGATACGCAGATGACACCACGCTTATGGCAGAAAGTGAAGAGGAACTAAAAAACCTCTTGATGAAAGTGAAAGAGGAGAGCGAAAAAGTTGGCCTAAAGCTCAACATTCAGAAAACGAAGATCATGGCATCCGGTCTCATCACTTTATGGCAAATATATGGAGAAACGGTAGAAACAGTGTCAGACTTTTTTAGGGGGGCTCCAAAATCACTGCAGATGGTGGCTGCAGCCATGAAATTAAAAGACGCTTACTCCTTGGAAGAAAAGTTATGACCAACCTAGATAGCATATTCAAAAGCAGAGACATTATTTTGCTGACTAAGGTCGCCTAGTCAAGGCTATGGTTTTTCCTGTGGTCATGTATGGATGTGAGAGTTGGACTGTGAAGAAGGCTGAGCACCGAAGAATTGATGCTTTTGAACTGTGGTGTTGGAGAAGACTCTTGAGAGTCCCTTGGACTGCAAGGAGATTCAACCAGTCCATTCTGAAGGAGATCAGCCCTGGGATTTCTTTGGAAGGAATGACGCTGAAGCTGAAACTCCAGTACTTTGGCCACTTCATGCGAAGAGTTGACTCATTGGAAAAGACTCTGATGCTGGGAGGGATTGGGGGCAGGAGGAGAAGGGGACGACAGAGGATGAGATGGCTGGATGGCATCACAGACTCGATGGACGTGAGTCTGAGTGAACTCCAGGAGTTGGTGATGGACAGGGAGGCCTGGCGTGCTGCAATTCATGGGGTTGCAAAGATTCAGACACGACTGAGCGACTGAACTGAACAGTTGTTTCATGTCCGTTTCTAATTGCTGTTTCTTCACCTGCATTTCTAATACCTGTTTCTTGGGAGACAGGTAAAGTGGTTTGGTATTCCCATTTTTTTGAGAATTTTCCAGTTTATTGTGACCCACACAGTCAAAAACTCTAAGTCAATGAAGCATCAGTTCAGTTCAGTCGCTCAGTCGTGTCTGACTCTTTGCCACCCCATGAATCGCAGCATGCCAGGCCTCCCTGTCCATCCCCAACTAGATACTTTTCTGGACTCCCCTGCTTTCTCCATGATCCAACAAATGTTGACAATTTGATCTCTGGTTCCTCTGCCTTTTCTAAACCCAGCTTGTACATCTGGAAGTTCTCAGTTTACTTACTGCTGAAGCTTAGCTTGAAGGATTTTGAGCATGAGTTTGCTAGCATTGAAATGAGCACAGTTGTGCAGTAGTTTGAAAATTTTTGGCATTGCCCTTCTTTGGGATTGGAATGAAAACTGACCTTTTCCAGTCCTGTGGCCACTGCTGAGTTTTCCAAATTTGCTGGCATATTGAATACAGCATTTCACAGCATCATCTTTTAGGTTCTGAAATAGCTCAACAGGAATTCCATTACCTCCACTAGCTTTGTTTGTAGTAATGCTTCCTAAGGCCCACTTTACTTCACACTCCAGGATATCTGACTCTAGCTGAGTGATTACAGCATCATGGTTATCTGAGTCATTACAGCATCATGGTTATCTGAGTCATTAAGACCTTTTTTGTACAGTTTTTTTTGTGCAGTTTCTGTTTTGTACAGTTTCTCTCCTGCTTCTGTTAGGTCCATACCATTTCTGTCCTTTATTGTGCCCATCTTTGTATGAAATATTCCCTTGGAATCTAATTTTCTTTAACAGATCTCTTAGTCTTTCCCATTCTGTTGTTCTCCTCTATTTCTTTGCATTGTTCATGGAGGAAAGCTTTCTTATCTCTCCTTGCTATTCTTTGGAACTCTGCAGTCAGATGGGTATATCTTTCCTTTTCTCCTTTGCCTTTTGCTTCTCTTCTTTCCGCAGCTATTTGTAAGGCCTCCTCAGACAATCATTTTGCCTTTTTGCATTTCTTTTTCTTGGGAATGGTTTTGGTCACTGTCTCCTATCCAGTGTTACAAACCTCTGTCCACAGTTCTTCAAGCACTCTGTCTACTAGATCTAGTCCATTGAATACTTTCAGTGTATAATCATAAGGGATTAGATTTAGGTCATACCTGAATAGCCTAGTGATTTTCCCTACTTTCTTCAGTTTAAGTCTGATGTTTGCATTAAGGAGTTCATGACCTTAGCCACAGTCAGCTCCTGGTCTTGTTTTTGCTGACTGTATAGAGTTTCTTCATCTTCAGCTGCAAAGAATTTAATCAGTCTGATTTCAGTATTGACCATCTGGTGATGTCCATGTGTAGAGTCATCTCTTGTGTTGTTGGAAGATAGTGTTTTCCATGACTGGTGTGTTCTCTTGGCAAAAATGTCAGTCTTTACCCTGCTTCATTTTGTACTCCAAGGCCAAACTTGGCTGTTACTCCAGGTATATCTTGACTTCCTGCTTTTGCATGCCAGTCCTATATAATGAAAAGGACATCTTTTTGGGGGTGTTCTAGAAAGTCTTGTAAGTCTTCATAGAACCATTCAACTTCATCTTCTTTGGCATTAGTGGTTGGGGCATAGACATGGATTTCTGTGATTGAATGTTTTGCCTTCTAAACAAACTAAGATCATTCCGTCATTTTGAGATTGCACCCAAGTACTGCATTTTGGACTGTTTTGTTGATATGAAGGCTACTCCAATTCTTCTAAGGGATTCTTGTCCACAGTAGTAGATATAATGGTCATCTGAATTAAATTTGCCCATTCCAGTCCATTTTAGTTCACTGATTGCTAAAATGTCGATATTCACTCTTGCCATCTCCTGTTTGACCGCTTCCAATTTACCTTGATTCATGGACCTAACATTCCAGGTTCCTATGCAGTATCATTCTTTACCACATCAGACTTTACTTCCATTGCCAGTCGCATCCACAGCTGGGTGTCATCTCCACTTTGGCTCAGCCTCTTCATTCCTTCTGGAGCTATTTCCCTACTCTTCTCCAGGAGCATATTGGATGCCTGCTGACTTGGTGGGTTTGTCTTTCAGTGTCATATCTTTCTTCCTTTTCATACTGTTCTGTTGGTCTCAATTGGTTCATTCAAATTCTGACGGCCGGCCACTGTGCTCCTCATCTTCAAGGCTCTCATCATCTTTGCAAAACTTCTTGAACCACCCTCACTGTATGTTCGTTAGCAGTTCCTGGGCCAAATGCATTGTTGAAGTTGCAAGTTGTCTGTGCTGCTTTACAACCCATTTTGAACTCAAAAAATCACTTGAATTGGCATTTTATCTAACATCATTTCTATAATCTAAAATAAATATAGCAAATAATAAGTCATTAGCAAAAAAAAACATAAAGCAAAAACATAAAGCATTTATTTAAGAATGTATTCCAAAAAAAAAAAAAAAGAATGTATTCCAATATCAAACAGCAGAGTTCCACAATGAGAAGCCACAGTTACTTTTGCACCAACCTAGTACTTGACTCCACTCTTCCCCAACAGCATATTGGACACCTCTGACCTGGGGGGCTCAAACTTCTGGTATCATATCTTTTTGCATTTTCATCTGTTCATGGGGTTCTTGCAGCAGGAATAACGGAGTAGATTGCCATTTCGTCCTCCAGTGGACCATGTTTTGTCAGAACTTTTCACTATGACCCATCCATCTAGAGTGCCCTGCGTGGCATGGCTCATAGCTTCATTGAATCCCACAAGCCCCTGCACCATGACAAGGCTATGATCCATAAAAAAGAAAATGCTGCTAGATGTAGTTAATAGAAATGTTTGGGGATAGCTTACTGTCTTTCAAAACCAGTCTCTTAATAGGGAGGTTTTGTTTTGTCTTATGAGTGAAGCGAATCATGATTTAAGATAACATTCTTTCTTCTCTGTCTTTTCAGGTGGGAACTTGTTGGATCTGTGTCTCACTGCAGAGCTGGAGCAGGTGTAGCTGTGTGTGCCTGTTTAACTAGCCAAATCCGAGATGTAGGTCATGGATCCAGCAATGTGGTTGACTGTATGTGACTTGAGTTCCAGTCACCAACAGTTTAGTCATATCTGATAGGCAAGAAAGACAAGCAGGATTTTGTAATGGCCACCTTCGAGCAGTTTTAACTATTACTAGAGTGTCATGTAAATGTAAACTGTTGTATGTGACTGAGTGCAACTTTTGGAATGGTAGCCGAAGAATTACTAGTAATAAAGTTGATATTTCCCACTTTAACAAATAATGAAGTAGGGAAAGAAGACAGTCTAAGCTGAAACCTCCTCCTCCAAAAAAAAAAGAGAAAGGTTTAACGGAGTGGAGTGCCATAACCTTGAAATTAACTTTTTTTTTTAAGTGTGGATGAATAAACATGCAGAATGAAGTCGCTTGCTGAGCTTTACCTTTTGCCTAAAGGCATTAACCTTAGGCATTGGATTTTTCCTCTGGGGAGATTAGAACCTGTTCATCAACACAGAGGTACCAGGACTCCTAACAGACCTGCTCCATTTGAAGATCATTTCTCCTTGGTGCTGATGAATTTATGCCTTGCTTTTTTCTAGGTGTTGACTTGTCAATTCCTTGGATATTTACAGAAGTAGGAAAAATGTTTCATCTTTCTCAGTGTCAGCCTATAGGATTATAGGCTTCATTTCAGTTTGACTTGTTAGGACACCAAAAGATCTAAATGAACGATTCCATCTGAATGAATCTACACTTATTTTTCCATGTGAAAGGGGTTTTGTTTCATAGTAATAAAAAATGGAACCAGATGAGATTATTAGAGGAGAAGGCTTTAGAGTCAGCATTATTCTAGTGCCCATTTGAGAGACCTTGAATGGGAGTAGTGTCCATTACATGACTCCCTAATGAGGCAACTCCAAAAATATGTTTAACCCTCTTTGATTTAATTATTTCATTCTGAATCTGAGATTTATTATCTTTCTATTTTGCTGTCTGCCACCATCATAGTTTTTCTAACTGTACAGAATCTGGATTTATTTATTATGAGAAATTGAACTCAAAAACCCTTTACGGACTTTAGTTGAACTGTTGATTAGTTCATATCCCTCTTTACCAATAAAAGATATTGTAAAAGCAAAGGAAGATGAAACTAGTTTTTTTTTCTGTTATATTCTCTCCAGTGTACTTACTGAATTTTAATTGAAAATATTTCTTTCCATTGCTTTGAAGGCAGGCTATTTATACAGCTGTTGATCTAACAGCTCTTCGGTTTTGCCAGCATTATAAAGTGGCTTATTCATTATATGTATATATTTTTATAAATATGTATGAAGAATATTAAATTATTCTATTTTGTATTTGCAGTGCAGTTTGGTACTTCTCTTCCAGACGTTCTTGAATCCTCCTTTAGTTATTATGCCTTAGAATTTGGTATAGTTTACTGCTGTCAGTCATCTTGTTCATGAGCAAGCTGGGGCGATGCAGAACCTGAAGTTAACTGCCTAGCAGCTGTGATGGGCCTTGTTAAATGACAGCCTAGGCTTTTTCAGTACAGAGAGGCAAAAAGCCACATTACAAAAGCTAGTGCTTTGTGTATATTCAAGCAAAAAAAACAAGGTAAAGAAAATTTAAGAGAACTTAGCTAGCAGAAAAAGGTCTTTCATGAAGCCAACTTAAATGTTCTCAAATTATGGCAATTTTTGCTGTCAGCTTGTGAGCAAGTCCATAAGTCATTGCTGGATCGGAACTGATGTTCTCTTGTACAACTGTAACCGTATTTCAGTCAACCCCCAACGCAGTTCACTCTGTAGCACTTACTGGACTGGCTATAACTGGCTGCATATGGAGAATAAGGCTGAAAACCTGGCTTCAGCTCTTTCCCAGGTCTAATGGACTTCCTGTATTATAATGCTTGTCTAGGTATGGTTGCCTAATGTTATATTTATTTTGAGGGGGAGTGGATCTTTTATTCTTTCTAAGGTTATTAAAAAAACTTTTTTTCTTTTATTTCTGCCTTTGTCATGAGTATAGCATTTGGGAGCATGAAGGTGTTATGTTTCCATTACTAGTTTTTTCAATACAGGAGTCATCTAACATTACTAAGTTGCTACTCTTGCTACCCATAAAATATGAACTACTGCTAAGGGAAGTAACGGGAAGTAAACAACACGTGGCTAACTGTTACATGATGTGCGGGCCATCAGAAGTATAGCCTTGAAGGACCTGACAATGGTATGAAAAGATTAAAGTGCTTTATGTAGAGTGACAAGTAGCAAAAGAACTTCTCTATAATATTTTCTCAAAACCATATATAAATTTGTGTAGTAATATTCCAGCAAATCAAAATAGTAAAACTCTCATATACTACCAAGTACAGAGATCAGAAAGTTGGATTCACATCAGTGCTATTTATTGTTTCAAAATATATTGCATGTATCTATTATGAATAGGAATATGAGTATTATGTATCTATTATTATTTCTGTATAGTGTATGTAACTTTGCTTTTCTTTGTTTGATTGCTTTCATAGAATCTTTTCAAAATGATATAATTGTTTATTCTCCATCCTTCAAATACAAAATTGATTTAGTCGGTTGGCTGAAATATTTTTTTCTCCAAAGAAAGGATCTTTATGTTTAACAGAAAATATGAAGATTTTTGTTAACCCTTAAAGAGGTTAAAGGCAACTGACTGAGCAATTGTCTGTTCAGCAGTTGTAGACTTATACTATTTAGAAATAAGATTGTTTATGCATTAAGATGTTGCCCTTCCAATTAGTAACCTCGTGAATCTTTAATTTTGTTTTCTGCCTGTCTTGCCATTGCTAAAAACTTTTCTGAAACTCTTCCTTGGAAACCACCTGAAGATCCATTTGTAAGTCATCCAAGAGAATTGGTCTCATCATAGTCATACAAGAACAAACATGTGTTTGCCAGAGGAGGTGGATGGGGAAAGGAGAGAGAAATAGGTGGAGAGATGAAGAAGTACAAGATAACCTAGTTGCAAAATAAATGTGTCACGGGTATGTTAGGACAGTTTCTTTGAAGGGAACTCTGGGGATTCTATTGTAGTGCAAAAATTCTGGTGATTTTTGTTGTTTTAACAAGTCATTTTTCCATTATTTTATTGGTTGAGGCTAAACTCAGCCTACTTCAACTATATAAGGGATTTCTTAAATTTGGGTAGTAATCATGGGGCGTACTGACAACTACAATTTGTTTATTAATAACTATAGTTTGTTTAATGTAATGCCTGCATCAGTCACTTTATAATAACATTTTAATCTTTACAGTAATTTTGCAATTGAGAGTTACTCAGATACAGGAAGTAACTTGTCCAAGATTTACAACTAGTCACTGGTTAACCAATATTCCTCTGACTGAAAAATTCTACTGTTCCACCTTAAAGTATGTATATTTAAGGAAGGATTTTCTTTTTCATAGCAGCTGCTTAGCAGTATAAAAGTATTTCTGGTCACTACTTCTCATCTTTTGGTCACTTATTTCCATTTATAAATATATTGGTATAAGTTTTATGTGCACAACGTAATGATTCAGTATACATATACATTGTGAAATGGTCACCACAAGAATCCATCGTCATAGTTTTTTTCCTTGAGAAGTTTTAAGATCTATTCTCTGAGCTCCTTTCAGATATGCCACACAGCACTATTAACTATAGTCACAATGCCATACGTTACATCCCCAGGACTTATTTTTTTATATCTGGAATTTGTATTGATACCTTTTGACCCCCTTTACCTATTTCTCCCACCCCTTACACTGCCTCTGGTAACCACTGATGACTGTATTTCTATATTTAATATTTGATACATAAGTGTAATGTGTGTGACATGTAAGTTTTTAAGCATAGTGATGAAACACCTGTGCATTCAGTCCCTAATTATTAATAACATTCCTGGTAGTCCTGACGGTGCTTTTTGTTCCTTCTCAGTTCCAATCCCCAGCCAGCTGTTCTCGCTAGAGGTGAGTACTATCCTGAGTCATTGGTTTCTTTGCTGTTTTTTGTTTTCATACAAATATGAAAGCTACTTGTTGTGTACTCTTACGTTGGCGAGCTTTATAAAGAATAGTATCATTATGTAGTCTTAGTAGTTTGATCTTTTCATTCAGCAGGTTCACTTTTAAAATTTGTTGGGTATTTTCCCTATTTTTGCTTGCAGTGCTAAAGTGAACATTTGAACACAGTTTCTTGGTATGCATGCATGTGCAGGTTTTTTCTAAAGTACATATCCAGAAGTAGAGTTTGCTTGATCAGCTTTATAAATAGTGAAATTATTTTCCAAAATGGTTGTGCCAGTTTACACAACTATTTTGGAAAATGATTTATTATTTACTTGCTGTTGTAAGACATGATTCATTTGCCAATCTGTTAAGTGTAAGATGATATTTTATTATGACTTCAGTTTGCATTTTCTTGATTGTTGAGTTGAAAATGTTCCCATAATTATTAGTCGACTGGTTTCTTCTGTGAAATGCTCCTTTTTTCCATTTTTTTCCTTGTTTACCTTAGAGTTCTTCATAATAGGATACTAATTTTTCCATTTAATCTTATTGTACATATCTTCTCTCGGTTTGTGGCTTAGCTCTTCACTTTGTATTTTGGTACAGAAAACTTAACTTTAATGTATTTACATGTTCTTTTTTGTGTCTTAAGAAATCTATCATTTATTCTAATAAAGTTTCTCATATGTAGCCTTTAATCCACCTGGAATTGATTTGTGTATGTGTGTGAGAGAAAATTTTTTTTTTTTTTAGTATTGGATATTTTTTATTATGTGATGACCAGTTTTCTTCATACTGGTTAGTAACATCCTTTCTTTGGGGCCTTTTCCTACATGGCCAGTTTCCTTGTAAGTAAATGTGTGGGGCTTTGTATTCTACTCCAGTGGTCAGTTTGTCTAACCAGGAGCTAAGTGACACACAGGATGAAGTATTCTTTCTCTTCTATTCTCTGAATTATTTAACACTGAAACAATCCATTTATTCAACATGTAATAGAACTTACGTATAAAACCACCTTGACCTCTTTTTTTTTGAAGAAAAATTAATTATCAATTCAGTGTCTTAGTGGTTATACTACCATTTAGGATGTGTAAGTCATTTTAAGTACGATTTACTTTATAAAATATCATTTGCTGGATCCCACTTGGTTTTACTTGTATTGTTTTCATTAATGTTCACTTCTAAGTATTTTATAAATGTTCATTCCATGTTTTGCTTTGATCTGTGAGTTTAGAAGTATATTTTTAAATTCCAAATAATGTCTTTTTCTTAATTTCTTTCAGTTCTATCATGATTGTTGTGAATTCTTGAAAAGCCTTATGTTGCAGTAATGCAGTTTCTGTATGTGTATTATATCACTCTAGCTGATTGTGTTCTTAGTTGTCTGTTTATGGCTGTTTTTTTCTTTTGGTTCTTTGACCTGTCACTGGAGGGAAGTATGTTGACATTCCACATTGTGATTAGTTTTCAGCAAGGGTGTGTGTGTGTGTGTGTGTGTGTGTGTGTGTGTGTGTTGAGGTTTTCTGATTTACATCTATGCTAATTTAAAGGAATAGTTTTTTAACATTTATTTTCATTATTTGCGGCTGCACTGGGTCTTTGCCACGCTCGGGCTTGCTTTAGTTGCTCTCCAGTTGCTGTGTGCAGGCTTCTCATTCCGGTGACTTCTCTTGTTGCAGAGCGCGTGCTCTAGGGCTCAGTGGTTACGGCTCATGGGCTCCAGAGCCCAGGCTCAGTAGTTATGGCCTGTGAACTTAGTTGCCCCATGACATGTGGCATCTTCCTTGATCAGGGATTGAATCCACGTTCCCTGCCTTGGCAGATGGATTCTTAAACCACTGGACCACCAGAAAAGTCCTGAATTTTGTTTCTAAGTGGTGTATTTTCAGACGTGTGTTTGATTCAATCTGTTCCTAGGGGCTTTATCAACCCTTCCCTCAGGGGCTTCCCTGGTAGTTCAGACAATGTAGGTGACTTGGGTTCGATTCCTAGATCTCAAAGATCCCCTGGAGAAGGGAATGGCTACCCACTCCAGTATTTTTGCCTGGAGAACTCCATGGACAGAGGAACCTGGTGGGCTACAGTCCATGGGATGGCAAAGAGTCGGACACAGCTGAGCAACTAACGCTTAACTTCAGGGGCTTTATCATCAATTTGAACTTTCACTGGTTAGTTTTGAACTTTCACTAGTTAGTTGATGAGGCCTGGAAAACCCCAGCCCTTTCAAAACCCCAGCCCTTTCAGACCTGCCTCAGATCCTTTGTCCTGTTGGTATCAGAGAAGGCAAAGAACCTTCCATTGTCCAGTGCTGCTCTGGGGCTGGACCTCCGAAACTCTCAGTGAGTGCCTTTTGGCTGTCTTGTGGTTCACATACTGGTTGCTCATACACTTACATACCCTTTCAGTTGTTACTAACATTGCAGAGGTCTCATGCCTGCTTAAATTGTGGGGTTCCTGAAAAACCTATTTTGATTAGTGTATTATGCACAGGTTAAAAAAATTTTTTTATCCTACTTGCCCTGGCTGATTTATGCTTTTGGAAGGGTGAGAATTAAGTGGTCAGAACTTTTACCAGTGGTGGTGGTTTACTTGCTAAGTTGTCTCCAACTCTTGTGACCCCCATGGACAGTCGCCCACCAGGCTCTTCTGTCCATGGGATTTCCCAGGCAGGAATACTGGAGTGGGTTGCCATTCCCTTCTCCAGAGGATCTTCCTGACCTTAGGGACTGAACTGAGAGCCTGAACTCGAGTCCCCTGCATTGCACGTGGATTCTTTTACCGCTGAGCCACAGGTAAGCCCATATAGTACTACATCCCTCTGTGAAACTTAGCTGTTGAGTATCTTAGTAGACCTTAAGAAACTTTTTGGTCCCATATATTTGTCATGCCTAAAGTTTTTTCTCAAATTTAAATGGGGAGTTTTAAATTCATAAACTGTAAGTTTCCTTGGTATAGCTGTGTCTGTGCTTCTCTTCCCTGAATGTCTCAAGTATGTGATTTTATTATATACACCAGTACCTTTTAACAGCAGTGTGCTAAATCCCTTCAAAATATTGATGTAGATTCAGAAAATATTTGTGTTCCGCCTGAGACTTTGCAACTTCCCTTTGTTTAAAAAAAAAAAAATTTCTGCTTTGGCTTTTGGCCAAAAGTAATAAAGTTCGTACTTAACCATAAATTCCCTGATTTCCCCCTATTCGTCTGCAAACAATTATCTTTTTTCCTGTCTGGAGACCAGAGCTCAGGACTGAACGACACAGTGGCTATTTGTACTACATTCTAACACAGTCCGCTAGGTTCCTCCTCCTCGCTTCATTTCTTCATTATGTATTTTAATGCAGTACTAAATCAATGTGCTTTCTTAGGAGCCAGATTGATTGAATTGTAATTCATATGATAAAAAAACTGACCCACTAGGTTTACAATCTGTGGTTTAGTAAATATAGAGTTGTGTCAAATCAGGGCTTCCCAGGTGGCAGTAGTGGTAAAGAACCCGCCTGCCAACGCAGGAGACATAAGAGATGTGGATTCGATCCCTGGGTCGGGAAGATCCCCTGGAGGAGGGCATGGCAACCCACTCCAGTATTCTTGCCTGGAGAATCCCCATGGACAGAGGAGTCTGGTGGCCTACAGTCCGTGGTGTCTCAAAGAGTTGGACACAACTGAGTTGACTATCACACACGTGCCAACATCACCATAACCCAGATTTAGTTCATTTTCATCATGTTCCCCAAATTTTCACGAACCCCTCTTGGGGTCAGTTTTCACTCCTTCCCTCTTTTCCTTCCTGCCTCTCAAGGCAACCACTAATATGGTTTCTGTCCATAAACTTGCCTTTTCTGAGTATATCATGTAAGTGAAATCAAACTCATATTAAATATAGCATTTTGTACCTGTTTCACTTAGCATAATGTTTTGAGGTTCATTTCACCTGTACTGTCGTCTTTTTAATACTGAACAGTCTGTCTTACATTGTTCAGCCATTTACCAGTTGATCAGTTTCCAGTTTGGGGCCATCACGCAGCATGCTGCCATGAATGTTCATAAATGTGTCCATGTGAACATGTTTTCATGTATCTTGGGTGAGTCTACACAAGTGGGATTGCTGGTTTTTATGGTTATCCACAGGAGCTGTACTATATTATATTCCCGTCAGTACAGTAGGAAGTTTCTGCTTTCTCATCAACCTCTCCAACACTTTGTCTCTGATTACAGCCATTCTCCTGGGTGTGAAGTGGTATCATTGTGATTAAACCAGTGTATTTAACAGCATTTTTTCCCTAAAGGAAATAGTTGTTGGTTGTTCAGTCACTTATTTGTGTCCGACTCTTTGAGACCCCATGGATTGCAGCACGCCAGGCTTCCCTGTCTTTCACTTTTCTTGGAGCTTGCTCAAACTTCTGTCCACTGAGTTGGTGATGCCATCCAGCCATCTCATCTCTGTTGCTCCCTTCACCTCCTGCCTTCAATCTTTCCCAGCATCAGGGTCTTCTCCAGTGAGCCAGTTCTTCGCATCAGGTAGCTGAAGTACTGGAGCTTCAGTCACTGCAGTGAATATTCAGGGTTAATTTCCTTTAGGATTGACTGATTTGATCTCACAGTTCAAGGGTTTTTCGAGAGTCTTCTCCAACACCCCAGTCAAAAGCATCAATGCACTCGGCCTTCTTTATGGTCCAAGGAAGTGGCTGCTCTCTAGTGGTACATTCCTCACATTACACTTGGGAAAGGGGCATTAATGAGAAGCTTGAACATGCATTTCAGGTTGTGCCTGCATTGTTTAGCTCACTGAGTGCAATTTGAGGCCCAGGTCCAAAATGTTATCCTAATTACCTTTTATAATAATCTTCAGAACCTGGCTGTGGCTTTTACTTAATCCCTGGAGGTGCATTATAATCGAGCCAAGTTTTTGTGCTTCGGATCTCATCTTCTTTACATACTCAACATCTTGTGGCATAAAGGTTTACACCTGTGGAGTGGCTAATGCCTGTGAAGATGGGGGAGGAAAAGGCCAGAGACAGTTCTGTCGACTCGAACTTACCACATCCTTTCAAACGACAGCCAGAGGAGTAAACAATTCTTACCAGGGGAACGAATGTAAATTCTTTTTAATGAATTGCACACAAATGGAATGTCTGGAGGTTCCTGGTATTTTCAGGTACCACTTCGTAAATATGTCTGTAGAGAGCTGTAAAACTTGAGGAGAATGGGTCTCAGCTGCCCCAGGCTCTTGGAGCTCTCAAGCAATGAGAGCACTAGGCACATTAAAGATTGTGAAGAAATTGAGCTCAGGAAGGAACCTGGCCAGCCACTGGATTAAGGAATGTGTATCTGTGAAGTAAAAAGATGTGGCTTCAGGAAATTAGGGTAGAAGGAACTCTTTGGCCAACCCAGTACATATGTGAAATTTGAAATTTCCCTAACCTCTTAGGCCTTAGCACAGTGCATTTACCCAACAATGCATTTTGCTCTCTTGACATGTTTGTAAAATGATCATGTATGTGTGTGTATACACTCACACGCGCACACACACACATGCCTGAGTACAAAGCAGTAGAAAGCATGATGGATGGGCCGGCCCGCAGCTGATTTACTGCTTCAGCAAGTGGAGGCGAGAGGAGAGGCCGGACCATCCACCTGTGACGCTTGACTACACAGTAATTCTACTCTACAGTAAATGAAATTATGTTATCAATTGAGTGGATAAGGGGGTATAAGATTTAGGGTAGGTGATACATAATTTATTTGACTTCAGGATACACACTAGATAGGGAAATTGATATTAGAGAATTAAAACAATTTTAAACATGCATCAGAACCTTAAAAATGTGGTAATGAATGTCACCTTTCAAAGGGTCCATATGTGGAAATTTTTATTAATCTGATGTCCTCACTGCCAAAACAACTTATGGAGATACTATTATTCTATGAGGACAGTTCTTATCCTCTGCCTTTGTTTTGGAACCAAGTCTGGTGATATATATGAAGAGTATTGTTTAAGTCTTCCCAGAAAAGCTATCATAAAGTAAGTAGGGTTGTGTGTATGCTTTCCTGTCTAGTTCTACCATTTTAAAGACGATTTTATAAACTTGTGATCAAGGGTGACAAGTGTGTAGAACCCCACTTCATCCGCTCCCACGCTGATGATGATCTTGGACAGTGGTCTTTTAACTCATGTTTAATAGGGAAATGTTTGATTATTAATATTTTTACTATGTAGACTTTAGGATACCATTTATTTTAACCCTTTTTTTTTTTTTTTTGTTACAGATGAGGAAATAAATATAGTACACGACATTCAGGTAACTTGACAAGACAGAACGTGATAGTGGTTTTGCCTAGACACTGATGAAAGTGAGAGGAGTCCAGCTGGGGCCCAAGATACTCAAAGCCCTCAAAGTCTTCAGTTTCTGAGTTAAAGTTTTATTTGGTCCCTTTACTGTGAAACTTGGAGGACCCAAGGGGCATTCATGCTGCTGCCTGTTATAGCTATTTTATAGTTGCTGGTACTTTAACCTTTACAGGTTACTTTACATTGTTCATGACCTTAAAAATTTTATGCTAATTTCTTTAAGGGTTTATCACATCAAATTTTATTTTTTATTTTTAATTTGGCTATGCCACTTAACTTATGAGATCTTAGTTCCCTGGCCGTGAAAGGGCAGAGTCCAAACCACTGGAGTACCAGTCCCTATTTCTCTTTATTAAGAAGAAAACCTGTCGATCTCAACAGTCACTGGAAGTATACTGCTATCTTGACTAGTTCTGGTAAATGGTGAAAATCCACAGGACAACACGTATAGCAACATCAGACAGGGTCCCTCCAGTCGTGCTCCTTAAGTTTCTATGACGGCAAGATTCTCAGGACTTCCTGCTTTATAAAACCTAATTCCTGCTCACAATCCAGTTTTCCTGATTGTCTCTAGCAAAATTCAAAAACAGTTAAATGTTAACAGTGTTAGGATACTGGTTGTGGATGACATTTTAAAAGCTTATAAAAGTCATTTCCTTTAGTTCCTTCTAAGCAAAGTTTCTAACTTCAATCAAGATCTGTATCATAACCTGAGTTTCATCTATTACTAGGTGTTTGACCATGGACAGATGAGCCTAAATCTCATCATCTGTAAAGCATGATAATGAAATGACTAATTTGAAAGGTTTTTAAAAATATACACCATGGGGCCTCTCTGCTGGACTAGTGGTAAAGAATCCACCTCCCAACCCAGGGGATACGGGTTTGATCCTGGAATATCCCACAGAGCAGCTCTGCCTGTGCACCACAGCCACTGAGCCACATGCCCTAGAGCCTGTGATGAGAGAAGCCACTATAATGAGAAGCCTGCTCATTGCAACTAGTGAGAAGCCCCCTCTCGCTGTGTAACCAGAGAAAGCCTGGGGGCAGCAACGAAGACCCAACGCAGCCAAAAAACAAAAACGACTGTGGAAAGTACACAGCACACAAGGGTTAACACATTCTGACCATATTTCACTGTCCAGGTCTGCTGTGCAAAAGGGATGGGAAGGTATCATGGATGTAGTGAATGAAAGGAAAAAAGGTGGCTCTGCTTTGCTGTGGGGAATTCAGGACCAATACACAGGCATAAAAGGAGTGTTGTCCTCTGCCCAACAGATAAGCTATCTTATGCCATGCTCTCCAGCTTGAAATAATCTGATCAGTGTAGCCACAGTGGTTGGCTTTAAAATAGCATCTAGGTTAGCGAGTGCCACCGAGGGCCAGGAGTTAGATGTTTGAATGGAAAAATACCTGATTTGAAGTTACCTGTCATCCGCATGAAGAGACATGACATGCGGTTCAGAAGGACATACACTTTATGCCAATGTGCATTCTGAATGGGTGGGAGAAAAACAGGGATGAAAGATTGCAGTCTTCCCTTGTTGTTCACCTTCATTTAAAATCAAAAGAGCGACTTCCCTGGTGGCTCAGTGGCTAAGATGCCACACTTCCATTGCAACAAGACAGGCTCAGTCCCTGGTCCGGGAAGATCCCACATGCTGAGGAGCAACTAAGCCCGTGGGCCACCTCTGCAACTTCTGAAGCCTGCTCACCTCGAGCCAGTGCTTGAGAAGCCACCACAGTGAGAAGGCCACACACAACTAGAGAGTATATCCCACTTGCCACAACCAGGCAAAGCGTGTGCAGCAAAGAAGACCCAGTGAGGGAAGGAAAGAAAATAGGACTAGTCAACTAAGGCACGGGAGTGACGCATCACAGTGAAATCTTAGACTAGGTCCATGTGGGCCACAGAGAAACCTATGGTGAAATTCATCCTGTACCTCCAGTGGGCTTCAAAACTTTGCCAGTATCTTACAGCTTCCAGTTCCATCCAGGATGAATGGCATTTGCTTGGACCAAGAAGTAAGTTTTAAAGATGAATGGAGCTTGAAACCCTAAGGACCCATGTCAGTGATGTGAATGGAGTCTCCCTCACTCAGGCATTGGCCCTGGCCTTCAGCGTTAGAAATGATGGGAAATGCTGTAAGTGGCCCATGATGTCTCCCGAGGTACAGGCAACAGGACAGACTTGGGAAGAGTCATGTAATCAAAAACCTAGTCCAAGTTTCTTAATTTACAAATGAGAAGGAAAAGAGAATCTCACAGAAATGAACTAAATATAGGACTACACACTCCACAGAATCAAACATCAAGTGGCCAAATCAGTTTGTAGCACAGTGGTTAATTTCAGAGAATGCAAATTGAGGTAGTAAAGACTTTTACTTTGCAATCGAAGCGGGCAAGAACATAAGCTCATCCACAGTTGGTATAAGAGCTTTTGGGGAGAAGTAGTCTGGTAACAAATTCTTTAATTGGTCTTTTGACCCAGACATTACCCCTTCCAGAAATTTATCCTGTAGTAACACTTGTGAGGGCTTCCCCGGTGGCTCAGATGGTAAAGCATCTGCCTGCAGTGTGGGAGACCCGGGTTCAATCCCTGGGTCGGGAAGATCCCCTGGAGAAGGGAATGGCTACCCACTCCAGCATTCTTGCTTGGAGAATTCCACGGACAGAGGAGCCTGGTGGGTTACTGTCCGTGGGATCACAGAGAGTCATGACTGAATGACGAACACACCGGGGTGGCTTGCATGCATAAAGGGATAATGTTTAAGTGAATGATCTACCTTTACTTGCACAATATTTTACAGCCAAATGGTTAACATAGAAGACATAAAGTGGGGAAAAGTCTGAATATAGTTCATCTAAATTTGTGTTTAAAAATAATGTTTTAAGTGCCCAAAGGTCCTGGAAGGAGATGCATCAGACTTGATGGTGGTTTACTCTGGGGAGGAAGGGATAAAGTTGACTTGCTCTTAAGACATTTTTTGCTGTATGTGCTTCTGTGTCATCTGACTATTTGTAAATCAGATTGAAAACAATCTTTTAAAAACTTACAAAATGGGGCTTTCCTGGTGGCTCAGTGGTAGAGAATCTGCCCGCCAATGCAGGGGACACAGATTCAATCCCTGGTCTGGGAAGATCTCACATGCGGGAAAGGAACTTAAGCCTGTGCACCGCAACTACTGAGGCTGTTCTGTAGAGCCACAGCCACGGCAGCCTTGGCGCCTAGAGCTCTGCAACGAGAGAAGCCACTGCAGTGAGAAGCCTGGGTACACAGCTAGAGAGGAGCCCCTGGTCGCTGCAACTACAGAAAAGCCCTCACACTGAAACGGAAACCCAGCACAGCCAAAAATACATTTAAAAATTCCAAAATGATACTTATAGATATGTAGGCTTTGGAGAGCTGCAAAACCACTCTTCCCTTATTCCCTTGAGATGCTTGTAAGTCCTCAGTTGTGACCTTGTGTACCAAGTCCTACCTGCAGGAGGAGGACTCTTCAGAGACTACAGAACAAAGATGAGAAAGCAGGGAGTTGAATAGTTAACTAAAGACGTTTTCCTAAAGCCCATGCAACTGAGTACAGTTGGTTTTCCAATAGCAGTGTGTACATATGTAGAAATGTATGTGGGGGGGGGGCACAGGTGATAATTTACAGGAATATTTAGCAGTGGAGAGATGCAAACCATAATTGTTTCTGTCTCCTGGAGATGTTGGGGCTGGGCCCCCGTAGTAGAGAAGGGTGATATAAAGCACTTATTTGAAGCAGGCACATGGTCTTTTCAAGCTATAATAGAACTGTGTTTACAAAGTATTTCAAGGCCCACCCTCCAGTCTGTCCAAAGGGCACAGGTCTTCATTATCAGAGCCTAGATGTCTCGCTAGAGCTTTGGCTTTCAGCTGAGCATGGTCTGTGCAGAAACCACAAACACTGAAAGAAGCCTAAGACAAAACCCGCTAGATGGGTACAGTTATCTAATCACAACCGGAACAGCAGATAAACCTCCAATTATATTTGGGTAAAGACCCGCTGGCCTTCAGAGCTGTTTAAAATGGATTCAAGAGTTTTGAACACCACTTAGGGGTCCTAATTTAAAGCTGCCTGGACTGTGACAATTCACATTCCCAACAACCATGGCAAATAGTGAACAAATATTCATTTAAATAAGAGGCTCCAAAAGTGCCTAAATACATGAAAAGACAAAAAAAGACACAGGTGTTTGTATCTTACCTTCAAGTTGCTGCCGGTGATCAGGAGTAGTAAAATTGTCTTCCAGTGTCTGGCAAACTGTCCTTACATACCTTGAAATACCAAAAGCAGAAACTGCAAAGACAGTAGAAGCTGGCCTACTTAACACTCAACAAACTTTGTTTAAAAATGGACTCTGTGGGAGAGGGAGAGGGTGGGATGATTTGGGAGAATGGCATTGAAACATGTATACTATCATGTGAGAAACAAATCGCTAGTCTAGGTTCAATACAAGATTCTTGGGGCTGGTGCACTGGGATGACCCAGAGAGATGATATAGGGAGGGGTGTTCAGGGTTGGGAACTCATGTACACCTGTGGTGGATTCATGTCAATGTATGCACAACCAATACAGTATTGTAAAGTAAAAAAACAAAGTTCACTATTTAAAAAAATGCTATAATAAAAACTGCAAAGCAAAAGATAGTTTGGAGAAGTATTAACAACATAGTAAGAGGTTAACATCCTGAATATAATAAAAGGAAAAAGATGAATATCCTGGAGGAATAATTTGTTCTTTTTTTTAAACTGCTCAGCATCCTCTTCCTTCATTAATGAAACCCTTCCTAGTGGTGAACTCATTCCATATGACTTAAAACTTACCCTGTATCTATCCAGCTAGGCTCTTGAATTGGGTCTAGAGTATTGGTCCCATAACCTCTGCACTACAAATGGCAACTTCATTTGTAACAAAAAACATACTCAGCACCATAAGAATGAAAATGTAAATGAAGATAGCAGATTCCCCACCGATCAAATTGGGTCACTTTTTCCTTTTCATGTTTTCCAAACGTAATAGCCATGGTTAGTAAAGGACCAGATTATCAATGTCTGCTAAAAACTCTAAGTGAAACATGGTTGGTACAGAGAAAAGCCCATGTTTATGAGTTTTGGCTATTGTATCCTCACCACAGACTTGAAGTTAGCAACACTAATAGGAGGACACGTAGGGAAAAACAAATCCAAGATGTAGGACACTGTGTTAGGAGATGCATGCTGATGTTTTTAGGGGTGAGGTATAAGATACATGCACCCATTTTACATAAAATATGGGGAAATACTGTTGAGTCTGCCTGACTAGCTTGCTTCAGGGATGGCTGTGGAAGCATCCTTTATACTAACTCCAAATTAGAGATAATCTCAGTGTTTAGCAGGGTAGTTGGTATTAAATAAACTGGTTACGAACATACAATGAACAACTACGGAAAATTCGTAATAGACAAGCTATGACATGGCAAGATTTTGTGAAAATTCAGACCCATCTTTTAAGGCCTAGTTCTAGCTCTTGCCTGAGCTTCTCTTAAGGCTACATCACCCCCTTTGCCCCCACTTGCCACTGCACACTTACCACCGTCATTGCTGGCTGTCAACTCTACTGTAAGCTTGCCAAGGGTAGGTAGGTCCCTGTTTTTTCACGAGGACCGATAAAAGTAGAGGTCAGCCTAACGTAAGGAAGAACAAAATATCAAAGTAGGAGAGGTGGGTAGCAAGGTCTTCATCAGTGTTCAGTCACCTGTGGGAATACTGTGGCACAGTGAGGGGGAGGAGGACGTTTAAAAAAGCCACGAGTCTGAGTGTTTAGGCAGAAGCACTAGACTAAGCACTCTCTCTACACCATCTAATGTGTTCCTCCCTTGCTAAGTAGATACCAAATCGGTTTACGTTGATGAGAAAAGCCCAGACAGGTTAACTAACTTGCCCATGGTCACAAAGCAGACCAGAGAGCCAGGATTTGAATTAGCAGTCATATTTCAGCATGTAGAGTAGTATTCCTTTTGGAGTGGCACGGGGAAGGGAAACCAGATAGCCTTAAGAGTCTTTCCAATATCAATATTCTGCAAGCATGTCCACCCACAGCCTGCAAACTGTAAAGAGGCCAGTTTGGTCACTTGCACCTGGCAGTTGATGTTAGGATAAGCGACCTAATGCTGGTGGTATCAGGCTCGTTTGTGAATGAGATCTTGAAACTAAACTGAACAGGATTCGCTGCCCTCTCCCCGCCCCTTTCCCATTTCAACAAAACATACTGTGAATAAGGGCAAGTTATTCCACATGAGACTTTCCTGGGCTGTGAGTGGTAACTACCTATAGCAATTTTAGGAATTCCTTTACAATTACAGGCAAAGTGAAAGCATGCATTCCACACCAATGATTTCTCTAAATTTTTATTAATTTTTTTTTTTTTTACAGCTCGATCATCTAATGAAAAGTAAAGAATCTGAAGACGAACAAGTCAATTACATGGTTTTTTTTAAACAATAATGAATCCTCATTACAGAGAACAATAAACAAAAGATCTGTGGCACATTATCTTTGGAAAGATCTTTTGCAAATTTTTTTTCTAAAAAAAAAACCAAACTATAATTCTCACAGATCACTTATGTCTCTTTTAAAGGACTATACAAGGCAGCTAAATTTTATTCACAAAATCCCCATGTCGCAGTTCCATTGCTGAAGTAGATAAAACACATAGAGTCCTCCTTTTCTCTGTGTTGCACAACTTCCCATTGGGCACATCACTGCTTCCCTATCCTACGAACAAAATCACTGTGTGGACTAGATAGCTGGCACCTTATTACACAATAATTAAAGAAAAGTTCGTATTATTTTAGAGATAGACCAGTGATCTTCATTGATCGACTGGACGATTTATTCTTTTTTAAACAATTTCAATAATACCAAGATTTGACTTTCCTCTAATGTTACAAGAAAACAAAAAATATATAATATAATATATAATGGTAATAAATTAAAAAAAAAAAGGCAACCCTGCTCAGGTATCATCCAAAACATGATCACATTCAGAAGAAAAACACACACACGATTTGGGACATACGTGTACACACACACACACCAACATTAACAGTGTACACTTGATATCTGAGGAGGGGGTGTGCCGTCTTAACAATACATGTCGATGGCCTGAACAAAAGGCGGATCCTGCCTTCTGTCATTAAACAAAAGTTAATTAACAAAAGGTAATACTGCCTGTATTAAGCATTGCTTCAACATCTACTTTTGAGCAAAGCAAGTTATCTTGCTTAGGTCAGCCACTGCCTGGTCTGACCAGCGCAGCATGGCCAGCCTCAGTGGTCTTACTCCCTTGTCCTTTCAGGCCGATAGAGTAATAATATCTTGGCTCCCAGGGGGCTCTAAGTTTCCTGCCTGTCCTCTTGGGCAGAGAAATACAGGAAACTTCTCAACCCATCACAGTACCCGTTGCTATCCAGCACACCAAGGAACAGAATATAATGTCTTTCCCTGGGACGGTGGGAAATTTACAGCCACCTTAAGAGACGTGGTAGACGGTGCTTGTCAACTCCTCATAAATAAGAACTAATGAACATGGCCAGTGGTCACAATTCATTCCCAGATTTTCAGTGACTGACACAGGGGATTGAACAGTTGAAGTTTATATGGTAGAAATGCCACTTGTCACGTTTGTTGGAAAATCCCCTACACCACTCTGCCACTCCACCTCCTCCCACCAACAAAATGACAAAACTATAGGGGGAAAAAAAAATCCACAAATTCTAAGTAGAACCAAAAACAAAAGAGGCAACTCACTACAGAAAGGGAAAAAGGGACCAAGTACCGCTCTCGCCCTGACGCCCTCCCCGCCCTCACCACAATGAAGTATCTCTATGCTTGTGTTTCTAAAAGGCAGCCAAATAGTCCAGCAACATTTAAATACTGCTGATCGGCAGTAAAGAGTGTAACAGATGGAGTGACAATGTTTTTCACAGATTTTGTGTAGTGTCTGGGAAAATAAATCCTTGAGCAAAAAGTAGACTCTGGTGGGAGGTAAGGAATCAGAGCCTGATTTGATTCATTTATGTAAAAGATGCACAAATACACCTCTAACTTTACGAGAACAGAAGAGAAAAAGGTGCAAGTCCCACCTGATGTCTCTTAAAGCCTTGGCAAAATGAATACAGCATTATTCCAAAATTTGGTTTGGTCAACAAAGGCACAATAAATATATCCAATTCAGCCAGCCTCTTACTCTCTGTATGCATGTCCACACACACATTTCCTTTTGTATATTAGAGATAAAGAGTTCTGTTCATTTTGGAGGGCACAATGGTTTGGGTTTTTTTTTTTTGCTTCTAAAAATTATTGAACAGGGATCACAAAATAGTAAGTTCTTGATCCTACTGACATTAATATTTGAGGTACCAATTAAGGCAAGTTTTTAGCCAGAAAGGGGTAGTTTGTTAGCTTCTAAACATCCCAAGATTGGGAATTAAAGGACATAGAATGAGGAAGATAAATGTGGTCCAATTTGTCTTGGGGAAATAGTTAAACATTTTGGTCAAAACAGATTGTAAAATAAAGGTCCTTTTTTTTTTTTTTTTTTAAAAAGATGTTTTTTCCATTCAGTGTTGAGGTTAAATCGTAGCATCTGATGAGCCATCCTTCTGCTGTAGCTCTACTCCTGGTAATATGCCAGGTGGACCCTCCCGTCTTCTACCATAGATGGCACACGGCCAACGTTTTCACATTCTTAACCCAGTGTAATTTGGTAAATTTCAGGGAAATGTCTTTCATTGTTTATCAGGGCCCTCAGTCTGGCTAAAACCTTAAATTCAGTGATTCACATTTTAATTATCTCCAGGAAGGACAGAAACATTGAACATTTTATAAGTAAAACAGTGTTCTTCCATTTCCTAGTAAAGATTGACAGACACACATACATACACACACATACAACACACCAAACTGTAGTGCCAAAGGCAAAATTTTTACACTCTATTTTCACACAAGATGTTCTGCATTTGCCTCACTGTGAAGTGTGTACTATTATGGTTGTTATGAGAACTTCATATATTCAAAGGCTTAATTTTATAATCTTCAATTATCTACTGCAGTACAAATTTTGCCTTTGGGAAATTAAGCATGCAATGAAAAAGTGCATATGACTTAAAAATCCTTTAGGTTTCTATATACAACTGTAACAGTGAAAAGACAATATGAACATTAAGGATTCATCGGCCACAACCCTTTTACATACTCTATTTTAAAAGTTGCCATTAAGAATTCTTTTGGGTACAATGCATGTTGCAGTTAAGAATCAGAAATACTCCATGATCAAAATAGTACAAACTGATCTCTGCAAGGGACAAATAAAATCTTCATATAAAGGTCAGGGTGGAAAAGACACACACAGAATAAGGCCGCTGAAAAAGCAATCGCCTCTTCTAGAAATGGCTGGGAAATTGACTTGGAAATGTCTTCAGTTCGGGGGCACTCGGCTCCTGATGAGACACACACACACTCGGCGCTATCTGCATAGATCAGAGCCTCTCTTTAGGAACACACCCTTCCATACTGACAGGTGGCTTGTCCTGGGAAGTGATGGGGTGAAGGGGCCGGGAATGACCAAGGGAGTAAGAGGGGAAAGAAGGTGTTTAGTAACCGCAGAAGCCTGATTCTGGTGTCTCGTCTCCTACACAGAAGAGATGGACACTCAGTGACGCATGCACACGACCTTCCAGGCCTTTACTGTTCATGTAACAGGCAGATTTTGAAATGAGCTCAAAAAGGACCATGGCTCTGCCTCATAGCAGCAACAGATGACATCGGTCCATCAAGATCGCGCGTCAGTTATTACTGCCGCTGTAATTCTCTTGCTCTAACCTAAGCTGGCCATAACCGAAGAACAGGCTGGATAATAAATGACACGGAAGGAACGGCTTCACACAATTTATATTGTGAAAAATAAGCATCACTCCCATCTTCTGTACATCCCTTTTACATAGTTATCAAATGACCAAGAAAGTTCTTACATTCATCGTATGGACTTTAGAACTCTTCATTATAAATAAAGATGGCACGCCTTTCTTCACTAATAAATAAATACGACGATGTCCAACACGCTTGGGAGGAAACAACACGCAGGGGAGTGGAATGGGATGAAGGAAGAAAAAAAACCAATTGCAGCGGGAACACTCCTCAATTGTAATACATGCGCAAATTCTACTTCTAAAAGGGATAAAAAGAATTAGCTTCTAAAAATACTACATTCATAATAATGCTTCCAATAATAACCCTCAAAGTTTCAATGAAAAAAAATCTGTGCTTATGGATATGTGGGAATTCTGGGGTTTATTTTTGTTCTTTTTTTCCCCCCCACTTTTAGGTCATTCAAAATAAACTTGGCTTAATGTATAGAATCTGGCAAAAACTACTGATAGGAAGGCCACAGATCCTCTTCAATCTAATCAAATCCAGTTGACAGTGTGCACTCTGGAGTGAAGGCATGCGGTGACTTTATTATTATTATTATTTTTTTAAGTCTAATTAACTACCCCAAATCTCCACAGCCTCTCAGGGAGTTAATTTCCCCTAGACAAAGACAATCAAGGGCTCTCAAAGTCTAGTTTTGCTATAAATATAAAGTAATTCGTAGCAGAAAAATATAGCCTTTCTAAGAAGTAGATTTCCTTTTTCTTCGTTCGCTGACAAAACTGAGTCGGTTAGACAACGTAAGTTTCCACATAACTAGGCCACAGAGCAGCACCTCAAAATCCAGCTCTACTTCACAAAAATTAAGAAGCATTTCAACCCTCTGGTCATGGGTAAGTGCTGGTTCCCTTCTTCCCCAAAGTAGAAAATGCAGAATACAGTCAATGTGACTGCCTTTCGCTGGAGCAGGGGACGGGAACGGCGGCACCAGGCCCTCCGCAGCACACGGCACACGGAGATGCGGGCGGTGATGGGGACGGAGATGCGGGCGGTGATGGGGGCGGAGATGCGGGCGGAGACGCAGACGCTGTAGCTCCCTCAGGGCCGCCTTCCAGCGCAGGAGCGGAGAACTCGGAGCCGGGCCGCACGGGCAGTGTCCAGGCAACTTCGTATATTAGGACAATACCTGGTATTATCAGAGCCACTGTTCACTGGCAGAAAGGGGGGTATAGCGGAGTCCTCCACAACTCATGTTTTATAGATGACCATTAGAGTTTACTAAACAAATACTCCCCCCACAACTTAAAAAAGGCAAATTACCCACAAAGCCCTACACCACAACTCACTGGTTTAAAAAAAAAAATTTCCTTCTGGGAATGAACTAATGTGGCTACTGAGATGATGTGAATTTGATTTCAGAGTTGAAATTGCTTCTCATTTCATTCGCATCCTGCTGGTTAAAAAAAAAATGGAAATGTTTCTAGACCAAGAATACACCCACTCAGGCTACATTGCACTTCCATCCTTTAGTTAGGAAAGGCAAGATCATCTCTCAGGCCAGCCTCCTTCCTCTCTGCTTCTGCAAAACCATCCTGTCCAACCAACGATTCCATAGTTCTCGAGTTTCAGTGAACAAAGGTCCTGGCCATCTCATGGTGCTTCTCTTCTTGAGTTTGGTATTCTAAAGAGACAAATGTCTGGACTGTTTTGAGGCTTCCAATGTGCAAAATAGTTCCCAAGGCATTGAATCCACCTGGGCCTCCGTTAAGGTGTTTTGGTTACTTGTTTTAGCCGCTGGAAACCCTGTCTTGTATAGTGCACCAGATCCATCAAACTGCTGTTGAGGGCCAGCGCGCACACACTTGTGCTGAGCTGAGCAAAGAATTCTGCGAACAAAGCAAACCCAAAACCACGTAAACACACTCGCACAGGCAAAAATAAAAACATAAAAAGTCAAAGAAGTCAAGGTTCCAGAAACTTGATCCCCACAATACTCTGTACTTCTCTAGCACAGCAAAAAAAATTTTTAAATCACAATCTGCTGTAACGGTTTGCTAATTCTCCACATCTCTCTAAAAGGGGAGGAACTACGTTCGTTTCAGCGTTGACTCTATAATGCCTGGCACAGTGGCTGACGTCATACTTCTGGGATCAGTGGTGGATGCATGAAGGAAAACTAACAAAAGTACCCAATGTGTTAAAAAAAAAAAAAGCATCATTAGTTTGCTAAGAAAGAGAATGAAGTTTCAAGAGGCTGTGAGGAAATTAAATGGCCACAGCCAGTTGGCTTACTGTTTCTGTATAGCCAGGCAAGAATACATCCAGGCTTTCATCTGGTATTTACCTATATGCTTTTACTTAATGGTCACAGCCACCAAACAGTTCCTCTGATAGGATGATCAATCATCTCCTGAACCTTGGATTTCTCCAAGGGCCTTCTTCTCAAACAAGACTCAAGACTGTTCACTAAGCCGTATTTTCCTATACTGTTGCTAACCATCTTTCTTAACATACAGTGAAAACAAACAATAAGCTCAGTATTTCAGGCAATGCCACTTCCCATGTCAAATGCGTTGTTCCTCGCAAGAGCTGATGCCTTTCCTTCTGCACTTTCTTTGCCCTTTTGCTAGTACTTCAGTTCAGGGGGAAATAATGAGAACAAATGCTTCCCTCGTAGCTCAGTCGGTAAAGAATCGGCCTATAGTACAGGAGCCCCTGGGTTCGATTCCCAGGTCGGGAAGATCCCCTGGAGAAGAAAAGGGCAACCCACTCCAGTATTCTTGCCTGGAAAACCCAATGGACAGAACAGCCAGGCAGAGACCCTAGTCCATGGGGCTGCAAGGGTCGGACATGATTTAGCTACTAAACCACCACCAGTGATACCAAAACTCCCTAAGAGGCACGGTGCAGAAGCCACTTCTAATTTAATTTTGCTAAGATCAAGTCACAGAAATCCATCTCAAGGAAGAACTGTCACAGAATGGAGAAAATGTGAGAAGAATAAATAGCTACAACTTCCTCTTCTTGAAAACACTGACAGTTGGTGGGACTGTGTTGGGGCAGTCACTGTGGCAAACAGTATGGAGGTTCCTCAAAAAGCTAAAAACAGAATTGCCATATGATCTAGCAACTCCACACCCTGAGCATATATCCGGACAAAACTCCAACTCAAAAAGATATATGCACCCAGATGGTCAGTTCATGATGATGCATGACAGAAATCAAACCAATATTGTAAAGCAATCATCAATCAATTAAAAAAAAATATTTTTCGTAAAAAAAAAAAAAAAAAAGATATATGCACCTAGACATTCACAGCTGCACTATTCACAAAAGCCAAAATATGGAAAGAAACTGAATGTCCCCCCCAAGACGAGTGGATGAAGATGTGGTATATATTTACAACGGACTACTATGCAGCCATAAAGAAGGAAATAATGCCATCTGCAGCGACACGGGGGAGTATCATACCGAGTGAGGTAAGTCAGCCCGAGAAAGACAAGCAGCACATGCTATAACTCGCACACGGAGTCTAAAGTCTGCCAGATGAACCTACCCATGAGACAGAAACAGACTCAGACATAGAGAGCAGGCTCACGGTTGCCAAGGGGGAGGCGAGGGGAGGGAGGGTGAAGTAGGAGTTTGCAGTTAGCAGACGCAAACCATGCGCGCAGGCATGGAGAAGGCAACGGCAGCCCACCCCAGGGTTCTTGCCTGGAGAATCCCAGGGACGGGGGAGCCAGGTGGGCTGCCGTCCATGGGGTCGCACAGTCGGACACAACTGAGCGACTTCACTTTCACGCACTGGAGAAGGAAACAGCAGCCCACTCCAGTGTTCTTGCCTGGAGAATCCCAGGGACGGGGGAGCCTGGTGGGCTGCCGTCTGTGGGGTCACACAGAGTCGGATACGACTGAAGCGACTTAGCAGCAGCAGCAGAAGACACATAGTACAGAATGGATAAACAACCAGGTCCTACTCTATAGCACAGGTAACTATATTCAACAACCTGTGACAAGCCATAATGGGAAAGAATAAAATAAAGAATATATATATGGGTAATTGGATCACTTTGCTCTACAGTAGAAATTAATGCAGCATTGTAAATCACCTATAATTTAAAACAACAAAAAGGCCAAAACACCGAAGGGAACACGCAATGTTACTCCCTGCCCAATCCCCATGGCCCGGTAACCACCACCACAGAACCATTTACCTTTGTTCTTCCTGGTGAGGACCTCAGCCTGTTCCCACAGGTCAAAGGCGGTAAGGACGTGGGAAGTAATGCTGACGTAGGAGGATGTCATGTTCTGGATGGTGACGGGGGTGCTGATGGTGGCGGGCAGCGCCCCGCTCCCCACGCTGCCAGCACTTGACTGGGACCCTATGGAGCTGGCTGGAGAAGGGATCGGAGAGAGGGGGGATGGTGTGCCTGTGCTTCTGGGAAGCGGGAGAAAAGAGGACTGGTTAATCACCTGAACTCCTGCTTCTGGAACTGCAATCCCAGTCACCTGGTCTCTGTGTATCTGCCAAGATGCCAGTCACTTCTATGAAGTCAAAGAGGGGCCCTTCCCCTTCAGGGTAATGGAAATTTATTTCCTAAAACACAGTGGCATAGGACCCTCCAAACGGAAAAAGGAACTGGGGAAGGTGGCCTTCCCTGGACACAGAACTGGGTGGGCCGATCCGTATTCCCGGTGCATGCCTGGGCCCTCTGCATCTGCTACGCCCATGGCCTGGAATCTCTTCTCTCCCCACCCTCTACTCCAGCTTCTCCTGGCAAGACAACACTTTCCCTGAGAAGCTGGGCCTCATCTCTGACATATTCCTTCTTTCGTCCACTCAAGAAACATCCCTGAGCTCCTACTCTGCACCTGGCGCTCTCCCAGACCCTGGGGCACATCACAGCTTCCTTCCGGTCGCCTGACCTTGCCTCTCACATTTATCACGTCTCCTCCTATTCTTTTCTTCCTCCCCCTGCCTCACAGGCACCGTGAAGACAGGGACCGTGTCTGACTCGTCTCTGCGTGTCTAGCACTTAGCACAGCGGGGGCTCTGGGTAAACACCTGCTGAACGTGTGACTGGCTGACCAGGGCACAGTCCCCGAGGAGACTGGGCCCCAGAGACTCACAGCACGCCCTTTGCTCTCCTAGGGACCGTCCACCCACACCTGCAATTGCCCCTTGACACGGATCAAATGAGAAAGCAGGTGCAGTCACTCAGACCTAAGGACTGAGGCATATGAACGGAGAGACGGCCAGCGGCCGTGACCTGGTGACATGGTGACATCCGCCCTCGGGCTCTGGGGGTCCTCAGGGATCCTAAGTTTCCCCGGCAGAATGCACGCTTGGAAGGACTAGAGTAGGAGCCCCCCGAAGGCAGCAATTCCTGTCTGATTTGTTTACTGAGGCTTTCCTGCACCTACAACAAGGTCTGGTACAGGAAGGTGCTCACAGTGAAGGAGTGATCTCAAATTACGTGACTGATACAGAGCAAGAAACAGCGTGTGATATCCCTTATACGTGGAGTCTAAAAAGAAATGATACAAATAAACTTACATACAAAACAGAGACTCACAGACTCAGAGAACAAATGTATGGCGGCTGGGGGAAGGAGGGCGGGAAGGGATAGTTAGGGAGTCTGGGATGGATGTGTACACACTGCCATACTGAAAACGGACGACCAACAAGGGCCTGCTGCGCAGCACAGGGAACTCCGCTCACTGACGCGGCAGCCTGGATGCGAGGGGAGTCTGGGGGAGAATGGACGCATGTCTATGTATGGCTGAGTCCCTTTGCTGTCCACCTGAACCTACCACAACATTGTTAATCGGCTACACTCCAATATAAAATAAAAACTTAAAAAAAACAAGGTGACTGACAACCTATTATTTGAGAAGACTACCTCAGAGGTGGTAGTCATTTTCAGAGGTAAGAAGTTCATTCTCAATCAGGACTGTCTTTTTTTAAGAGAAGCCATGTGGGAATCTCCTCTTTTGAACCTGCTGGAAATGGGGCAGGCTTCTAGGTGATGCTCTTAAAATAGCAAAACCCATCAGAACTGGGAGCTTTTCAAGGAGGATGACCAAATTAAAAAAAAAAAAAACTAGACAAGTACTAAAGGGCAGGAAATTCTATATCTTCATCTCAAAAACACCTGCACAAGGACTCTGCTTTTCGACAGTTCATGGGATAGACGAGCAGTTCACCAAGCGGGGGAAGGAATTTAGCTTGAATTGTTTTCTTTCTTCATCTCTGTTCCAGATCCTGAAAATGTGGCAGGCAACTGGTTCTGCAAACTTCTTGTTTAGTGAAATGCCAAGATGGCATGCTGTACAGAACAGTGGTCCCCAGCCTTTTCGGCACCAGGGACCAGTTTTGAGGAAGAGAATTTTTCCACGGACTTTGCGGGGGAGTGCGTGCGGGCAGGATGGTTTCAGGATGATTCAAGCATGTTATGTTTATTGTGCATTTTATTTCTACTACTATTACATCAGCTCCACCTCCAATCATTGGGCATTAGATCCCGAAGGTTGGGGACCCCTGGTCTAGAAGGATAAAGGATTTTGTCTCTGGTTCTGCTGGCTTTGCCTGTTGCATCGTTGGGCATATCTAAACATCCTCAAAGGTCTGAGATATGGACCTTGTATTCTTTTACAATTATCTCTTTATGTTGCCTAGCCAGCAAATATCGTGATTTCTAATGACTCCTCAAAAAGGTAGAGATGTGCAGGTGATTCCAGTTGAAGGAGCAAGACCGCACATGGAAGTATTTTGACATGCTGAAGGCACACAAGAGGCACATAAAGAGAGCATTTAACACCGGGAGTTATTTCAGTTAGGCTGGTCATTACCTTGCGATGCATGGAGAAGGTGCCTGAGCAACCTTGGAAGAAGTCTTGAAGAAGTGTTCGTTAAGCGTGCGGGAATACTTTATTGCCATATCTTTTTTACAACGAAACATTGCCATGTTCAAAATGGACTGGCAGCGCATGCTGTGAACAAAAAGGTAAGTGGAAATGAAGCACTGCCTTGGAGACACGAGTATCACCACTACAGACAGCAAGCCACCAAACCTTTTCCACCACTGGATTTTCCTCAATTAACAAGAGGAAGAACATCAAGAACCTCCCTGTACTAGCGTCAGAAGTAAACACAGGTGAAACAGCACCAATATATCTGTTGTGCTTCAGTCACTAAGCTGTGTGTGTCCATCTCTTTGCAACCCCATGGACTGCAGCCCACCAGGCTTCCCTATCCTTCACTATCTCCCAGAGTTTGCTCAAACTCATGTCCATTGAGTCGGTGATGCCATGCAACCATCTCATCCTCTGTCGCCCCCTTCTCCTCCTGCCCTCACTCTTTCCCAGTGTCAGGCTTTTCCAATGAATTGGTTCTTTTCCAATGAATGGGCTTCCTTTGGGGCTCAGATGGTAAAGAATCTGTCTGCATTCTAATGGTCAAACACAGATACACAAGGATATAATTTAAGTCACAAGACCAAAGAATCAGAGTCGTCAGTAAAATGGCAGTAGATGACATCTCATAATAATTAATCACCAGTGAGATTAACCCCTTGACACACAAACTCCCACTTTCTGGTACTGATTCACCTTTCATTATTATTTTCATTTTAAGAAAACAAGCTATCAAACTCTCTTGGTAACATCAAGAGATGAAAAAGCAAATGTAATACTTTCTAGACAAAGGGAAAAATACACACCATAAAACAGCAAATATCTTCTCCTGTGTTGGCGTTGTGGCATCCGAGAAGGATTTTAATGACAATATGAACCTACAGGAAAATATACATGTGCATCAAGTCAAAACAGGCAGTCAGAAAACTCCAGGCACAAAGACACCTCATTATGTTTGTCTTGGTTTCATATTAATTTTTCCTTAAGATGTGACCACAAGACAGCAGCAGAGAAGACAAACAAGGCAACAATTCAAGCCATCCAGAAGACGAGGAGAGGACACGCCTGCTCTCTCACCTACCCACCTGCTTGAAACCAAGCAGACCTGTGTTCTTACCGAGTCCCCTGCTGAAATGCAGGTGATAAAGATGAGAGGGCCGCAGCGGAAATGAGAGGGCACCTGATAAGAAAGTCAAGCTGGAAAAAACCAACCCCCTCCCTAAAGGGACTGGCATTTCACCGTTCACTTGGCCGGACCGAGTTATTCTGGTTTAGCACTTCATCTGGGACACAATTTCAATTTATGACCAAAAAAAAAAAAACACAGAAAAGCAACCAACTTCCTGGATCAGTGACTTCTTAAAGGCTCCCCTTTGTTAAGTTGTCCTCACACCAAAGTTCACATGGATTAAAGCCGTAAAGGTGAGGACAGGAAGTGCTAAGAGGAAGACAACACGGGCAGGCACTCACTTAATGAGGTCCACGGTCTCCGAGTAGATGGAGTACGCCGACTTGGACGCGGGGCTCTCCGACTCCAGGGCGACGCCGCACTCGATAAAGGACAAGGCAGCCTCCAGGTATTTAAAGGCCTTCCCTACCTTGTCCGTCTGTGGGCGAAGAACACGGTCCTTGTCAAGCCTAACACGGACTTTACTCAGCTTCTCACACATATTCTCTACAGAAACCAGCCCCCACCGTCTGAGCTGAACTACGGCTGGAGAGAAGTCAGGGACAGACTAACTCAACCATGATAACCAAAGCCCGTCCGCTCTGACTTACTGAGAACTTTCTTCCAGCAAAAATTCAGTAGGAAAGAGAAGACAATCATAATAAGATTCACTTCTCAAAATCTACCGAAGTACACACTCAAGCTACGGCACCAAGTACATGGTCCCCTTGTTACTAGTGTGCAGTTACCCATTATATGAGGGTTATTCTATACATCTAGAATGATGCCTTCATGGTTTCTTTGTATGTGCTGAACTTTATCTCGCAACAAGTAAAAAAATGTTATGGTTTACAAGCATCTCAGGTATCATGTCGAACAATAATCTTTTGATGTATTTTACAGCCCAACAGATCCCCTCTTTGGAAGCCTGGGTTAAGGGCACAAGGCAGTCCTCTGGGTCAACAGGGATAACGTTTCAGAGTCCCTCAACAGGAATGCAGACGTATGGATGCAACCAGATACTGGCGGTCACTTAAGCCTGAATACGCATTTTGTCACTTAACACTCTTCTCACTTGGTGGAACTCAGCCAACTCGACAGAGACTGGGGCGAGAGCCTCCACTTTCCTCTCCACACACATAAGCGGCACACGAGGTAAAAGCAACTGGTCAACATGACATGGGCAAGGCTGTAGTGTCTGCTAACGCCTCTAATGCGGTATGTTCAAAGAGAAAGACTGAAAACCATAAAGATGCACGTGGAATGTAAGGAATCGGCAAAGAAACATGGTCTGGCAAAGAAAGATGGCTGCTACCTTTCATTTTAAAAAATAACTTCATTTTAAGACATTTCTTCTAGAGAACCCAGGCTCAGAAAATCAGTGACAGAAAGAATAAAAATCCAATCAGCATGCCCCAAATAATCAATAGTAAAGGGCCTTATTGGTTTGCTTCACTGGTGGGAATTTAACTCTTCCAATTTACTTATCCAATACCATCTCTTTCGTGGAATTTTCAAAATTTATATTGGCCTCAGGGTAGAAACAAAAATAACCATACTAAGGCAATTTGCCAATTCCCACTTCTTTGAGGATTCTGTAAGGTTACTAGTGAGAATATTCCTGTGATAACTCTATGGGCCTCCTGGGACAGTGTTAAAGGTGATACATGCTGTGCTCATGTGCTTAGTCGTGTCAGACTCTTTACAACCCCACGGACTGTAGCCTGCCAGGCTCTTCCGTCCCTGGGATTTTCCAGGCAAGAATACTGGAGTGGGTTGCCGAGTTCTAATTTCCTTAGCCAACAATAAGTAAAAGAAGAATAGAGATGAAATACACTCCTCTATACTCAGTTATCAGAGAAGGCAATGGCACCCCACTCCAGTACTCTTGCCTGAAAAATCCCATGGACAGAGGACCCTGGCAGGCTGCAGTCCATGGGGTCGCTAAGAGTCGGGCACGACTGAGCGACTTCACTTTCACGTTATGCACTTAACTATTTGCTGTGAAAGATGGACATGTTTAAGACATTGTGTGATTAAAGGAAAACATAACAGAGAGGCTGGTCATTCAGGTTTCCATCCAAACCAGCATTATTTTGTGAGTAGAATGAGTTAAAATTGTTTATTAAAACAGATGCAATAGCCATAGGAAAGGAGAAAGAAGATGTGCATATGTACAGATGAAACACGACACACAAAAAAGTTCGCTGGAGTAGGAATCTTGTTTGAATAATGAGGGACTCAGTGCTGAAAGTGCCCAATGTCAAGATAAGCTGTCGATGAGTGGCAGACAGGGTACCTAATATTTATTCTATGTCGAAAACCCAAAGATTCGTACAGTTCTCACAACAGCCTCAGAGAAGTAAAAGGAAGAGGCTGAGGACACAGTGTTGTCTGGTGCAGCTTGAGGCATCTCAATCTGACTCAGGCCATCCCAGTACAGAGTCACTTTGCAGATAGCACCTAACTTTGCCTGTGACCCTCTCACAGCAGCCAAAGTGGGAAGGAGCCTACCCTGATGAACAGGGACCTGATAAAAAGGACTTGGCCCAGCCCTCCCAAGCCTGAGAACAGGTGCCAGTCCACAGACGGGGGATGCAGAACACCGAGCAAGCGGGGTGGGTGTGGATTCTGCGGCCACCACGGATGGATCCCATTCAATCCCCGTGGACCACCGGAGTTCGTGGTTATGTCTGCACATGGCAGAATCAAAGCAACTGACGCTGTTGTGGTACAAAGTTCAACATATGCTCTCTGCAGGGGTTTGGGTGTGGGGAATACACCAAGTAAATAAAACCCCATAGTCTTGGATGTTTAACTATGACAAAGGGCAAGCCTTATCTGACTATACTGCAGTGGAGAATTAAAAGCATATTTAATTATGTATGTAACTAACAAAAACTGCCACCTTCCAGAAGGTCCAAGAGCCACCAGGGAAAGAGTTCCTTGCTTGTTTAGCAACAGAACCATCGTCAGCCTCACTGTAAAATTTCCTCTGATGGCATTGGTCCACTGTTCACTGTTAGTCTCTCTGGGGTTTTAAAATAATTTTGGAGTGCAAACAGGCTACCTTACTTTTTGAAATGTTTTGGGGTGAACAAAAACTGACCAGCTTTCAAAAAGCAAGAGTTGTTTTTCACATCCAAAGAACGGATTCAGTGGGACACAAGGAAGCACTTGTGTGTATTACATGAAACACTTTCAGGTAGATCAACTTTCACTCATGCAGACAGAAAACACGCGCTGGTACCCTATCTGCCCACGATCACACCGAGTCAATGAAGCCACAGTCGTGTTACTCCACTAGGACCCCTCACCCCTCACTGATTCTGACCCTGCTGACGCTCTTACGCCCCACGCTGCCCTGCCTTCCCCCACCAGCCCCCTCCCCGGTTAGCGATGTGCAATACGGCAGAATGAGATGGCAAGTAGTTTATCAGAAAACATTCCACCCAAGGGAGAAAGAGCCAAGACGGACCACTAATTCTGCTTTGTCCTTCAACCTTTTGGCTTCCTTCAGGTGAAAATCGGCTTGTTGTCTGAAAGAGAGAAAAAGACCAGGAGTGGGTCATAGGAAGCTACAGGCACTGGACTGGAGTGAAAGGACTAGAAAGGACGGGGGGGCCGGGCGGCGCGAAGAGGGGGCAGGAGGGCAGGAGGGCAGGAGGTGGGCGAAGATGCAGGGAGCAGCACCCAAGGTCTTACTTGTCAAACTTCACGTGAGGCTTCCCTGGTTTGGAGTTACCATTTGGCAAAGAAGGCACTGGAAAACGGTTTGCAGTATCTCCAGACGATCCCTTGAAAAAAATCATCACATCGATCACCCTCTCACATTTAAGATCACTGACATAAACCTATTCGGTTGGTGCAAACTTAACTGCGGCTTTGGACCGTGAATTTTAAATCATTATAACTAGGCTCGAACACATCTTTATTAATCAAAATAGGAACTACTACAATCAACACATTTTTGCCCCTGAGAAATAAGTTTATTTATTCACATAGTGTAAAAGTCCGTGCTGTGGGATTCACTGAACTCTTGGAAAGCATTTTCCGACTCCTGCTGGTTGTGGAAGCATTTTCCCTGCAAAAAGTTGTTGACATGCTTGAAGAAATGGTAGTCGACTGGCAAAAAGGTAAGGTGAATATGGCAAAACTTCGTAGCTCAATTCGTTCAACTTTCGAAGTGTTGGTTGTGTTGACGTACAGCTGGGTGTTGGTGTGGAGAACTGGGCCCTTTCTGTTGACCAATGCCGGCTGCAGGCGTTGCAGTTTTTGGTGCATCTCATCGATTCGCTGAGCACACTTCTCAGATGTAACGGTTTCACTGGGATTCAGAAAGCTGTAGTGGACCAGAAGGGCAGGAGACCACCAAAATGACTGTGACTTCTTTCTGGTGCAAGTTTGGCTTTGGGAAGTGCATTAGAGCTTCTTCTTGGTCCAACCACTGACATCGCCAGTTGTCACATACAATCCACTTTTTGTCGTACGTTACAATCTTATCAAGAAATGGTTCACTTTTGTTTCACAGGATGACACTTCAAAACAATGATTTTTTTGATTTCTGATCAACTCATGAGGCACCCGCTTACCAAGCTTTTTCACCTTTCCAGTTTGCTTCAAATGCCAAATGACCGTAGAATAGTCGATGCTGAGTTCTTCAGCAGCTTCTCGTATAGCTGTAAGCGGACCAGCTTCAATGACTGCTCTCAATTGGTCATTGTCAACTTCCGATGGCCGGCCATTGTGCTCCTTATCTTCAAGGTTCTTGCCTCCTTTGCAAAACTTTTGGAACCACCACTGCATTGTACCTTCATTGGCAGTTCTTGGGTCAAATGAGTTGTTGATGTTACAAGTTGTCTCCACTACTTTACCACTCATTTTGAACTCAAATAAGAAAATCACTCGGATTTGCTTTTTGTCTAACATCATTTCCATAGTCTAAAACAAATATAAACAGCAAGTAATAAGCCATTAGCCAAAAACACAAAGTGAGAAATATGCATTAAAATAATGTATAACGTAATCACATTTAAGAATATATTTCAATACCAAATGGCAAATTTCAACAATGCAAAACCACAATTAGTTTTGCACCAACCTAATACTATTTCTCTAAATTAGCCCAAAAGGAGCTCAAAAGAACTCAAACACTGCACACTTTGGCTTAGTCAAGCATTTTCTCAGCTAGATTCAACTGAAACTGTAGATTTTGATTGTATTGGGGACACAGAAAACCCACAAGACAAGAATGTTCAAGGGAACAGATTATCAACAAACAAAATTTAACACTTACTCTTAGGCAACACTCTCTCTCTCTCTCTCTCTCTCTCTCACCCATTCCAGGTTAACAGGAAGAAAGGAGTTTGTATTTGAGAAAGTAAATTTTTCCCATTATCACTAATAATGGAAGTATTTACATCCAAGCCAAGAACTAACCACAGTAACCATGTTTTACTGCAAAACATTGGATAGAAAATTAACCCAAGCATCTATTCTGTATTTTCACATCTGAACCATTTTAAGAATAAACTGCCAACTAAATTTTCTTGTAACAGGAACTGTTTCTTACTCTCCCTCTGGAAAGTGGAGATTTAAGCACAAATTATTCATTCTGGCTTTTAAAAGTGATGAAATAGCTCTGAAATACCATCAGTCAAGACTTATTTGAGCATTTAAAGATACATTTAAAGACACGACTGTGTCCCTCCTTACTTTGTGCTCTGTGGAGCTTCCAAAGACCTTCCCCTCTGCTTTTTTGTGTTTGGAGGCGGAAGGGTCCCTGTGGCTGCCCTTGGTACTACTGGCACTTTTGGGGGGGTCCTGGCCACCGGGGTCTTCCTGCCGTGGCCTTTTCTGTGCAGGTTTGGCTGGCTTCTGGGAGGATGAGGATGACACGAGTGAAGGGGGAAGCATTTCCTTCTTTGAGGGCTCAGAGGAGGGCCTGGACATTCTGGAATGAAACACGAGGCAAAACTAAGTCAAGGCAGAACACGAACCACACAGCTTCGTTGTTTGGCTTAAAAGGACAAAGTAGCTGTTGACATGAAAGATTAAGATATCACAGAGCATGAAATCCATTTTTGTGGAAAGGCCAAATTTCAGAGCCTTTTTTTTTTTTTAAAACCTTTGAAAAATTGAGTCCTACCTGTGAGTAGTAAATGAGGTTGATAAATGTGGTTGCATAACTTGTCACGAAGCTTGCAGAGTCTGCCAGTGGTCTTAACCTTTTACCCTAACAACTCTGTCTGCAGCAGCTCCGCACAACCGGTACCTCCTCTCTGCCCCCTTCACATCGGACCCCCTCCCCTTTCTCTCTCAAATCTCTGTTGGTTTACATGGTGACATGACTCACTCACTCTTGCCAAGGCTTTTCATGCTTTTGATAAATCTAAGTTTGCTGCCAAACCAACTGTTCACTCCTCTAAGGTCCTCGTGGAGGAAAACAAAACAAATTTAGCGTATTGTCAAAATGAACCCCAAAGAGTTGACTATTCTCTCATTCTACTGCAGAAGGAAAATGTGTGTCAGGGCACGTGATCCAGGAAGCTGTGATCGCCTTTGCAGACTGTTCCCGGCCTCTATACTCACTTTGATTTGGAAGATTCCTTGTGGGAAGAGGAAGACGATGACTGTGACTTGACTTCCTTCTCCAGCCTGACTTTCTTGCTATCGTGGTCTTTTTCTGCTTCACCCTATTATTGTAGAACATTAAGCTGTTAGGAACACAACTGTACAGACAAAATAGAGGGAAAAAATACACAGCAAAGGCAATGAGAACAATGAGACTTGCGGGAACATCTAAACGCACATGGCAACCTTTAAGCATCGACACTGTGTTCGGGCAGAGGGCAGGCGGCAGGCCATATAGATTTGATGTGATTTATCCTGAGACAGATTTGTGCAGCAGGAAGGACTATTCATCAAACCCAGGAAAAGAAGGATATCCAAAAAGGAAAGAACCAGGTTTTTCTCTTCCCAGGAAGCAAAACAGTTGTATTATTCCATGACAACATGTACATCCAATTTATAGAGGGTCCTTCCCACAGGCCTAAGCTCACATGACGGCCTGTGGGGAAGAGTCACTAGCTTCTAACAAGGACAAGGAAGTGATCAGCAGGAGTCCTTCAATCAGCTCAGGTGCCAGCAGAACTAAACTCCTCCGACAGCTCACCAGGAAAGAAATCTGGGACACCATCAGCCAATCTAGGCCAGTCCCTAAAAAACTGAAATCCTCTCTTAGAGCCTTAAAGGGAAAAACATTTTTCACGTGATCCGACTGTGGGAGGCCCTGGTTTTCACCACAGTCTCTCCCTTGTTCTCTGAATGTCTCCAAGAAAAATGAATAAATTAAGATGTGTGGGCTCAAGTTCTGCTAATAAGCAGCCTGGCCTTGCTCAAAAGTAGGGAAAAGGAAGAGACATATCCCACCCTACCCCCTCCGACCCCTGCATTCCCCAAACACAGGTGCTCGGGAGTGCGTCTCAACCCAGCCCTTCGCAAACTCTGCCGAAAACATTTATCTCTTGTTTCAAAATATAAGGTGGCTTATAAGGATATTTGGTTTTCATCTCCTGGTGTGCGCACAGAAGAGGGGAAAATATGGGTGGAGAAAGAAACTCTGAGCCAAGGCTGGTCCCCCTGGAGACAATCCTGCACTGTCTCACGCTCCGTCCCAGAGCCAGACAGGCAAGTCCAGAGTGACAAGTGAAGTCAGGGACTTTGTACAAAAACGGAGAATGTAATCATTTTTCTACTGATGAAATGCTGAAGTGCCAATATTTTAGATACGCTGGATTAAAGTACTTAAATTGCTTTCACTGTTTTTTTTTTCCTTTTAATATTTTTTAACGTGGCTACTAGAGAATGTAAAATTATGAAAATGTAAAATTAGGTCGCATGATATTGCTACTGTTCTTTACACTTTTCTAGAGGTGACGTGCAAAATGGACCTTGAACTTCCAATGAGCTGAGGCAAATGAAGAACTATTCAATGTACAGGTTAAGTAAAAGAAAAACAAATCAGTTGCTCGTGATGAAAGACTGGGGGATAAACAGATCTTGAAGGACCTAGCAAGGAGCGAACATATAACGCAAATAAGCACATCCCACGGGCACAACTGAAACACAGCAAGTGATGTCACATGGCTGTTTGTTTCTCATGTGGCAGCAGCACAAACCCGGGGCACAGGTCAGGAGAGTTGAGAGAGGGGCCCTGGCAGTGGCCAGGGGGGCCCTGCTGGGGCTCAGCAGGTAACTCACCCTCCATTCAACAATTCACAATGGGAACACTTTAGAGGTACTCGATGTTGGCAGAGAAAAACAGAATAAACCGGAAATGACTGGTTAAAACAGAACTCTACTCCTAGTGAGTACCCTCATCACTACAACCTCTGTGCCCAGGAGGCTCTGCTACCAACGGCCCCGGTGAATTTCTCTTGAGTTTTAGATTAAAGGCCACACAGCTGGCGTAGCAAACACTGCAAGAGGTGGGAAATTTATCTTTGGGAAAAGTCACAGAATGTGCTAAAATACCCAGACAGATAATTAACTTGCACACGAAGTTAATTACTACTACACTGTGGCTCAGCTGGTAAAGAATCTGCCTGCAGTGCGGGAGACCTGGGTTCGATCCCTGCGTTGGGAAGATCCCCTGGAGAAGGGAAAGGCTACCCACTTCAGTATTCTGGCCTGGAGAATTCCATGGACTGTATAGTCCATGGGGTCGCAAAGAGTTGTACATGACTGAGCGACTTTCACTTCACTTTTTTTATAGGGTTGTTTCATTGTTTTCCCAGCCACAGTGCACGGCATGTAGCTTCTTAGTTTCCTGGCTGAGGATTGAACCCTCATCCCCTACAGTGGAAGAGCAGAGTACCAATCATAGCTTTTTTAAAAAAAAATTTGTTTTTTTGGCTGTGCCAGGACTTCATTGCCACTCAGGCTTTCTTTAGTTGTGGCAAGCGGGGGGGCCACTCTTCATTGCAGAGCACAGGACCCAGGGCACTTGGGCTTTAGAAGTTTCAGCTCATGGGCCCTGGAGCTTGGGCTCAGCAGCTGTGGTGCACGAGCTTACTGGCCCAGCAGGAATATGGAATCTTCCTGGACCAGCGATTAAACCCATGTTACCCGCACTGGCAGGTGGATTCTCAGCCCACTGCACTACAAGGGAAGTCCTCATACTGTTTTAAATAGAAGGCATCTCCAGGCAGTTACAACACAAAGGATAATTCCTGAAGATAAAGTTAAGTATAAATGGCCCACAAGGTTACTTTCTAAAGAAAACAGCAAACTCCAGAGGCAGAAAAAGAGTTAATTTTTGTTTGTATACCTTCATGCTGCTTGGGACGTGCTAGTTACGACTAGAAACCAAAGCGGCAGGCCTTACAAACCACACATGAAAATATGATTCCTAGTGAGTCAATCCTCACAAACTGGTCTAACTCTGGCTTGTGCCAACTGGTGAGTCAAGAGAACAGCCCAGAACCAAGGATCAACTTTGACACTAGCTTTAACAACTGTGCTGGCACTTACTGGAATAATATGCTTTATACTGACATGCAACAACTTAGAAGCCGGGCTAGTAAAAAGTGTTAGGTGCTCAGCCGTGTCCAACTCTTTGTGACCCCATGGACCGTAGCCCGCTAGGTTCCTCTGTCCATGGGATTCTCCAGGTACGAATACTGCAGTGGGTGGCCATTCCCTCCTCCAGGGGATCTTCCCGACCCAGGGATTGAACATGGCTCTGCTGCACTGCAGGCAGATTCTTTACCATCTGAACTACCAGGGAAGCCATAGAGCCATTACACCAATTAAGCAAAATTCCCTTCTGCCGACTGTGTCTGCTTTGATGGAGTGCACTCCTATGAGTCTGGGGTTGGTATTTTCGTACTTGGAACCCTCTCATCCTCTGCAGGAACAGTCCCAGAGGCATCCCTGGAGCAGGCACTCTGTGAACTGTCTCCATTGGCATGGGGGCCAGCCTATACTACCTCTCAAAGTGAATCTAGGATTAGGCAAAGGGCCGTTGGAGAGGGAGTTGTCTCATCCGGGGGCGTAAGGGAACGCAGACTTGATCCAAGACTGGAAAACAGAAGGTGAGGAGTTCCTAAGATGTTTCTGGGTCAAGAGACCATCTGAAAGAGAGGTAAGCATGATGCTTTTTTCAGGAGGAAAAAAAGGAGTCTCCTCTGCCCAGGGGCTTATTCACAGATTAAGTCTCAGGTCTGGGTCTTGGAGGCTCCCTGTTTTCAGAAAAACAGTGTCTCCATGGTGCCCACATCTCCACCAGGAGGAGGCTCCTCTTGATTGACTTGTTGACTTTTCTTAACCTGTTGGCTCAGGAAGCTTCATATTACCTGCCAAAGGCTGCTTCACCTGTGGAGTGGAGCCAAAGGGCGAGAATGACGACCATAAAAGGAAGCGCTGGGGCTGTGCTCTGCTGAGCCGGTTTCTGGAGAGGAGGCCTCCAGGGCACTCAACTCGCCAGCCAGGTACTGCAAGTGAAAGGGGAGTTTGCTGCCGCTAAGTTGTGTCCAGCCGTCCATGGGATCTCCCAGGCAAGAATACTAGAGTGGGCTGCCATTTCCTCCTCCAGGGGATCTTCCCAACCCAAGAAGGGAACTCGCATCTCCCACTTTGCAGGTGGATTCTTTACTGCCAAGCCATCAGGGGGAAGCCCTCAAGCCTTTCTGGATCCCATCTGCGAAAGGCGGCGGCTGAACGAGAGACGTCCAGTCCTAAACTCCATCACCCTCTCCCGCGGGGAAGCAAATCGACTTGGTAGCACGTGGAGCAGAGCAAAAGTGGAGAAGCAGCCTTTGGGGAAGTTCAGGTACTTGGCCAAGATCTGCCTCTGCCGGAAACTCAGTGAGACAACAAGGCAGACAAGTCCAAGCTGACCCCAAGAATGAGGGTGGAGACTGACTGAGAAGGCGGGTTATATTCACTGGGCTAAGCACCACGGAAGAGCAAAATGTATCCACTTTCCCCCTTCTTTCTCATCAGGGAAACATAGGCATTAGACTGGCCCTAAAACAGCTCTCCATATGACGTTTTTAGGGTAACTAACAGGCATGAAGAAATTAGATGTAAGTGGTTTTAGGAAATTATAGGGATGACTTCAAACCCTTGATTTTGAAGGATAATAACCGGGAATGTCTATCTGGAGAAACAACCCAAGAGAAAACAGGCAGATCTTGGATAGAAGGGAAGGTCTGAACCAATCATCAAGCAATAAAAATGCACATTTTCCCACCAGATCCCATAATTTCCCTCCCCCTTCTTCAAAACATATAAACCATGCACTGCAATGTGCTTCCGAAAGTGTCCATGCTTCTTGGTCAGTAAAGCAATTATTTAGGAAAAGGGAAAGCCCTGAACAAATGTAACCTCCCTGTTCTGGTATTTGTCTAAACAACTGCTGAAACTGTCTAGAGTTTTACTTGGAAGACTTCTGTAAGGTGACTGAATTAAATGAGATTATCTATGAGAGGTAATGAAGGGCAGAGTCACTCTTGCAACTGAACAACAACATCTAGAAAAGCGCCTGGAGCAAAGCTTAGCTCTCGGAATGTTCGGTGTGCTTTTAGAATCCTTTCCTTTGTACCGCCTTGATTATATACTGTGTTGTGCCTCTAAACTTCAACTGCTCTTCCAAGTCTGGAAAACAGGAAGCTTAAAAATTACATAAAAGAAAATATAAGTTCTAGTTTAAATTCTAAACTGTAATCAAGTGGAAGAAATTCTGTAGTTTATGTAAGGAGGACCATGTAAGTTCATGCCCATTTACCCTCATGATGTTCTCTACTTTTTCTCGTGAACTGTCCCCGAGCCACTCCTTTACAAAGTAAAGAAAAAAATACAGGTACACCTCTATAGGCACCACATTCAAGGGGTTCATCACAGCTGTTAACCACCATTAACTCTTTACAATCATCTTCTCACACTTTTGAGTCTAAAGTGGCTTCAAGGATCTGTTGTGGTCATGTCCCACTCTTTGCATCTCTTGCATTGCAGGCAGATTCTTTTCTGGTGAGCCACTGGGAAAGCCCCCTCAAGAATCTGTTAACACTCTGAAAATACCTGTTAAATTTCGTGGCAAGAAAGGGATGGGAAGGAGCAGGTCCATTATTCAATTGTTCTCACTACTTCTTCATGGAGCTTTTTCTAGTGTTCACACTCGATATGAAGAAGATGAAAGTGAAAAGTGAAAATGAAGTCGCTCAGTCGTGTCCAACTCTTTGCGACCCCATGGACAGTAGCCTACCAGGTTTCTAAGTCCATGGGATTTTCCAGGCAAGAGTACTGGAGTGGGTTTCCATTTCCTCCTCCAGGGGATCTTCCTGACCCAGGGATCGGACCCGGGTCTCCCACATTGTGGGCAGATGCTTTACCCTCTGAGCCACGAGGGAAGCCCTGAAGAACATGAACACTATCCAAATATGGAGGAAAGCACCCAAGCTTAAAAAGAGACCTGGGTGGGACTTCCCTGGTGGTCCACTGGTCTGTGCTTCCAATGCAGAGGGCCTGGGTTCAATCCCTAGTCGGGGAACGAGACCCCACATGCTGAAATTAAAGATTCCACACACTGAAACTAACACCTAGTGCAGCCAAATAAATTTAAAGAGTGAGAGAGACCTGGGCTGCCCACGGAGCAGCCCCACTCATAAGCAGAGTCAGGGTCTTGGCAAGAAAGTGGGGAGCCTGGCCCTCACAGAGAACCTGAGGGTGCGGTGTTCAGTCTTAACACCTGCTGGAATCCAGCAGGAAGCAAAACCAATGACACATGGTTCTCTGATCAGGAAGTAACTACACAGTCGGCTGCTGTTTATATTTGTCTAAAGGCTCCTAAGCAATGTTTCTAACTAGTGACATACTTCAGACCAGGAATTCCTAGATCGATGATGTCTAAAAGCACCACTCTGGAGAGATTTCTCGGTCCAAACCACTAGCTCCGTACAGTCCTACCCTGGTAACAAAGCTTCTGCTCCAGAGCCTTAGGCATTAGAGAATCTGAGGAGTTATCTGCCTACATTGCAGGAGACCCAGGTTCGATTCCCAGGTCGGGAAGATGCCCTGGAGAAGGAAATGGCAACCCACTCCAGTACTGTTGCCTAGAGAATCCCATGGATGGAGGAGCCTGGCAGGCTACAGTCCACGAGGTCACAACAGTCAGACACGACTTGGTGACTAAACCAGCACCACCAATCTGAGGAGTTAGAAGACACGAGGGGAGTGGGAGGGAGGTTTAAGAGGAAGGGGCCATGTGTATATTTTGGCTGAAACCAACCCAACATTGTAAAGCTTATACTCTAATTTAAAATAAATTTTAAAAATGGGGCGGGGGGAGGGGAGAATAGTAAGTAAAACAAAAGAGAAAAAAGAAAACCACCAATGGGGAGCGTGTAGGGTGGTGCTCATCCCTTCACCAGTACCCAGGGCTTTCCCCAAGCAGACGGGGACGTGCAGCCAGGGTTTGGAATGACCGGTTCAGACCCTGATCCTGTCACTCCCACAGCAAACAGGCAGGCTATTCCCAAGGCCACACTGCTCAGCTGTGTGCCAGAGGTTTAAAGCAAGCATGTACTTGCCTAAGAACAGAGGGTCATTACTTTTCCATCCTTTGAACAGGAAGATGAATGAGCTGCCCTAGCAGAGCTCAGCCAAGGGCTGTGATGGCTGGCTTCCCTTGGTGGAGCTACAGACAGCTTCTAGATTTGTGCTGGAGGGTGGACTGAGCTGACAACCATCCAGGGAGACTCCAGTTCCCACCTGGTTAGTAAGCTCTTTAGAAGCTAATACTTCTCCCCGCTCGAGTTGACGCAGAAGGTCAGCCGTGGAGACTAGATAATATTGGAGCTGGCCAAAAAGTTCGTTTGGGTTTTTCCAAAAGCTGTAATGGAAAAAAACTGAATGACCTTTTTGGCCAACCCAAGGTTATGGTAGCTGGAAGACAGGTGATAAAAGACTTCCCAGGAGGAGGTAAAAAGAGTGTATTTTTGAGGCTTTCTCGGGCATGTTAGGTGTAGGCACCATTTCCCTAGCCTGGTCCATCACAATTTTCTCCATAAAGTTTCACACCTCTTACATACACACATTGTTTCAGAAGTTATCAGGGGACTTCCCTGGTGGACCAGTGGTTAAGAATTTGCCTTCTGATGCAGGAGATATGGGCTGGATCCCTGGTCAAGGAACCAAGATAAGATTCCACATGCCTTGGGGCAACTAAGCTACAACCATAAGGAAACCCCGTCTGCCACAGCAAAGACCCAGCACAGCCAAAAAAAAGGGGCAATAAAAAAAAGTTACTAGGCATGTGAAAATGTCTGCTTCTAGCTGAAACAGCACTGCCAGTTAGCACACTTGATCCCAACCCCAGTGGGCTCACCCGCTGCAGTTATGGTAGTAATACACACCCTCACGGCTCATTGGACAAGGTGCTGGAGAAACCACCCCCTTTACTCTTTGGTAAAGTCATGTTATATTTTTAACCTCGTGGAGTAATCAGTCAAATCAGACAGGACAGCAGGCTTCATGATCTTTCTGTCCTTGTTATTCTTAGCTCAACTTCCGTAACTGAGAAGTTTTTTATGTATCTGCAGGAGTGTTAAACTTTTTATTCCTTCTCGGCAGGAAAGAGTTGGCCCTTCTTGTGTCCTTCATTCTGAATGTTGGATAGGTTGGTTTGGGAATGTCACTGGAGCAGGTGGGAATTCACTAATCTCTCATCACCCAGAAGCAGTGAAAAAATACATCGAGAAATGAAATACATCTCAGTAATTCAGGATAAAAGTTGAAAGGACACTGTTCAAAATACCGTATGTCCAAGTAAAGAGGATCTTAAATAACACAGGGGTTACTGTTTCTATTATTATTATGTTTATTCCTAAAGTGAAGCTTCCAAACACTATACTAAATGACAGACTACTTCACAATGCACCAAAGAGCCTATATTACTCAAAAAGATGCCCTAACCACTCTGTAATAGCTCTAAAACTTTTTCCCACAATGCCCTGCTTATTATTAAAAGTCATTAACAGAGGTCATAAATTCTTAAATATGGTGGTTTCAAATTAACGAGGTGTTGTGGTGCCATGAGTTAAAATATGGACATAATATCAGTATTAAAAAGATCAAACCACGGGAGTAACATTTAGTGTATATTACTGCTGTCAGTAAATCAGAATTAACATTTCATTTCATGTACGGTTTTAATTTCTAAAGGAAAACTTAATGGGCCAGCACCTCCCTGGTGGTACAGAGGATAAGAAGCGGCCTGTCAATGACAAGGAACACAGGTTTGATTCCTGCTCTGGGAAGATTCCACACGTCACGGAGCAGCTAAGCCCATGTGTCACAAGTATTGAGCCAAGAGCCTGGGACCTGCAACTGCCGAGCCAGTGCTGCAGAGCCTGCGACCTGCAGTGACTGAGCCAGCGCTTCAGAGCCTGGGACCTGCAACCACTGAGCCAGTGCTTCAGAGCCTGGAACCTGCAACCACTGAGCCAGTGCTTCAGAGCCTGGAACCTGCAATGACTGAGCCAGCACTTCAGAGCCTGGAACCTGCAACTGCCGAGCCAGTGCTTCAGAGCCTGGGACCTGCAACAACTGAGCCAGTGCTTCAGAGCCTGGAACCTGCAACCACTGAGCCAGTGCTTCAGAGCCTGGAACCTGCAATGACTGAGCCAGCACTTCAGAGCCTGGAACCTGCAACTGCCGAGCCAGTGCTTCAGAGCCTGGGACCTGCAACCACTGAGCCAGTGCTTCACAGCCTGGAACCTGCAACTGCCGAGCCAGTGCTTCAGAGCCTGGAACCTGCAATGACTGAGCCAGTGCTTCAGAGCCTGGAACCTGCAACTGCTGAGCCAGTGCTTCAGAGCCTGGGACCTGCAACGACTGAGCCAGTGCTTCAGAGCCTGGGACCTGCAACTGCTGAGCCAGTGCACCTACTGCTCATGTTCTCCGATAAGAGAAGCCCCCACACCACAACTAGAGAGTAGACCCCCACTAGAGAAAAACCCATGCAGCAACAAAGACCCAGTATATCCAAAAAAAATAAATAAAAATAATAAAAGAGAAAACCTAGTAGGTCAGGTGGTAAATACCAATGTTATCCAAATAGATAAAACACACCCTTAATGCTATATTATTCTAAAGCAGTATGTCCTTCTCAATGACTGCCTCATCTGTATTTCAGCGGAAGTAATCTGGCATTTATTAGCACTTATCTACATGAAAGACTAACTGGTACTAGGCACTAAAGCAACGTGGAATCCAAAGATTTGCAGCCTCTTCTAAGACAGTTCAGGGTTATGTGAACATCATCTTCTAAGACAATTGAGCACCAAACACAGCCCTGGTGTGCCGCAGGCACGGTCCACGCTGGAGGGAAGGTCATTTCTCGCACACTCACCTTTCTCTTTTTGGCCAACTTGCTGGCGTTTTCTGAGCTTCTCTTCTCAGGATCTGGCTTCTTCCCTGCTGGTGGCTGTTTGTCTTCTGGTTTCTTGGGGCCGCTGCCCTTCCCTGGGGGCTGGGGTATCCGAGACAGGAGGTCGAGCGTGATCTTCACCACCAAGCTTTGTGGTGGCGGAGCGTCCCTGAGCGGGGAGAGCAGCTTGGTGTCTCTCGAAGGCACCGGGGGTTTGTCTTTGCGGCGGTCCTCCTGGACCACCACGGCCAGCCTGCAGCCACTAGTCCTGGCGCCGGCGCCGCCGCCGCCACCGCGGACAGGGCCCTGGCTCTGGGTCAGGGGAACGAGCGCAAAGTGTTCGGGGCTCCGGTCCTCTGCCGCTGCGTCTTTCGGGGGCGCCTTCGGGGGGCCGCTGCGGTGCTTCTTCCGGTCGCTGGGGGTGGGCACCGCCGGCTTGGGCTCCCGGCTGTCTGCGGCGCGGGGCCGCCCTTTCGTCTTCACCTTGGGCTTGTCTTTGGAGGGCTGGTCCTTGGAGGCCGGGGGAGGAAGTCCGGGCTCGCTCTCCACCTGCAGGCAGGCGCGCGCATCTGCAGGCGCATCGGTGTGCCCGGGGGCGGAAGCCTTGATGGGCTTTTTGGGCTGTTTGCTTCCCACGGTTTGCCGCTGGGAGGGCTCCTGCTGGGCAGGGGACTTCTGACAGCTCCTCTTGCCCGCGTGAGGGCCTTCGGAAGGGACCCGGGGGGCTTTGCTGGAGCCTTTGGGGGGAAGCTCTTTGGACTCTGGCCGCTCGTGACCCGCGGTGGCGCTGTCGCCGCCCTTGCCCTTAGTGTCCGGGTGTCGGGCCGGGGGCTCCGTGCTACCCGGGGCCTCGGTGGGCACCGCGGGCTGGCTGACTTTGGTCAGCCAGTTGTCCAGCTGCCATTTGTTGGTTGTCGGAGGCTCGGGCTACAAACATGGAAAAAGAAGACAGGGTTAACTGAGCAGTAATGAGTCTGCTCCTCTGGGTAGCCGCCCAGTGCTACAGGACTGTCCCAGGGAGATGCACTCACTCCAAACCTAACAATTCAGGCCCTTTTGATCCCCCTCTAATTACAGAGTAAATCCTATAACAATTAACTCTTAAAACAATCTTCCCATTGTTCATGCTGCAGGAATTCCAGCTGTAGCAGACACTGACTAATAATAAACCATTAGATACTGACCGGTGCTGACCACTGTCAACTGCTGAGAAATCTGTGTTTCATTGATAATTACAGTATAAAATTAGATTTTTCATTCTGACTTGTGAACTATCCTATCAGGAAATGATAGGAAAGAATGAAGAGCAAAAAGAATCCTTTTATCAAGGATTTTCAGAAGAAGGTCAATGAATAAACTAAGTCTTAGTGGTTATGGATGGGTTTTGTAGTTTATCCCTTTTTTTTTTTGACATACTCATCAATCGAAAATGACTTTCTTCAAAACTTGATTTCATTTCTCAATGTACTTAAAAACACTAATACACGAGAGTTTATCACAGATATACTGTCTTCTGAATTTCAAATTTTTCTTCTGGGTAAAAAGAACTAAATGAATTCACTTTAGTCACCCTTGAGTTCCCCCTTGAATTCTTTAAAAATCAAACACGAAGCCTCTTGTTACAGGTAGTCTGGTCTGAATGAGCACCTGTTTTTCTAAGAAACACAGGGAGGCCCCAGAGCACACAACTGAGAGCAGTGAGATTATACTGATTATCTGTGCAACTCACTAGGAGAATAAACAAAAGTCCCGGGCTTCTCCTGTTTTCCTAACAGCAGATATCGTGCTGAAATCTTTGCTGCTGACTACTGGTACATCACATTCTCTCTCTCCCCAACTGGGCTATTAGATCTCATTAAAGGAATAATAAGGACGTCTTTATCTCCAAATTCTACTTTTATGTCTTGCACACAGTGGTGTACGTGAGATATTTATTTCGGCACTTCTATTGGTATCTTGGGGCTTCCTGGGTAGCTCAAATGGCAAAGAATTGGCCTGCAATGAGGGAGACCTGGGTTTGATCCCTGGGTTAGGAAGATCCCCTAGAGAAGGGAATGGCAACCCATCCAGTATTCTTGCCTGGAGAATTCCATGGACATCGGTATATTACTCTACCTATAAATTTTATGTTCTTTGGGAAAATATTCATGTGTTAGCAGAGTAATTAATGATTACTTTCTTTTTAAAGGGCAGTGTATCACTGGCATGCTGCATGTTTTTCTTAAGATCCATTCTGACAGGTGGTTTGTATGATTAAATTATTTCCACAACACTCCGGGAAGCTAATTGAAAGATATCTCATGCAGAATTTAACTGATTAGATTATGGATAAGGCAATCACTTCAGTAAGTGGATGATATTTTATAGGGAAGACTGCTGCTAACGGTTTTCCCAAGTGGGATATCCCAAACAATTCAACTCAAAAAAAAAAAAAAAATTTTCAAACGTAATATGTCTAAGATATGTAGATATAATGTAAAGGCTTTGGGGCCAGGAAAAAATTTTAGGGACTAAACTGGTCAGGTAGCTAGTTTGGGCTTAGTATAACAGTAGTAAAACAGAACTTAGAGGAACTCTAAGGAAAGAGAGCTACAGAATTTTGTTGTTGTTTTCCTGCTTAAGACAATGTATCTTCTTTGTATCTCCCTCCACTTATACCAACTGTAACCCCCATGCTCTCTCATTTGAATTTCAGAGCAAGGAGGGAGGGAAGAAGGAAGAGCTACCCTAACAAAGTCCCACAGGATTTAAAACTGCACTCAACACTCTACTGGGACAGGATGGTTGTTTAGGGTAGAGAAAAGTTCATACCCAGCTTCTACTTGTCAGACACTGTTTCTTGCCAAGACTTGAGGGGGTGGTAGTTCTAACCCCCTGGGAAGGAGCCAAATCCTTCAAACTGTTTCTCAGAAAAGGTACAGGGACCCCTCATCAGGGCTATGCTGACAACCTCACCACAGCCACCGATCCTCTTGCTCTCTAGAGGAGTGCTTGCTTATGCACGAACCAAAAGGGGAGGTCATTCCTGGTATAAATAACATCTGCTCCCCTCCCCCAACCCCAAACAGGGCAGTTTAAGATACATTTAGTAGTCCCTAAAGGAATGTCCTGGATACAGAAATAAAACACATTTTCTTCCACTGTGGTCCTAAAAATGGCCAGAAGGGAGGCCGATGGCCCAATTGCAGGGCAGAACATCCAGACAAGGCGAAAGGGTAGGGGTGATCCTTTTTGTATACTTACTATGACCACGTAAAATGGACAAAATTCCTTTAAGGCCAGGTATTATCTGAGTGCTGAGACGAGGGAAAGTTTTACATAAGGGACTGATGAAAACTAGACAGGATCAAGGTTTGGACTTTTGTTTTTCCTCAGCCTTTCCCCATGCCCCACCCCCAATCTCCTAGGGCTGGATCAACCCAAACACTGCACAGAGGAGGTGCAAAAACATATGAGCCTTTTAATAAACATTTGACTGTATGTCTCTTTACTTCTCACTTCTCAAGATACAAAATCCATTTATTTTAGGATGAATTATCCTGAAAGAAAAGCTCTGAGCTATGCACAATATACATCCCCTGTTTTTGTAAAACAGCATAGTTGTGAGGGAGTACAACTCCAAGACTTAGAAGGAAAAAATAAAAAACACAACAGAGAGAAGTGGCATGGTGTTGTAAGAATAAAAGGCTTCCTAGTTAAACGACTATGGGTTTCAATCGTAGTGTTAATACTTCCTTACAGGTGAAAAGAAAACTCCCAACCTTCTAGGGTTCACGGTCATATCACATAATTTATGAAGAAAGTATCAAGAGCTTAGCAGATAATCAACCATGGTAGTTTACTACCAAAGCACTGGATTAGAGAGAATTAGATTAGAAAACTAAGCAGATGCTTGAATAACTGAGAATAGGAGTCATTTTTCTCTGAACTTTACTTAAGCAGTAAAAGGTCGATGCGTCCCACATATTCTGATGAGCTGAGGGTTACATGCTGACTCACTATAAAGCTGAGACCCAAAGTGGCTTTCCCCCAAGTTCACCACCAGCCTGTTGGCACACATATAACATTTCCCATCTCATAAGATCACTGGACTACTTTGTCAAATGAATTTTAAATGGAGACTTTTAAGAAGCGAACTTCTCAGCATTAAAAATAAAACATAGAGTGAAAAAGTTAAAACTAGCAACTCCGGGCTATTACGGAACTCATGTAGTGCTCGACTCACTCAGCGTTACAATAATGCAGGTATTTATTTTAAAAGGAAAGAAAGGTTGTTAAGTAACTTTGGGGAAAATTAAAGGTTTAAAACCTAGACAAAGACAAAACCAGGTCTGAGGAAGCCAAGCCTTGGTATGTAACCAACAAACCATACTGAAGTCTAAGTTTGCATAGTAACAGAAATGTAAAATATGAGCCTATTTAGGAAAGCGATTTTTAAAAAGTAGAGTAGAGTGGGAACATCATTTTCCAGCAAAGAGTCTCTAAATCTATTCTATTCAATAACCTCTTGAGCAGCAAGATACAACCAATGAGTTGGCTGGAAAGTTTGCTCAGATTTTTCTATCAGATGCTATAGAAAAACCCAACCAAACTTTTAAGCCAATCCAATGTTTCATTAATACAAATGCCAGATTAATTTTTTCTTCCGAGTTTCAATTATTCAGCCAAATCTGTGCCATTTCCATTTTATTTGAATCAAATTTTATTATTTAATTGGATTCTCTTGCTTATCACAGTAACCAAACAAGCATGCAGATTTTCCTTCATGAATAAGGTGAGACCTAAAGCAAAGACCTTATGAACAACCACATAGTTTCTCTGTAGAGAATATTCAGTATTTTTCCCCCTGGGGCATAGGAGAATTACTTCAACAGCAACTAGTGTCTCACGAGAGATCAGCCCCCAGAAATACAGAGAGTAGCTTCTAAAATCTGAAAGGCACTTCAAGTGCAACTAATGCTGATCTATGTTTATTCACTCCAAAACTATTTACTGAGCACTTACCCCTATGCCAGACATTAACTCATATCTAACAACAACAGCAAGATGACACTCAGCCCCGTCCTCATCCTCCCTTGCCCTGGGACAGCGCTCTTCAGTCAGACGTATTTGGCTAATGCGCTAACGCAGTGGCCTTGTTTTCTTAACAGCAAAGACAAATACTGAAAACTTCAACACTGTTTTAATCAGCAAGTCTCATTTCCTGGGATTCCTACCTGAAATACACAGAATACTTTTCTCTATACACGTGGGTCTGGGTCACTAACAATGCCTTCCCGGGGCAAACATTTTTCACTGCTCCACTAAGTTTAGAAGAGACTGGGCAACTCTGTTAATTGTTACTACATTTCTTGTACTCAGAAATCCAATAAATAGCATATATCCTCCAGAAAGATTTAGTGCCTGAGATGTTCAGTCTCCTCTGTTTATCTTTACAATACCTCTGGAGGGTGGTGGATAGGCAACTTGGGGCAGAGGGACCAAGAGAGAGGCCCTGGCAAAACTACTCTGCCATCCATTTAATGCACAGGCTTTTAGTGATTCAAAAATAGAACCTCTGATGGCTTCTTTCTAGTTCACTCTTCCTGCCCTTTGCTAAAACAGGCTGCCTCCTTTTGATTGGATTCATGCATTCCTGAAATTTCAAAACGCTTTCCCATTAATATGAAAATAGCTGCCTACTGAAAACAGAGTCTTCGGTTCTCAAAAGAAGGGAAAAGAAAAGGGGGTGTACACGTTCTCAATGAGTTGCTTTTCAGAACGGCTCTGGCAGCCACAGGGAAGGACCCGTCCTTTTCAACAGGAGGGAGAAGACCTCGCCCCCCAAGCTCCAACACCAGATGCCCGGTGAGCAAGTAAACACAAACAGGAAAGCGAGGCAGGAAAGCGCCGCCCCCGGGATGGGACGGGGCGGCACCCGGGCTGAGGTCGATGGCGCCCCCGGTACCTCGGGAGCCGGGGCTTCTCGGGGCTCGTTCTCCTCGCTGTCACTGGAGCTGCTCTCGCTCTCCGAGTCCGAGGAGCTGTCGGAGTCGCTGGTGCTCTCCGATTCGGCGCTGCTGGAATGTGCTGAGGCCTCGGCTGCTGGCAGCGCCGGCGGAGCGCTGCGGGGAAGCGACAGAGGCAATCAGAGACCCAGGCGAGGAGGATTCCTTCCCTCTTTACTCACTCCGCTCTTTGCCCGCTCTTCTGCTACTCGAAAGAACATGAGAACCTTGCAGGGACTCCTCCTGTGTAGCGCACGGAACAATGCTCCATGTTATGCGGCAGCCTGGGTGGCAGAGGAGTCTGGGGGAGAATGGATACATGTATATGTATGGCTGGGTCCCTTTGCTGCCCACCTGAAACTATCACAACATTTATTGGCTATATCCCAATACAACATAAAAAGTTTAAAAAAATTTTTTTAAGTTAAAAAATAATATATATTATTTTTATATAATAAAAACTAAGAGAAACTCGCTCAGTCCTGTCGGACTCTTTACAACCACACGGACCATACAATCCATCGAATTCTCCAGGCCAGAATACTGGAGTGGATAGCCTTTCCCTTCTCCAGGGGATCTTCCCAACCCAGGGATCAAACCCAGGTCTCCCGCATTGCCAGCAGATTCTTTATCAGCTGAGTCACAAGGGAAGCCCAAGAATACTGGAGTGGCTAGCCTATCCCTTCTCCAGCGGATCTTCCTGATCCAGAGTGAGCTATCAGGGAAGGCTTAACAAAACCTAATGCTCTATCAAAAAAAAAAAAAAAAAAAAACCCTACTGTGTAGCACATGGAAATCTGCTCCATGTTATGTGGCAGCCTGGATGGGAGCAGATTTTGGGGGAGAATGGATACACATACATGAATGGTTGAGTCCCTCTGAGGTCCACCTGAAACTATCACAGCTGTTAATCAGCTATACCCCAATACAAAGTAAGTTTTGTTTTTTTTTTAAAAAAAAAGATTACCTTGCAGTACTACAATGCATGACCATGATATCCAATTGAGACCAAGGCCTATTCATGGTGGCTCAAAAATCAGTGAAAACCCTTGAAACAGCTCACCAGATAATTGCCTAACAAATGCCTGGGGGATTTTCCTGAAGAACACTGTGAGCTATGTCAACTGCAAGATGCCAGCTGCTCCAGATCAGGCATTGACAAACCGTAGCCTAAGCTGGCTGCCTGCTTTTCTAAATAAAGTTTTATTGGAATACATCCACACCCCTTTATTTTCTGCATCATCCGGGCCTGCTTCTGTATTACAAAAGCAGAGCTGAACAGTTGCAGCACAGGCTTTATGGCCTACAAAGCCTAAAACCTTGACTTTCTGACCTTTTAAGTTTGCTGAGGCCTGCAATATAAAACCCAAAGAAGTTGGCTTATAAAAGAACAGCCAATCCATTGAAGTGCCCCTGCATTCTTCATATGAGAACCAACTGCGGGGTAGCCAGAGGCTGCTGAATACAAATGGGGTTCCTTTGGAAAGTGATAATCCACTCACACTTCTTGGGAAGATGATAAAATGGACTTTCTTTATGAGAGACCATCCCCAAATATCAGCTGAATATCACAGAGAATAACAACTGTTAAGTTTTCAGAACAGGGCAAAAACTCTAGGCCTCTGAGAAAACACAGTGACCATACTGCTGGACACACAAAGAATGGCAACGCATATCTTCAAGCTTTGCCCCGGATGGAATTAGCCAAAGCAGTTAATAACTACAATTGTGAAAGCCTCCAAATCTACCCAAAACATTTTCAAAATAACCAATGTATTAAATAACTAAATTAGAATAATGAAAAATTATTAGACAGTAATAAAATCACTAGATGAGGCGATTTTTAAACAAACAACTACATAAAAACAGAATTTTCTCATTTCAAATTTGTAGTAGCTAAAAAGCTTAAGCCAGTGAGAGTCAGAAAGAGATACACTTTCAATATTATTCCTGCCTCTAATGTATCCTCCACTTTGCAGGGATTTTTTTTTTTTTTTCTCTTTTTTCCCCCTCCTCCACTCCCATTACAAAGTTAGGTTACTTTGCCATATTTTCTAAGTTGTCAGAAGTCACAAAAAATGACTGAACAAAATGAGCTATAAATAAGCAGAGTTTATGAATCCTTAAGATCTCACATAATTGAGTGACCTTCCCCCACATTTACAGGAAACTCAGCTGGATGAGAGGTTTTCAGCAGTGAGCTTGTCTCAAAACGGATGACCATCTCTCAAGGGACTAAAACAGCTACAGGGTAACTGAACTCTCTGTCCATGGAGGTCAGGTACTGGCATATTAAATCATTAAATTCAGTATCAGAGGATATGGTGAATAAAGGTAGTTCAGACAATTTCCATTTTCAGCAATGAAAGCATTACATTTTCTAAAATATGGTTAGCTGTTTACAAAGTGAAAAGAGTACCATTTTCTGTCATACTAGAATATATTGCAGTTCATTTTTAAAAAGCACCTAAAGCAATTGGAATATTGACACAACTGTGAAGACAGGGACTTTGGAAAACAACTTCTAGAAATAATTCAGCTTCAGTTTTGAAGACATAGTAAACCTGTCTCTTTCATAAAAACACTGGGCTCTTCAATATAACTTCTCAAATGCTGGTTACATAATACTGATGAAAGTGATTGAAGCTTATTTCAAAGGCTCCAATTTTAAACACACAAAGCCAACTAAAGATTCAGGTGGACACAGGGACTCTTTCTCTTTTATAAACAACCTGTCCAGGGCTGACTTTAGCTTCCGCAATATTAAACAGGTCCTTTCTTTTACCTGTGATCTTCCATCTCCTCCCATGAAGACGCTATGAAAGTACTGAATAAGACTAATTTCCCCATTTGGCAGAAAAAAGCAAACATTCTGTACAGATGCGGAGAAATCAGAACACGGTACCTTGGAGGTGCAGGTGCGAAAGGCGGCTTGTCTGAGGTCTAGACATTCATAGTAAGGGGAAGGAGGACAGGAAAAGAACAAAAAAAAAACAGGGTAAGTGGCTCGGAAATACTGAGGATTCAAGGAGTCTTGGTATTATGGGGTGTACAGAACTTACTTGATCGCTGTCACTGTCCTCCTCACTGTCACTGAGCTGAAGGTCATCTTTGAGCATGCTGGAACAGGCAGGGGCAGAGACATTGCAGAATTTAAAGTAATGTCTAAAAACCTTTTTTCACATATAACCAGGAAAAAATGCTTAATGAAACAAGAGAGGGTGGGACAGGTATAACTTTTCTTTATTCACCAAATGCTTCATTTTCCTGGAAATGTTAAGTTTTACAATTTAAACACAGAAACTTGTTCAGTCCAAGCTCTTTATCATTTCAAAGCTGAATGTTTCACACATTCAGAGCATTAAAAGCAGAACTACAAGTTCTACAAGGGGTTTGTTGCCAGCCCTGAGACTTAAGTTCCCAGGTCCACACAAAGAAAACAAACAACAACAAAAACAGTGCCAGACACTTAAAAAGCACTATTATTAATTTAATACTTATGTATTACATTATTTTAATAATACTTATTATTAAATAAATTATTAAAATAATATTATTAAAAGTACTATATTAATTTAATAAATACAGAATAAGATGTATGAAGCTTATTGAAGCAACTGTCACCAAACAGCTACGTTACATCTTTGTCCAAAAGACATTATTAACATTGAACTTTTTCACACACACAAACCTCTTCTTCTGTCTGCTTGAACACCAATCAGTAGTAATTCAAACAGTACTGTTGTCTAAAAAAACGATTAACCTTACTGCTATCATTCAGGTAGAAATATGAAAGAAACTCAGTTCATGTCCTCAAAGTTATACTAAGACTTATCTCTAGGCATTCAGGTTTATGATGAACCTAAATATTAAAAGCAAACATTTTCCAATCTGTACTTGTTTACTCCGATCTTAGCCCCTTCCCTACCCATCCTCTTCTTTACCTTCTTCCATGGAGATATCCAACATCAAAGGAATAAATCAGTAATTGTTCCCTCCCACTTCCCCCAAATTTACAAGCATGACTATTTGAGGAAATGTTGTAAGTGAAACTGGGGGAAAAAAATAGGGAGTATTAGTGATGTTCCAAAAAGCAAATTATATAGAAGCTACAATCCTTCAGTACTTCTAAAAATACCTCTTCAATATTCTTACCAACAATTTTTATTGCAAACTCATTGTTCAGTCACTAACCTGCCACTGAAGTAAGCAGGCATTATTTTGGGGGGAATCTATGGTAAAAAAAAAAATCACTTTATTTTCTAATGAAAGTAAAGGATAAAACTTGGCTCTTTCAAAATGACCCCCTATGTGCAATGTCATAATTCTGCCAAGGACTTATTTTCACCAACAAATGCACTGAAAAACATCTTGTGATAAGTTTTCAAAAAATGAAAACTGTTAGCCACTTGTAAATGTAGACCTTGCTCAACATTCATCTATGTGTTTTCAGTCGTGTCCGACTCGTTGCAATCCTTCAGACTGTAGCCCACTAGGTTCCTCTGTCCATGGGTTTCTCCAGGCAAGAATATTGAAGTGGGTTGCCATTTCCTCCTCCAGGGGATCTTTCCAACCCAGGGATCGAACCCGAGTCTTCTGCATCTCCTGCCACCTGGGAAGCCCAATATTTACCAAGTAGAAGCTAAAATCCTATTTTAGCAAGGCTAGAAGACACAGCCTTCAGATGCAGAACTTGGCAGCAGCAATCATAATGATGTACAAGAAAAAGTCACTCAACAGGTTTACTGCTTTAAGAACAGCCTGGCTGGGATATACACAAGCAGAAGATAAAAGATACATCTTTGTGTAAAGCAATTATCCTTCAATAAAAAAAATAAATTAAAAAAAGATATATCTTTGGAAGAAATGTTAGATATAATATAACTAGGGGGAAAAAAAACCCTGGCAAAGTATATTCAATATAAACCAGCAACAACAAAACCACAGTAAATGGACCTCTTTGTTTCCCACTCATTGGGTTTGTTTTGTATAAAGCTGATTTGCCTTAATTTCCTGAAACATCAATGATCATGTAATCCAACCACACTTCCTGTTGCAAGCAGAGGACTAGCTAAAAACTTTGTTTGCTTAGCTACTGAATGCCGAGCTTCTGTGCATATATACTCTCAAGTCAGAAAGTATATAAGATACTGTATGTTCAGTAACTCAGAAGGTACTTGTTCTGACTTTTACTCTACTTGCTCTGAGGGAATGAAAAGACTGTAAAAATGCTCCTAGACCCTTCTCCCCTTCAGAGTATTAGGTAGGCAGATGATAACAAAACAGGCCTGCAGGTTATTCAAGACCGAAAGGACTGACCAATAGTGACCTGTGAAAGAGACTGCTAAAGATATCTCCGAGGAAGCATTAACTCAGAAAAACAAAAGAGAGAGAGAAGAAACCAATAAGGTCAAACAAAACCAAACACTTATGTAGGATGTACTAAGGATTTACACGTGGTATTAGGTTGGCCAAGAAGTTCCTTTGGGTTGTCCATGCCATCTTACAGGAAAGCATGAATCAACTTAATGGCCAATCCAACATTTCACTTGATCGAAAAACACGGGCATCATTTATTTGACACAAGAGTCAGCAGACATAGTGTATGTCTTGCAACTCAGGCAACAGTAGCCACAGAATCTTCCAGAAACCAAGGTTTATTCTATCATTAGCAATGGTTAGCTCAATATAAATCAGTAGTGGGGAAAGAAATATTTTCTCAAGTTTCGGATAACAAGCATGTACTGTATCTCTAAAAAGAAAAAAGGTTACTTAAAAAACATGACTAAGTTTTGTTAATAAAGAAAATTAAACATCAATGCCATTATAATTTTTTAAAAACAGAATCTATATAGTTCGGAAAAAATGTAACTTGAAGACAGGTAGAGGTGTTATGCTTAATACTTGTGCCGCAACTATCTGAATTTGAGGCCATGCATATCACTAAATTACCATACCAATTATGTTTTAGGATCTTCATATAAGATAGATTAACGGCACCCCACTCCAGTACTCTTGCCTGGAAAATCCCATGGATGGAGGAGCCTGATGGGCTGCAGTCCATGGGGTCGCTAAGAGTCAAACATGACTGAGCGACTTCACTTTCACTTTTCACTTTCATGTACTGGAGGAAATGGCAACCCACTAAAGTGTTCTTTCCTGGAGAATCCCAGGGACGGGGGAGCCTGGAGGGCTGCCATCGATGGGGTTGCACAGAGTCGGACACGACTGAAGCGACTTAGCAGCAGCAGCAGCAGCATGCTATTCTTCATATACTACCCTCTATTGATATATGCAATAGACTGGTCTTTTAATGTCAAGATGACAAATTACAGCACATTTGGGTGAGCACCTCTGCACCGACTAAACGAGACGCAAACCTCCTAGATCTAGTCTCCTTCATACTAATAAAACCTAAGTTAAGAAACATAAGACCCAAGGGCCAGACTGAACTGTAAGTTTTTCTGAGGTAGGATCAAGTCATTTTCGCCTTCATATTTTATCTAGAACTTGGCAGGCAGCCTAAGAAACTGGTTGAATAAACAGCATCCCTTTTGCTGATTAAGTAACAGTACCACATAGCTGTGCCCTTTCTGTGATCTGAACTTGCACTGATTTTATGCACAACCCCATGGGCTGGCTCTGATCACCCCCTCACATCCTAAGGGATGAAGAAACAGCTCAGAATAGCCACCTAACTTGCCTAAAATCATGAAGTTGGTTATATGCTGGAGCTGGCATGCAAAAGCCATTTCATTGGATACCATCTCCTAGCTCTGGCCAACATGGGACAGTGGTTAAAAAACCTAACCGAGAGCATGAAAACTAAGTGCCAGAAGCCACTGAGAGAAAGACTCTGGTTTAAAAGAAAGTAAGAACTATACTGCTGGAATAAATGAATACCCTATTCTCCTCTTGCCTTCAATCTTTTCCAGCATCAGGGTCTTTTCAAATGAGTCAGTTCTTTGCATCAGGTGGCCAAAGTACGGGAGTTTCAGCTTCAGCATCAGTCCTTTCAATGAATATTCAGGACTGATTTCCTTTAGGATGGACTAGTTTACATACTATTTAAACTGATCAAGTAACGAATTTCATTTCCAAACTCTAAGGGGAAAAAAAAAAATATTTCAAAGCATAGGGAGCCATATGGCCAGGCCTGGCACTGTTCAAAAGAAAGCAAATGCTCAGGTAAAGCGACTCTTTGAACTACCATGTAGGTTTAACCACATTTTACATGATCAGTTAAGTAAACTTCTTACTGAAGGGTTACAAACAATCCTCAAACCCCTTTGAAACAAATGCATTCTTCAGACAGCTGTTCTGCAAAGCTGAAAGAGCTGCATACAGGTTCCAGCAGGCATGCTTCAGCAGCTCAGAGCCTGATGATACTGTGTGAAGACACACCAGACAAGCCTTTATTCTTTTACTATCCCTTAGTACTAGGCTTACCCAAAGCTTCAACTGCCAATATGCTGTAACATCTCAATTCAGAACCCAAAACTCTTTCAATACACTGATTTCTTAGCTTAACATTTCCTATGATCGGGCCATACCTTTGATTTGGAAAAGAGCAAGTGAAGGCAAGCTCAAAGTAGTTGCTTGCGATTAATAAGTCACCACCCTGGCATTAGGTGTGCCCATAATGGCAAATGAGGTGATATGTACTTTTCAAAAACCACTAATGAGCATGTGAGAACGTGTAAACCTGCACAATTCTCATATTTCCCAGATGTTTAAATTACATCAGGATTTGATTTCTTTTTTGGAAGGGCAGAAATAAGGACTGCAAATGCTTTGTGCAGGAGGTGATGGGAGGTGACAAGTTACTTAGAGGGCTCTACGTATCATAAATTTTTAAAAATGAAAAAGCAGAGCCCCTAAGACACTGTGACACAACATAAAACTGGAGACTCTCCAAATGGTGATGGTAATTGGCAGAATTCAAGTTTAGGAGAGACCGTCTATGGGAGATGGTGGGCTAATAGGGCAGAGGGAAAAGTGACTGGATACATGATTCACTACAGTATGTGACCTTAAGGTTAATAAGGCAAAAAAAAAAAAAAACCTAGAGGTGTGAAAGATTATTTAAACTCCATAGATGAAGTGAAGATTTTCTGAAGTCAAACAAGGACATGAGAAAAATCACAAGGGTATAAATGAGTGAAAAGCTGAAGTCTATGTATGTTAAAAGCTCCATCATGTCCAGTTCTTTGCAACCCTATGGACCATAGCCAGATATGTTCTTCCATCCGTAGGATTCTCCAGGCAAGAATACTGGAGTGGATAGCCATTCCCAACCCCCGGATCAAACCCAGGTCTGCACTGCAAGCAGATTCTTTACCGTCTGAGCCACCAGGGAAGCCCACTGAAGTTAATAAATAAGATTAAGTCATTAAGTATGATAAATAAGATACTAGTGCAAGATGACATTCTAGACAACTGGAAACAAAATCTAGAAAAATGATTACTGAAAATGATATTCTATTAAACATTGCTTATAGGTATTTAATCAAGTTATGTGCAATGTTTTCTCCTTCTTTATTTATTCTGAGTATTTACTATGTGCCTGGCCCTGCTCTGGACTTTAGGGATACAACTCTAAGCAGACAGAAATCCCTGTCTTGTGCACTCAGAGCCCAGGGAAGGCAGGTAAGTAACCAAACTACATTCTTTCTCAATGTGTAACAAGCCTGCAGAGGGGAGAAAAGCATAAGAGAAAAAGATGGCTATAGGCTGTTGTTCTACATCAGGTTAGTTAGGGAAGACTGGACAGATGAAGGGATGACATCCAAGGAGGGGACTGAGAGGAGAAGGGAACACAGTGCAAGAAATGGGGGAGGGTGATTAGGGCGCAGGAGAAAGGCCAGTGTGGCCAGAGTGGAAGTGTGTGTGTGTGTGTGTGTGTGTGTGTGTGTGTTCGGGGTGCATAAAGAAGGAGGTGAAGAGGTAGGCTATAGGTCTCGGAGGCCTCTGCAGGGTGGCTGAATGGGCAAACTCTGGGGTCACTTACTCAAGTAAATTAGCAGTATGATTAAAAATAAGACTTAAATAGACCCTAAGGACACCCTAGAAGCCATGTCTTCCACATGCAAATAATTATTTCAAAGTAGTCACTTTCACTAGACCCTAGATAGCATATTAAAAAGCAGAGACATTACTTTGCTGACAAAGGACCATCTAGTCAAAGCTATGGTTTTTTCAGTAGTCATGTGTGGATGTTCGAGTTGGACTATAAAGAAAGCTGAACGCTGAAGAATTGATGCTTTTGGACTGTGGTGTTGGAGAAGACTCTTGAGAGTCCCTTCGAGATCCAACCAATCAATCCTAAAGGAAATCAGTCCTGAGTGTTCATTGAAAGGACTGATGATGAAGCTGAAACTCCAATACTTTGGCCACCTGATGCGAAGAGCTGACTCATTGAAAAAGACCCTGATGCTGGGAAAGATTGAAGGCAGGAGGAGAAGGGGATGACAGAGGATGAGGTGGTTGGATGGCATCACTGACTCGATGAACATGAGTTTTGAGCAAGCTCTGGGAGTTGGTGATGGACAGGGAAGCCTGGTGTGCTGCAGTCCAGGTGGTTGCAAAAAGTCAGACACGACTGAGCGACTAAACTGAACTGAGTCACTTCCAATAAGAATTGTTGCTGCTCAGTCGCTCAGTCATGTTTGACTCTTTGCAGCTCCATGGACTGCAGCACACCTGGCTCCTCTGTCCTCTGTTCTCTTCCAGAGTTTGCTCAAACTCATGTCCATTGAGTCAATGATGCTATCTAGCAATCTCATCCTCTGCTGGCCCCTTCTCCTTCTGCCATCAATCTCACCCAGCATCAGGGTCTTTTCCAATGAGTCAGCTCTTTGCAATCACATGGTCAAAGTATACTGGAGCTCCAGCATCATCCCTTCAGTGAACATTCAGGGTTGATTTCCTTGGTTTTCAAATGCCTTCAGAGCCTGCAGCCCATCAAGCCCCTTTTAAGGTGGCAAGTACTATCTGCCTCCCTCTCACCACTCAGGTTCCAGATGAAATGCCACCTTCTCTGAGAGACTTTCCTGAGCCTCCCAGAAGTATCACCACCACCACCACCCCAAATGCCTCCTCAAGACTGTCCCTATCACATCACCTAGTTTGTATTCTATGCCACCTGCATAGACATGGAAGACAAGGACTTTATCTTGTTGGCTACTGTTTCCCCAAGCACCAGCCACACAGCATGTGTTTAAGAATTAAGTACTGAATGGATGAATGGAGGCAACTTTTGGAAGCACCTCCAAATTGCCTGGCATCAAGCCCAGAGAATAATATTTATAAGATTAGGGTCAAAGCATGTTAGAGAATGAGAATGATTTTTCTTATGCAGAACATAAACAAACTCATTTATGTAACACCTACTGTACAACAGGCACTTGATAAACTTATTCTTCTTGTCCATTTTATTTGACCTTTGGTCTAAGACCAAGTATATATTATCCTAAAGGGGTACTCCCAGAATAGTTCAAGCCATCATTTGGGAAATATATATAGATCCAAGGGGAATACTTTGGAGAAGACAACTGTCCAGCACTTTAGGAGTATTTTTTATAATTACTTAAAATATGCTCTGGATTTCCCTGGAGGTCCAGTGGTTAAGAATCCATCTGCCAAATCAGGGGACACACGTTCAATAACTGGTCCGAGAGACGTCCACATGCCTTGGGGCAACTACTGGCCCACATGCCGCAACTCCGGAAGCCCGTGTGCCCGGAGCCTGTGCGCTGAGACAAGAGACGTCATCGCAATGAGAAGCCTAAGCATTATAACTAGAGAAAGCCCACGTGCAGCAATGAAGACCCAGCACCGCCAAAAAGTTAATATAAAAATATATATAGGCTCCACTTCATAGCTTCACCAGAAAATCCCTTCAATATTATGCAAGTCCCTAGCATAAAAAATACAATGTTAAATTAAATATTGTCCTGCAAGAGAGCCTAGAATATGGTCTACTAAAGCCAGAAATCCAAGAATTAAACTGACGATTCCAAAAGACTGTAATTCTACCATGAAAGGAGGTGCTTCTGCATTTGGGAATTTTACCATTTTCCAAATATTGGTTTATGTGTTGCGGTAACTATAATTCTGAAATAAGCAAATTTTTCACACACTGTTCAGAATGACCATTTGTTTGCTTTCACTCAAAAATGGAAAATTTTCAGTACCCAGTATTATAATTTCTGACATCTCCATAGCATGGCTAATAGTAACTCATTAAAAAAAAAAAAAAAGCTATATTCCTTATTCTCTTTCATTTAATCTCTACTTTTTTTCTCTTGAGAAACAGAACATTTTCTTCTATATCTACGTCACTAAAATAATTATGAATACCAGTAACTTTGGATTCACAATTACTTCTTCAGTTGGGAATAAAAGCAAAGTGCATCTTCTTCCAGCAATGAAAGATATTTGAGAACCAAGAATTATGATTAGTAATGAAAAGCTCTTTATTTACATTCTGAGAAGCTGAAGGTTTACTGTAGATGTACAAATGTATCACTGACCAGCACAAATATATGTTCCTTGTTTACAAAAGAGCTGAAGAACTGTGAATAAGGGACAGGGGTATACTCTCAAGGACAAATAATTTATAAGTTTAGCCCCTTAGGGTAACTTCTACTGTTAATACTTCTTCCAAACATTTATCAGCAAATAGCCCTTTAAGTCAGAGCTGTCAAGTGATATAAAGATCTCAGGTGAGACATGTTCATAAAACACAACCTTTTTTGTTAATTGAAGTTCAGCTGACTTATAATGTTGTGTTAATTTGTGACTTTATGGATAGCAGCATGCCAGGCTCCTCCGTCCATGGAATTCTCCAGGCCAGAATACTGGGATAGGCTGCCATTCCCTTCTCCAGGGGATCTTCGAAACCCAGGGATTGAACCCTGGGTTTCCTGCATTGGCAGATGGATACTTTACCATCTGAGCCACCAGTGAAGCCCGATCGAACTTCCGGGACAATCCCAACCCCAGTCTTCAGGTTCAAATGCTTGCCCTCATGTGGAAAGAAATGTTCCAAGTAAGTAATAAAAATTTCAAATTGCTGGGCTTCCCTGGTGACTCAGTGGTAAAGAATTTACCTGCCAATGCAGGAGACATGGGTCTGATCCCTGGATCAAGGAAGATTCCACATGCTGTGCAGCAATAAAGACCCAGCACAGTTATAAATAAATAAATTTAAAAAAATTTTTTCAAATTGCTGTAATTGCTCATTTCTCTAACTGATGATTTCTGAAGCAAAAACAAACAGAAAGGAGGGCACCATCTAGTTAGGACTTGGCAATGTGGGGGGAGGTAGCAGGTGGGAAGGAGAAGCAAGTTGGTCACAACAATGCCCATCAACTGCTGTATAGTTTCTAAAACATTAGCACATTATCCCTTTTGAGAGGCTGGCAAAAGCACTGATATTAGGAAACTGTCTGAATGTACTAACCACAATCACACACATGAAGGAAATAATGTTGCTGTTGTCAGTAAGTCATAGTCAACTCTTTGCGACCCCATGGACTGTAGCCCACCAGGCTCCTCCGTCCATGGGATTCTCCAGGCAAGAATACTGGAGTGGGTTGCCATGCCCTCCTCCACGGGATCTTCCCGACCCAGGGACTGAACCCATCTCTCCTGCTTGGCAGGCGGATTCTTTATCACTGAGCCACCTGGGAAGCCCAAAGGGCATAACAGCAGAAAAAGGAAATACTTTGTACTGGGCCCTGAGAACTCAACAGACCTAAGTCTTGGAAAGGCAGAGAATTCCAAAGCTAGGAGCCCTTAAATCAACATCCCCTCCCCTAAACTTGGGGGCAAATAGCATTGGATTCCTAGCTAATCCCTTCCTTGCGGTGCGTGGTAGAACAAACTCATCACTTGACAGCTAACTAGAGTTTCACCTACAGAGATTAAACGTAACGGATTCAAGACATTTCTTTCACACCTACATTATTCTACCACCTGGCTACTGTCCACCCGCACCCAAGTCTGGACAGATGTTAAAAGTTAACACAGACCCTCCACAGCTTATTCTCCAGTGCCAGGTCTTTTCTCGCTTCTATAAGCACCACTCCACTTTTGTAAGGAGTCCCAAGTACTAGGAACTCTGAAAGAAAAAGTATTAAGACCTAGATTGATTTTTAAAACCAAAGTACAAATGACCCTGAAATTAACATCTTTCCTGACATCCAAAGTGCATTAGACGGTCTCCCTGCCAGGCTCTGTGTCACTCAGACAGTTTAACTGCTTGTCAAGAACCCTCAGGCTGACCCAAGATCAAATGAACCTATGAGTGCTAAGAGATCTACCATACTAACTCTGAAACAACACTGGCACTCGACAGAATTAACTGGGACTCTGCTGTCATCCAATCTCCATAAAAGTGATTCTTTTCCCCATAGGGACATTTCATTTTGGCGCTAATCAATACTGCCAACCCCCTGGGCATACAACCCACCGTATTCATCCAGCCTCAAGATTTCTCTCTCCTACATCACTCTTGTCCTCTCTGCCTGCACCAGGCCCTGCTTTCCTCCCTTCTCCAAATCTATTAGGATCAAAACAAATGTTCTTCTCTAGGTTAATTTTATACATGGCAAAGCAATAGTTTTTATCCAGAAAACACTACAGGGACTTCCCCACTGGTCCAGTGGCTAAGAATCCGCCTGCCAATGCAGGGGACACAGGTTCGATCCCTGGTCCGAGAAGATTCCACATGCCACGGGGCAGCTAAGCTGGCGCACCACAACATTTGAGCCCGAGTGCCCTAGAGAAGCAGTAAGAGAAGCCACGGCAGCGAGAAGCCCAGGTACCACAACTAGAGAGTAGTCCCTGCTCGCTACAACTAGAGAAAGCCCTTGCACAGCTACAAAGACCCAGCAGAGCCAAAAAATAAATACACGTATAAATTATTTAAAATTTTTCAAATTAAAAAATAAAACACTACACGTGTCACAGGATATGAGCATATCTGTGATAAACTTGCAGGAACCTCTGATTTCTGTGGTTTAACTCCATCAGGAAAGCAACCCCAAGTAGCAAAATGGTCACAGAAAACGCTCTGAGTCCCTACGAATGACCTCAGTCTGAAAGCTGATGGAAAACAGAGTGGGCAGGGGCAGCTCGGACCAGGTCAGATCTCCCTCTATACACCAGCCCAGGACACAGCCCCTTCCTTCCTTAGGTGCAGCTGCCCCACTCGCTCTGCTGCTCAGGGAGCTCCTTGTCTCTGTTCTTACTGCCAAGTTCTTGAAGGGCTGCAAGCACTTCAACTTGCCTTCCCTCGCTGCCCCCAGTAAAGACATTAGCTGGGTCCTCTTACGGTCTATGTGGCTTTACTACCAACCGTCACACCAAGAGCACAAGGTGTACAACCTGAGGGAAGTCACAAAGCATCCACAGGGTTATTGCAAGTGTGGTCCCTGGAGGTGTCCTGTCAATCCTTCACCAGCCACCAACTGGCTTAACCAATCACCTGCACTTCTAAATGCAATCTAAGGCAGTGATTCTTGATCTTCAGAACACAGGAGGAAGAAAACTTTTTTTTTTTTTTAAGCAAAAAGAAAGGGAAAAAGAAAAGGCAAAAACAACAACAACAAAAGGCAAAGAATAACTAACATAGGGTTAATTTTTTTTTCCAGTAAAGTAAAATAGAGCAAAAATTAATCAACAGATTTTTATTATACACCCAAATCCAACCTGGAAACTATAATAAATTTATCTTTTCAACAACAACAACAAAATTTTTTTTTTCTTACTTTACCATCAAGAAGTGAAAGTAACTACATCGAGGACCTGGCTCTGGAAATAGTTATTTTACCCGGTCTCATATTCAGTCGTGGTGAAGAGAGAAAACAACCTCTTTGTCTCAACTATATAGTTTCCAAAATATTCAATCCAGCACAGCACCACCTTCCAAAAATGCATGGACAAATACTAGGCCTTAAAATGAGAAGAAAGTTGTAGTAACTGATCAAATATCTGAGGCGAGAAAGATCTCCTCACTAACTAGCTGAACCACTGCTAGTCATGGAAAGAATTATTAGTTCAATACCACCAAGAAATGACAAATTAGGTCAAAACACTGGTTTAAAAATCTCTACTATGTAGCTTCAACTGTTTCAAAAACCCCAAACATATCTGGACTTACTTGGCCTTAATAAAGAACAGCTGGGCAGCAAGACATTCTTTAGTAGTTAAAACGAGGCCAAAAAAGTGACAGAAAGTCTGAAACTGTGTACATCCCCCCCCAACTTGCTTCCAAAAGCTAAAGCTATTTAAGACTGAAATTTATAAAGCTAAAACCTTCTATTTTCCAGAATTAACATGTAAATAATGGCTCAAATGCCTTTCTTTTTGAGAAAACCCCCTTAGCAAATGCTTAAGGTGCCTCAACTTTCAACAGGAGAACTTAACTCCAACAGAAATGTAGGTCATTTCTTCGCTTCACAACTCAGCAGTGTTTTATGAGTCATCTTTTAAAAGCAAGGTGGGGGTGGGGGTGGGGAATCTAAGCAACAGATTTACATGGGAAATTATAAACTTTTAATAAACAAAAGCATGTTACTTACGATGTTCCCTGCTGAGAATTACTGTGAGTTTTGGAAGATGTATCATATTGTTCTGTGGAGGAGGAAAAAATGATCAGATGAGCACAATGACAAATTCATGAGACTGTTAGTTATAAACCCCCTCTTTTTTTTCCCTATTTCCCACCACCTTTTCACCTAAAAACACTTAGTACACTTAAATTTTGTCAACAGAGAGCTATTATAAAATAACATTTATGTTACATCTTGAGAGAAGGCTTACTCAGAACTGAAAAACCCTGAGAGTGCTGCCTGGCCAGCCGACCCCACAGAAGACTCTCTTGGGGTCCGCTGACGGGGGCTCCTGTGGAAGCACCGTGACGCCACCCCACCTCGTTTGATGTCACACATCCATCAGCGATTTGCTAGCACTCTCTTTCATGCGCTCCCACCTGTCCCCCCATCGTTCACCACCCCCGATTCATTCATTCAACTGCTGGTCACAAACTGCCTCTTATAGACACCTAGAGGCTCAAGACATTTGCCCCCGTCCTCGATGAGTGTACAGCTGACGGAGGGACAGCAACCGGGAACGCGCATCTACAACCTAGGCAGTGAGAGAGCCGCACACAAACCCATCGTCTAAACGATACGTCCCAGGAATCTAGAGATGCATCACGCCACTGGTCATGACGAAAGAAGGCAAATCAGAAAAGAAACAAAATTAAGTGTGTTGCAAAGGATGGGTGAGATTTTTGACAGAAATGACTGCGGGCAAGCGGGAGATGAGGGCGAAGAAGGCCCTCAGGCAGAAGAGACGATGTGAAGGAAGGCAGGAAACGTGGGAGCAATTGAAATGGTGCAGATGAGAAAGGCGAAGGTTGGGGTGCAGAGTGTGTGGAGGGCAACGTGAAGGGCTCTGGGGAGGTCAGAGGGCTCCGAGTGCCATAATGGGATGTTAATACTGTGAGACGCCACCAGGCACGATACAACAATTTCTCAGAAAGAGGAACCTGCTGGTGTTACCCGACATAACCCAGAAAGGAACAGGAAATGTTAAGTGTAGAGGCTGAAGAGCAGCTGGGAGACCGTGTCTGTGTCTGGACCTGACGCAGAAGCTGAACGGCAACATGGGTGCCTTTCAGACAGCGGGGAGTAGAGTAACCGCAAATGACCCAGAAGACCCTTAAATAACTGCAGTTCAGGGCTTCATCCTCATGGGGGCAGCAGCTCTTACCCAGTATTTTTCGTTCGTTTCCCCTTCTGGCTAGCAAATTAGGGCTGGGATTTCAAATTAAAGGAGCTAAAGTCCATGCACAGGGGCTTCACACAGACATCCTGACCAGGTCCTAAGCTCCACGAGGCTCTGGTAATCCTCAAGCAGCTGTGCTTTTTTGCACATGTGGACATAAATCCTGGGACATACAGGGATGTATATATGGGATATACTTCATTTTCTGTGTGCATGCATCCTAAGTCGCTTCAGTCATCTCTGAATCTTTGCAACCCCATGGACTGTAGCCCGCCAGGCTCCTCTGTTCATGGGATTCTCCAGGGAAGAATACTGGAGTGGGTTGCTATGCCTACCTCCAGGGGATCTTCACGACCCAGGGATCGAACTCGCATCTCTTTTGTCTCTTGCATTGGCAAGCGGGTTCTTTACCACTTCATTCTCTACAGACTCCAAAAGTCTAATTTTTCATGAAATTTGAATTTGCTTGTTGGGCATACTTTGAGAAACAGATGTCACACTTCACTTCTCTGAAAGCTATTATCTGCACATACTCCACTCCATCTTCAACCAGCACACAACCAGACCCCTCTTGGGTCCGACTAGCACCCCTCTCTCACTCCCGCCCACATTCTCACAGGGGTAAATCAGCTTTTCCAGAACCAATAGACAGAACGGCAGCAGCATAAAAGACCCCAAGGTAATAAGCATCTGCTGAGCCCAGACCTATGGATGACCTGCCAGCATCTGAAAACTTCATCAGGGCAACTAGGACTCAGCCTACACTGTTCCACAGGCCTGGAGGGCCTCCACCCCCGGCAAAGTTCAACTGTATTGTGCTAGAAGGAGAAATCACACAGTTTGAAGGATCACAGGGTCTTTTTAAACCAGGAGGTAGCAATCATGCAAACTGTGAGTGACTCAGTGGAAGGCATATAATATGTGTGACTGGCAGCCCTAGAAGGTGGGGGGAATTGAGGGGTGGAGGAGCAAGAAGGAGAAGGGTGCATAGCAGTCCTGTCCACAGCTGACATGTGCCACTTCACTTGTTATCTATCTTTGGATAGGCTGCCAAGAGGTTGAGAAACAAAGACTTCCCAATCTCCCCAATACCATGCAAGATGGTCAGGTCCATATCTCTGCATTTGGGAGAAATTTAGTTAGGAGTTACTCACAAGGTCTTACTCAGTATCTGTAGAGCGGGGAGAAGCACACTTTTTCTGTAAAGGTCCGATGGAACTATTTTAAACTTTGCTTGCTATATAGTGTGAGACATGATGATAAATGAATGAGCATGGGTGTGTCCGAATAAAACCTTCTTTACGAAAACTAGCTGGACAACAGATTTGACTCTTAGGCTATAGGCTTCCCCTATTCTAGAGAAAGACTAATTCCATTTTTTATTTTTCCTCATCTCTTTTGTTCTCCTCAAATCCTTGCAATTGAAATAACTGGATAATCAAGGGAAAAATATAAGTGAGGGAAAAGAATGAGATGGAGAGATCTGAAGAAGAGTTACCTTCATGGAATATCTATGAGCAACCTTCTCCCACACATATAAACACACCACGCACCTTACTTTGGTCTCCCTAAGCCCTGTGAAGACCAATACATCGTAACTTGGGCACTCACCATATGTTGATGAACTAAATGACCAGAAGTACATCAGTCATTTTTGCAAGGCTTGAAATGCCTTGGATATAGTTGGGAAACAAAGAATTTAGTGAACCAAAGGGTTACAGATGAAGAGAGAGGCTAGATCCAGTGAAGATTCTGTTTCCTCCTGAATTCTCCAGTATTTACAATCCATTTAAAAGAACCAAAAACGAATTATACGGCCAATATAAACAGAAGGTCTAAAGAAGCTGTGTGTTCTCTTCCTTGTAGAAATTTCTTTTGTTTAAAATAAATACAAGAAACACAGAAAATACTCCAATTTGTTTTTTTATATAATTCCTGGGTAATTGTATATGCTTTTAGAGTCACTCTCGAGATATTTATCGTATGTCAGGTAATGCCAAATTATATTTGTTAGGTACTTTAGTAAGACACTTTCATTAACTCTTTGCATTAATCTGAAATTCCACCTAGAGAACAGCTTTATGTTTGCCCTTCCTAGCTTTAACCTCATCTCTGCTGAAGTTAACCTCATCATTTTCCAGGAATATTTTCTATATTAAAACAGTAAAAAAACATGCTTTATTCTGCAGTGCAATAATCAGTTCCACATATTTACTTACTTTGGTTTGGGACTGCAGAACTGATATGCTGAGAATCCTAGAAAGAAAAATGAAAATCTCTAGTTAATAAAATATTAAGGTTTGTAAATCCAAGGTTGTGCCACTGCTAAATCTGATAAATACTGATAAATCTAATTTTTACATAAAATGGGTTTTATTTCTTCTGCTGTTCCCTACAGTTCATTTTTCCTTCCAAACTGTAATGTTTTACCTTAAAATCAATAACGAATTACATTTTTTTAAGAAAAAAATTATCATTAGAAAATATGTTTAGTATATAACATGGCAAATTCTGGTTTGGGTAGATTAAAATCTCAATGACATTATGGAAAGGAATAGTGATAATATGTTAACAATATGCATGTATACCAGGCTGGATTGAACACAGATCTGAGGTGAGATTTCTATATTCTGAAGGTTATCCAAAAGTACAAAAACCAAAACCAAAAAAAAGGGCAATGTTTTAAAAATATTGTTCACAAATACTTCAACAGAATCTTCTAAGTCGGCAATTTACCTTGCTATTAAAACCACCACAAATGTAGCTGATCACATGAAACTTTTAAACAATACAGGAGGTATGACAAGTGTCAATGTGTGTCTACATGTGCCTAAATTCTGAATTAGGAAGCAGAAATGCCGCCTCACTTTCCCCCCTGTACCTGTTGTTCCCCACTAAGGAAAAGATTTTAAAAAAAAACAAAGAGTTTATTATAAAGTCTTGATTACTTTCATACTCTACAAAATCCTACACACATGTAAGACATTCTTATTGACATAATTGAAGAGTGAAGAAGCATTTGAAAGCATTAGGAAGCACTTTAGGAGCTAAATTAATTGCAGTGTTAACCTATTCTCTAAAGAGTTCAACAAACAGTACTTGATTAATCCAGCACACAGCAATACTTCAGACCTTGTCACTGGTGTGGATGCAGTGCCTACTAGACTTGTAAGGAATTACCTTTGTGGGAAAAGGAAATTTGGAGGGCTCAGCTGTACTAGGCGTGTGTATTGCTGTCAAAGGAGGAGGCCATGAGTGGGTCATTTCCTGGAAAGAGATTTGGAACGGGAAGAAAAAGTAAATTATAAATAGAACATTTATTGCTACTTAAGTCAACTTTTTAACGGAATGCACAGTGGAGTGATGGTATATGGAAAGTAAAATCTTAAAAGTTATTTCAGTGACTTAAAAAAAAAACTCCTACTTGGTGGGCTCTGTTCAAAAGCTGAAGCTCTCCAACAAACAAAACTGAAAAGAGATCAGTTTGAAGAAGAAAAACAAGAGCATAGAACATGAATGGTCTGAACATTCTGAACAGCATGAAGCATAAAAAACGGTAGTAGGTGTTACCAGCTTATGTAACTATGAACACTCAGTCCTGTCTCAATGCTTTCTTTCTCCCTCAGCGTCTTTATTGCATTTCCTGGAATTATTTAAGTTCAAAGGAAGAAGAACTTTCCTGTTTGACTTAAGCAAACAAGTAATTCAGGTCACTTGTTCCACTTGGGAGAGTTTTAATGGATTTGACCCTTCCCTGGTACACATTATTAGGACATAAGAACTTTTGCAGAGAAGGCCTTAAAAAGCCACTGGCCCTTTCCATTAACAGAAGTTTCATTTCTATTCACTTTTTACATGGAAGCAAGATTTCTTTTACAAATTAATATGTTTCTGTTGACATGAGTCCTGTTTTTCTAAGCTCATTCCCTTATTAAAACACCAGTGGGTCTGTGACAACCTAGAGGCATGGGATGGGGTGGGTGGGAGGCAGGTTAAGGAGGGAGGGGACACATGTACGCCGGTGGCTGATTCACGCTGTTGCACGAGAGAAACCAGCACAACACTGTAAAGCAATTATCCTCCAATTAAAAATAATTTTTTAAAAGTGAGAAACAAAGTGTCAGATGAAAGGTGTCTAATTGCAAATATGCACACACAGCACACATGGATGCACACACTTTGCCCAAGAGTTCAAATGGCCACGGAGATTATCACCAGACCCTTCCCGCTGAGAAAAACGAGGTCTACAATGGCAGGGGCAGGTCCCCCAGGAAGCTGAGAGCTGCGAGTGCAGAGAACAGCCCCTCTGTGTTCGAGTCTGAGTCTAAGAGAAAGAATCCCACCCCTGCACGGGTCAGACTGCTGGGGAAACCGGCTGAAGGCCCGGCAGGCAGCCCTCCACTAGTAGGCTGGGGCCCCCAGATGACACTGTGTTGCCTCACTGTACAAGGCACTGTGCTTTTACCCCAGTGCTGACCAACCCCTCCATCTCCCCCAGAAATGCCATCCGATCCTTGTGACACTTGGAGATGGAGCTGGAGGCAAATACACCCCCACTGCCCACCTCCACTCATATCCTCCCCACCAGTTCCTGCAGCCGCCCTCAGGCTGCAGAGGCCCAGAACAGACGTAAAGGAGCTGGCAGAGTGACAAGCAAAGTAACCGGTGCTGGCTTGAGTAATTTTTGTTAGAGGTGATATCATGCCCTTACTCACTTGACTAACCATTGTTCAGTACAAAAGGGGCAATCTATACGAAAATAGAACGGAAAGTGTAACAGCTTCTGCAGTCAGAGTCCCAGAATGGATCTTAACTCTTGACTCTGCTGCTCAGGTTAGCCTGAGGGGTTTGCATGCTCCAAGCCTCATTCGCAGGAAGAGGCAGGCGAACATCATTTCTTTTCTTTTCCCAAAGTATAAAGTGCTGGACGGACGGACTTTCCTGGTGGTTCAGACTCCATGCTCTCATGAAACTCTGCTCAACGTCATGTGGCAGTCTGGATGAATGGGGAGTTTAAGGGAGAATGGATCCATGTATATGTATGGTTGTGTCCCTTTGCTGTCCAACTAAAACTATCACAACATTGATAACTGGCTATACCCCAACCCTAAATAAAAAAGTTAAAACAAAAAAAGTACCATAAAAAGAAAAAGAAGACTCTGCTTTCACAGTAGGGGGCACAGGTTTGATCCCTGGTTGGGAAACTAAGATCCCATGAGCTATGTGGCCAGAGACAAACAAGAAAACCATAAACCAAAGAAACAAAAATAAAGTGCTGGGATACATGATCAGAGGAAGCGATTAAAAGCACTACATCTTTTAATTAAAAGCCTAGATTTTAAAGAATTTCAATACTGCATCAAAGAGTTTCCTGCTGTTTTATTTATCCGACTATACTCTAAAGTGTGGGACCATAACAATGGTTACAACGTAAGAACATGTAATAACTGAGGCCTCTGAAAGTATCACCCTTCGGTCTTCCAAGAATTTCTTTAGAATGCCAACAGTGTCTGTGACTTTTAGTCACCAGTGATTCCCAAGAAACATCCATTGTCTTCTCAGTGCCTAAGGCTGCTCCCAACTATTAAATTAGGCAGTTGGAAAAGCGCATAAACTCTTTCAGGCCCTAAATGGTTTGCTGGGAGTGTGAAAAGAATTTATATAGTTCCCTAAACGCTGAGCTTACGAGAAGTTAGGCCTTGGGAGGATGGGGGCCATAAGGAGAGGAGGCTGCCCAGAATCACCGGGCCCCGAATTACCCCCTACTTCAGCAATTGCTTATCACATGAATGGGGGTAAATCACTGAGCACCTGCTTCACTCCTGACCTTCCAGGTGCCCTTGCTGCTATCTCCCCCAACCCTCCACCCTGTTCATTTTGCTCCAGACTCACCGCTCCTCTAATTTGCCAACCTGCTCCCACCTCAAGACTTCTGCCCTCTTTCCTCTGCTTTCTCATCCATTCGCTTGCCGGCTATAAAACTCACAGCACTTACCAACAGCTGACACTTACATATTTATCTTCCCCCACCATGATCTTCAAGAGAGGAAAGGACTCCTATTCCTATAGCATTTATTCCAGTGCTGAGAAAAGAATGTGTGTCTTCATGGATACTTGCTGAATAAATGAATGAGTGAACAAATCATGGTGCTACCACTCACTGGACCAGTGTCCCTGGAAGGCTGCACTGAGGTAATGTGAAAAAACATTGCAGAAACTTCCCCAAAGGGCTCTCCAGGCTGTGGCACTGGGAAGTGGAAAACCTGAGCCGTTTCACATGCCCACTGAGTGCACCATCCCCGTCTGGACCCTTGTTGATAACCAATCCCTGGTTTCTGATAGAGTCTGTCTGCTATTTTCTCACCCTGCCAGTCTGCTTGAGTCATAGGCCACCACTGCCCCTTCAGTAAAAGACTTCCACTCTTAGTATTTCCACCAGAGAGCCCAACAATATTGGGGACTAGTTTCTATCACCCGTCAGGAAGATCTTTGTTAGGATTCCTGGCAGTCTTCGTAAATTACTGGTAGGAGATAAGAACAGGAACCACAAGGCAGGGGGAAGTTATCTGGATGGACAACAAAGAGGGAGGGCTGCATTTGGCCCTGGAGTCATCTACTATCTGCCAGCCTGGGGCCTCCACTTTTCTCATGAGGAAACTGAAGTCCAGGAGGAGTTCAGGAGTGACTTAACGGAGGCCACAACATAGGAGAAGAGACCGGCCCAGCCATGCCCCTCTTCAACCAGCAGATCCTGTGATTTGCTTTCTCTATTATGATCTCCAAATGAACACACTCAGCCATGGCTTGCATTAACCATCTACTTTCAAGGATTTCCAGGTAAGCAGGAACCCATTAATGTGATGTTGGCAGAGAGGCGAAGGAGGACGGACGAGTTTATGAAATTAAAAGCGCTTGCCTGATGGTCTAATAGCATCACCTTACATAAAGGACTCGACAAGTCATATAGCGCATCAAAACACAAGAGAAGCATCTGACACATGCAGGAGACGAATCATCAGTATTGTTGCATTTACTTTGGAACAACCGTGGAACAAATCACATACAATTTCAGAGAAATTGCTAAGGTCATATTTTACAACTAAGACATTTATTACTTTTATGACTCATCTTACCAAAGGATTTCAAAAATACCAGAGGGAAAGGATAAAACAAAAGCCCAGTCAAGAGTACTTATTAGTACTTATCTGCTGATTGGCAAAAAATTCTCATTTTCAGACAGTACAAAGTATGTTTCCTTAGAGGTATTTCTTAGAAAATTCTAACTTTTAAAGTAGGGGACCAAAGATGGTAAAACAAAACTAATGGAACTGTCTCCCAAACATTTGGCTAGATACCACATTTGTCAAAAATTGTACAAGTGAAAAGGTAACCAATATACTAAATTACTGGTTTCAGCACCAACTCACTTAATACTTTACAATGAAAAATTAAGCCAAAAATAACTGGGTAAACATATATTTTGAGGAAAAAAAGTGTACTGTGGAGATAAAAATTAATAGGTACAAGTGTCACTTTTCTTCTATTTAAAAAAGAAACCAACCAAAAATCAGTAAAAGATAAAGTGAGAGTCTCACCAAAAGTTACATGGAAGAAAATTAAAAGCCCGGAGAGGAGGAATGAGAAATAAACAGAGCTCTCAGTTATTACAGCTACTGTATTTGAGCATTAAATTTAGCTCTAAATTTCCTGGAAATTAAAGCCAAAATGGGAAACATAACAGTTTATATAATTCTCTGATAAAAAGAATGCATGCTGGTTCATGAGGAGAATTTTTTTTTTTTTCCTGGAGCTGAATTCTAGAAGGAATTTGTCATTCGTGTGCAAGGAAAACTGAACAAATGGATAATGGCTTCAATGATGTATTTGTAGAGGCAGCACAAATGTTCCTGGCATGGTCCCAATCAACAAGAGCAAAAAAAATAACCCTTTCAAGGGAGGTCTAAAGATGTCCATATACTTTCTGTTTTTCTTTTTATCCCTTTAAAAAATTCATGGTTGCATTGAAGATGGGCCCGCACCCATGAGGTGTCTCCTATAAAACACCAAGAGGTGAAAATCAAGCACTCCTTAATCCGGGGTGCCTCCCAGTGCAGCAACACAGGAAGTCTCCTCTCTGGGGAGCGGGGGTAGCGGTGGGGGGGTGTTGGTGAGTGCTTCTCTTGAGTCTTTTATCAGAAAAGACTGAGAGAGAGGTCATAAAACTCTGGTCCAATGTCATGGAGTTTGCAGAGTTCATTTCAATTAAAATCTGTCAGAGATTCTGATGGTTTCCTAAGACTTCCTTTGTTATTATTCTGGTTAATTTGCTTTGGGAGGCATGATAGGGAGGAGGCAAACTGTTTAAAGGAGTTCAGAATATCAACTGTTCACTCAAGTCAAAGAAAATGAATATACGTCTGCCTACTTAAGTGTGTCTTCAAGCGAGAAATAATTATCAATCAACTCACCTTCAGAATCTCTTCAACACAATGGACTTCATTGGAGTAGGTCTGCTGTAAGGGAAAAGCAAGAAAAAGGTTAGCAAACAAAACAAAGATTAGCACACAAACAAAAAACCATTAGAGTGCTGGTATTAGTGAATGCTATTAGTACTTATAGCAACACTTCTTAAGGAGAATCACCCCCAGGACCGCCTTTTATTACTACTAATAGCTAAGTATGAGAAACTTCACATTCTAGATGAAATAAAACCAGAGAGATAAACCTCAGCTAATTGTGAAAGAAAGGGTTCTGCTGGAGACAATGACAGATGAATTGTGACCCGCAGGTCAAGAGCTTCTGATGGAACATGTATATATTAAAGAAAATGAGTACATTAGTGAATCTAGGGGAATAATAGATATAACAAGAGTGGATGCAGAAAGGGAAAACCTGTAATTTTCCTGCTTTGCAGCAACATCTGTCCAGTGAAGCAAGTTACATGAACACAAAGATGCGATCATCCTGAACGTCTTACTGAGCCCACGGTAAGGAAGTCAGACTCCAACCAAGCATAGATTTTAGGGTGAGAGTCTAACCTGCCAAAAATAAGTCTTAAAGTTGAATGTCTCTAGCCCTACTTGAAGTCAGTATTTTCAACTGTACACACACACACACACACACACACACACACACACACACACAATATTGCCCCAGAGATAGACCCTAAGAAGAGAGATTACCTAGCTTCTTAGAGGAAAGACCCTCTTGCTTATTCCCAGGTAAACAAATGACAGCTGCTGTTGCTAGTATCATGAACGCAGTGTTTAGGAAATGTCACTTTCCAGTCTTTATAAAGTGCAAGACAATGGAAAAGTAAAATCTTTTAAAAAGAAAAAAAAATACTTTTTCCTTAACTAGAGATATGGAACAAATTCCCTGACTTCATGGTTTTCAAACGGAATAGCAACTTTCTGTGTCAACCGATGAGCCAAGTGCCCTGGGCAAATCCTCCTATACAACCCCCTGCACCCCCACCCAACAATACACACACTTTTTACTGCCCCTGTGGTGCAGAAAGTGCTGCTCTTCCCAGCCAGTTGGTCCAAGGTTTGCCTCACAGCCAGAGTGTAGATGGAAAATGGTTCTTTTCAGGGCTCTCGTTTCTCATTCAAGTGTAATTTAATACGGCACTGGTTGATAATGCCTGATCTGGGGTTTACTAATCCACCATCTTCCTCATTCCTGTCTCCTTAAGGAAAAGGAAAAGTGCATACAGCATTCACACTGCCCTGGAATTGAATCTAGTGGACATGTCGAATTTCAAACGCAATTTGACCTGCCTGGGTCTGGTTTTAAAACATGTAAATTTCACAGAGACAGTTTTATTGAAACGTTTACAATTTGCTATTTTTGAGGTAGGGGTCTGAAAGTTAAGAGAGATAGTCAGAGAGTCAAGCCTATCGCCTTTCTCTGCTGGCCCAATTGGACCTGCCCTTAGGCACTGTGCATGTTAACAAGAGGACTTGCTTGTCGAGTTTTCATTTTTCAAGACTATTAAGGAATGTCTAAAAACTGGACCAAATATTACAGCACAAACGTCAGAAACAAATGAATGCTGTTGTGACCTGAGGGTAACATGCAATTATATCCTATGGTTTTAATTTTTCACATGTGTCATTAGGAACAATAACAATTAGGAATTGAAGTGAAATCAACAGAACAAAGCAGAGGACTACTGACTGGTTAAATAGTCCTTTCTGTCGCTGGAATGAGAATTCAATTAAAATATCTGGCAGGACTTTGCTGGCAGTCCAGTGGTTAAGAATCTGCCTGAAAATGCAGGGGACATAGGCTCGTTCCCTGCTCTGGGAATATCCCACATGCTGTGGGGCAACTGAGTCCATGTACCACACCTACTGAGCCCACTTGCCCTAGAGCCCACGCTCTGCAACAAGAGAATCCTGGGCATTACAACTAGAGAGGCGCCCCTGCTCATGGGGGCCAGAGAAACTGGAGAAAATCCACTCGCAGCAACAGAGACCGAGCACATCCCAAAATAAGAAAGGAAAATAAATAAAATATCTGGCAATCGGGGGGAGGCAGCTGGTGGAAGGATGGGGTGGGAGGTTGGAGTTAGCAGGTGCGAATTATTATATACAGAATGGATAAGCAACAAGGTCCTACTATATAGCAGAGAGAACTATAGTCAATATCCTATGATGAACCATAAGGGGAAAGAATTTTAAAAAGAAAACATGTGCGTGTGTATATATATATAACTGAGTCACTTTGCTGTACAGCAGAAATTAACACAACACTGTAAATCAACTATATTTCAATTTTTAAAATATTAATTAAAAAATCCGGCAATCAATGAAATAGTGAAGCACAGTTGGAATGAGGGCAGAAAACCATTGCCCACTGCTTCGAACAGAATGGGGTCAGGAAGCGACCATGTCTCAAGACTAAAAGACTTTCTGATCTTTGTAATATTACTCAAGCCATCAACCCTTAGCCAAGATGTTTGATGTCACTAAAAGATTTATTTTCCCTAAAAATTGTATTACATGAGATGAGCCAGAATTGAAGAAATTTTTTCTGTAGATTATTGTTTATTGGTATCAGAGTAAGATAAATAGTGCTAAACAGTCACCATTTAACCTGCTTAAAATTCTAACTAAAGCCTAAGATTCAAGCATGAATTGGTTGGTTAATTCTCATATCAGGTCCATTATGAAAGTGGGGTTATATTAAAAGGGTGCCAGAATTCTATTCCAAACACATGAGGATATATCATATTTAAATACCTCCAAGCAGCACTGTTTATAATGGCATATAACTGGAAATGATCAAATGCCCAAGAACAGGAGTCTAACTAAAGATTTTCACAGGGCTCCCATATAGCAGTATGTTATAAAATAAAATGGACATCAACATATATAAAATGATGTAAATGCATGTGCTGGCATGGAAAGATGCTCAAGATATTTTCAACTTTTTCTTTAGAAAGAATTTCACACTCATAGAGAAAATAACAAAGACAGTAGAGGAAATTCCCACAAACCCTTCACGTGGATTCTCCAAATGCTGGCATTCTACCGCACTCGCTTTATATTTTTCTCTCCCACCTTCCCCACATCTACACTGAGCCATTCAAGAGTGTGAGAGAGTTGAGAGTTAATGCCCTTTTATCTCTACATACTGTTGTGTATACCAAGGCGCGCTTTAAAGCTTTATTTAAAGAGGGTTGGTTACAAGATTGTCTGTATAGTGTGAGCCCATTTTTTTAATATGCTCCATCTACCTGAGATGGTATCATCACTCTTCCCTGACCCAAATTAAAGTCTCTTAAACTAGAGTACAGTAGGTATTTCAGCTGTGCTTGCAAAGAAAGATCCATACGGACAGGCTGCCTTGTTGTTAAAAAGTACAATTTGGCACCTCCAAGTCTGCCACTGGAAGGAGAATTTCCAAAAAGGGAGGGGTGCTTCAACAAAGCGTTACAGCTTAATCCCCTTCCTTGAAATCCACTTTGCCCACAGCGTATCCAGCTGAGTCCTGCCACCCCTGCTCAGAGAAGCCAGGCTCTCCCTTTAACACTGGGGCCAAAGAGTAAACAAGCAACCTCTCTGAAGCAAGGCCAAGTTCAGGCTGGACATCTTTAGGTAAGATTTCCTCAAAGAACAAGAGGTGATTAAAAAGCAGCAACAACAAAAATGGATGCTAACTGCATGAATGCAGAGGCTCTAGTCTAGGGGTTCTTTCCTGTCTACTAGTACCTTCTGTGGCAGGAACACTGACTTTAGCATTTACACCCCAAATCACATGGCAGTCCCCACCCTCAATATCCAGGTTCCTAGAGGAGACCAGCTTAGCTACTCTGTACATCTGTGTGTGTTTGCGTGTGTTAAGTTGCTTCAGTCGGGTCTGACTCTTTGTGACTCTATGGACTGTAGTCCGCCAGGCTCCTCTGTCCACGGGATTCTCCAAACAAGAATACTGGAGTGGGTTGCCATGCCTCCTCCATGGGATCTTCCTGACTCAGGGGTAGAACCTGGGTTTTTAAGTCTCCCCACTCCAGCAGGTGGGTTATTTATCACTAGCACCACTTGGAAAGCCCTCACACATTCAGGGGTCCTGTATTTAGACAGACCTCCCCATGGAGCCCTCACTTTCCCAGGGAGTATGGCCTTAACACAGGAACCAAAATCCTACTCAACTTAAAAAACAGTAGCTACTTGCTGAATACACATTGTACTTGTTACTGCATTAAACTCATATTATTTCATAACATGTTATAGAAATATGGAAAAAAAAACAAAACAAACTTTTTGGCCAACCCAATATTATTTCCTCCATTTGATACCATCTATTACAAGATGTACCATCATTAGCTTGGCAGGGGAAAACGTTAAAACACAAAATGTACTCATCAACTGTAGATACATCCCTTATTACAGATGCTGAAAAATGAAATAAAAATCTGAGGGAATTCTGTATTCCCTCAAAAAGAGTCAGACCCGACTGAAGCAATTTAACACACACACAAACACACACAGATGTATACAGTAGCTAAAGCTGATCTCCTCTAGGAACCTAGATATTGAGGGTGGGAGACTGCCGTGTGATTGTGGGGGGTAAGTGCTAAAGTCAGTGTTCCTGCCACAGAAGGACAATTAGACAGGAAAGAACCCCCAGACTAGAGCCTCTGCATTCATGCAGTTAGCATCAATTTTTGTTGTTGTTGCTGTTTAATCACCTCTTAATTCTTACATCAATCTTGTGGTATTACCCCACTTTTTAAAATGAACACTAAATTCTAAAGAAACTAACTTACATGTCCAGGGCCACACAGGCTCAAGTGACTAAGCCCGCCTTCCTAATATTGCTACAATACTGTCCCCAAAACCTCAACTTCAGGCCAGACACAAACATATCAGTATTTAAGGAGAGGGGGATCTGATCCCAATTGTTGTATGCAAAACCAAAACCATTTTTCAAAGAGTACTGTTTCCCTTGGGCTTATGCAAAGAAGTGGGTAATCAGCGTTAACTGCCTCTTACTACTGTAGGTACTTTAGACTAGCAAAAGCAGTGATGCTGGCCTCGGTCTGATTTCTCACTCCTCCTGGAATGACATTGTGTAATCCTAAGGAAATGCACTGATACCAAAATAAAAGATGTCAGTAAATGTCCCCTAAGCATGACACAGTTTGTTTTAATAAGCTAAGAGGCGGATGGAAGAAATATACCTCACCGCTGAGACCACAGGGCTCTGGCAATATTGTGTTTTAAGTCTCTCAAGTTTCAACAGAGCAGCACTTTTTCAAACAATGCTGTTCTCAAAAAAGGCTTAGTTATCACTAACCAGAACTGCAGGGAGCACAGAGGCAGCATGCTGATGAAGGCGGCCAAGAGATCTTGGATCCTAGTTCTGGCTCCGCTGAGGATCGGGTCTTGCGATGCTGGCTAAGGTTCAACTTCTCTGGGAATATCTCCTCGTGGCCATGAAGGGATAATATTACCAATCCTAACCACTTCGCAGGGTTGGTATGAAGGTTAAATGTGAAACTTTAAAAACTCTCAGGAGGCACTGATATGTGAAATCAACACACAGGGCCAACATTATCAAGACGGTCTTCACTGGCAGGACAGCTTTTAAAGAAACCCCAATGGTTCTCTGTCAGCATATGTTTTAGAAGATTAAACAAAAGCTCACACTATTTTTCTTCAGAGACAGTGGGTTGACCAAAAAGTTCATTCGGGTTTTCCCTAAGAGCTTACGGAAAACTCGGATGAGCTCTTTGGCCAGCTCAGCCACCCTCTCAGCCTGTGGTTCAATCTACGGCATCTACCACGCTGCTCATGCACGCGTGCATGTGCTCAGTCGTGTCAGACTCTTTCCAGCCCTGTGGACTTGTACCCTGCCAGGCTCCTCTGCTCATGGGATCCTCCAGGCAAGAAGACTGGAGAATCTCCACTTCCTCCTGCAGGCGATCTTCCCAACCCAGGGATAGAACCCATGTCTCCTGTGTCTGCTGCATTGGCAGGCGGATTCTTCACCACTGGAGTTCACCTAGCTCCATCTAACTAGCTAAGCCACACTCCTCCTGCCCCTGTGGAACCCCTTTCCCTCTCCCACCTGTGTTGAGATGAGTCCTACTCAGTCTTGAGTTGCAGATTAAAAACCACCTTTTGGGAAGCACTCCTTAACTCCCTCACTCCTGAAACAGAGCGAGTGTGCCCATGGCTGTGCGTACTTTTCCTGCCAAAGCTCCTCCCATCCCACCATCTCTGCTTCTTCTAGATCACCAGTTCCAGGACTGCAGGGACCAGGTCTGCCTTCTGAATCACCAGTCACACACTGCCTGCCGCACAGAGGCCACCAATCAACATTTGCCATTGTGGTTTTCAGCCTCTGAACTCAGAATATGAAAATAGATGTCCAATTTGGAGAGCTTTAGAGACTTTCTAAATACTGTAGCTTCTCTGAATAATAAGCCAACATCTTAATGAACAAACTACACAGAGGTAAACATACCAGGGACAGAATGGAAACTGTTTTTCATTGTTTTCTCCTTCCACACATTAAGATTACTCTTAGAAACTATTTTTCATATATCAGATTGGCAAAGCAAAAAACGAAAGAACTGACAATACTCTGTCTATGAGAGAGACGTAGGGAAACAGGCAGTCAAATTCCGGGGCTGGTGGGAGGGCAACACCGCACAATCTCTGAAGACAGCAGTTTGGCAAGAGTCACCAAATTGTAATTTCCCATACTCTGACCCAGCAACTTGAGCTCGAGCACTAACTCCTAACTGCACAAAGTTATTCATTTCAGCCTAATTTGCAAATAGTAAGGTACTTAAAAAAAAAATCTAAATGCCCATCTCTAGGTAGCTGGCTAAGAAAACTGTGTTACAGGCCCCTACACAGAAATACTATGCAACCATGACAGACAATCAGGGTGCTCTTCATGCACGGAGCTGGGTAATCTCTAAGATGTATTGTTAAGGGGGAAGGGGAAGGCACACGTGCAGCATATGCCAGGATTTGAATAAATGAAAAGGTGATGTCAGAAGAGAACACAAATGTCAAGTTACTTATGACCCATTAAATACCACTGGGAATAACACAGAATAAATAATAAATAACATAATAAAGAAGCCTTTAACATCAGCTACTTCTAGAAAGGAAAACTAACTTGCGAGAGGGCTAGCGTAATGGGAAGATTTTCATCGTATACCTTTTTAGTGTCTTAAAATTAATTAATTTATTTTTATTTTTGGCCATGCAGCATATGGAATCTTAGTTCCCCAAACAGGAATCAAACTTTTGCCCCCTGCCTTGGAAGCACAGAGTCTTAACCACTGGACCACAGGGGAAGTCTGTTTTTTTTTTTTAATTTTTCAATTCTGCATTAAGATATATATCATGTATTCAGGAATAAAAATACAAAAATAAGATTGAGATTTTTTAAAAATATAGGAATAAACATTTTTTCTCAAAAGTACAGCTCAAGGTCTCTGACTCTCTCTTAGCCTTCCTCTATGTACAGAATAACTTGCATTCTCCCAAACACACATCTCTGAATCTATTCACAGCTTCCTCCCTGGTGCTCAGGGTTGCCCCATGTAACACTCCACACACAGAACTGTTCCTAGATTTACTTCCAGCCTTCCTGTGACGTGCTCCTAGGGAAACCTAGGACTTGGTGTCTCGCCCAGTATTTGCTGGCTACTACACTCTTGCTTCCCAAATGAGACTATTGCAAAGTCCTTCAAAGAGACGTATTTGCGGGGTGGGGGTGGCCTCTCTTAATCAGTCATGCTTATTACATACCGGGCAGATACACATGACGTAAACAAAGCCTTACCGGATTGTTGTGGGGACAAAATAAGACAATGCACGATAAAGCTGATGCCACACAAATAAACCTAAGCATTTATCACAAAGATGCCATGATCTGCATTTCCCAGAGATGGATCAGAAGAGGAAACCAAAAGGCCTGCCTGAGCAAGGTTCTGACATAAAATTCATTTTATTCTGTAAATACAAAGTAAATTACCTACATAGCTAGGCCAATTCCAAGAACTTGCTCATACCACTGGGGTGTGCCTACTCGGGCTGGAAAAAGCACAAGGCTGAGCAGTATTATTTCTTCAGAAGTGTCATGCCCTTCGGGGATCTATCTAAACGTCGATTTCCACACCCAGTATTCTAGCTAAGAATTTTTTTAAGTCCCTGGACAGATTTATGGAAACACTTACAGTACAAAGATGGAGAAGGAAATGGCAACCCACTCTAGTATTCTTGCCTGGGAAATCCCATGGGCAGAGGAGCCTGCAGTCCATGGTGTCATTAAGAGCTGACATGACGGAGCATCAGCAATAGCACCAAGAGGAAAAAAAGGAAAACTGTGGACTGTTAATATGGAAGGAAGGATAAAGGATTAGAAAACAGAAAACAAGACACCCTTCACAGTTTTCCTAAAGATGAATAGTTCAGTTCAGTTCAGTTCAGTCACTCAGTCGTGTCCAACTCTTTGTGATCCCATCAATTGCAGCACGCCAGGCCTCCCTGTCCATCACCAACTCCCTGAGTTCACTAAAACTCACATCCATCGAGTCGGTGATGCCATCCAGCCATCTCATCCTCTGTCGGCCCCTTCTCCTCCTGCCCTCAATCCCTCCCAGCATTAGAGTCTTTTCCAAAGAGTCAACTATTCACATGAGATGGCCAAAGAACTGGAGTTTCAGCTTTAGCATTATTCCTTCCAATGAACACCCAGGAACGATCTCCCCTAGAATGGACTGGGTGGATCTCCTTGCAATCCAAGGGACTCTCAAGAGTCTTCTCCAACACCACACTTCAAAAGCATCAATTCTTCGGCGCTCAGCTTTCTTCATAGTCCAACTCTCACATCCATACATCACTACTGGAAAAACCACAGCCTTGACTAGATGGACCTTTGTTGGCAAAGTAATGTCTCTGATTTTCAATATGCCATCTAAGTTGGTCATAACTTTCCTTCCAAGGAGTAAGCATCTTTTAATTTCATGGCTGCAATCACCATCTGCAGTGATTTTGGAGCCCAAAAAAATAAAGTCTGACACTGTTTCCACTGGTTCCCCATCTATTTCCCATGAAGTGATGGGACCAGATGCCATGATCTTAGTTTTCTGAATGCTGAGCTCTAAGCCAACTTTTTCACTCTCCTCTTTCACTTTCATCAAGATGAATAGTAGTATAATGCAAACTAATTTTGATGTCAAACTCTTCCTTTAAAAAATGAAACACCCTCCATCTCTACCCAAATATTTTCAAACAGCAGCAAGGGTCAGAGTAATATTTTTCTTAAAAAGGTGATTAAGCAGCAATATTTAGCAAAGAATTACTCACATGTTCCCTGGAAGCCTACTCTGTAACGGCAAACTGGTCTGCCAGGTGTGGAGAGCACCACAATTAATGTTACGCTAACTGCAGATATCGCTATAGTTCTCCAAGTAAATGTTTCAAGGAGAAAAGGAAAGACTGATGAAGGACAAGATTATTTTCAATGATGAGGAATCTATAGGTCACCTACAGCTATCATCCAACAAAAATTTACTGTGGAAAGCCCAAGCAATCCTACTCACATTGGAAGATCTAGGAAGGGGGGAAGCAGTGTGGAAACAGGGGTGTCACAAACACTGGTTGCCCATTCCTGGAAGTTCCTTCACCTTGACTCGGCATCTACCTTCAGCTCCAAATGGTAACCCAAGCTGTCTCCCCGGAACTGGTTTCCTACAGGCAGTGGATGCATACTCAGTCACATCTAACTCTTTGTAATCCCATGGACTGTAGCCCACCATGCTCCTCTGTCCAAGGGATTTCCCAGGCAAGAGTACCAGAGTGGGTTGCCATTTCCTACAGGTAGGGTCTGGGTTTATTCGTCCCAGTATCTCCTAGGGCCTTGGCATAATTCTGGAATAGCACAGATACGTTAAGTTATATTTGTCCAATGAATAAATTTGATTTTGTCATCTCATGGCATCTTCAACAGAATTCTCAAACATGTTCAGTTCAGTCAGTCAGTCGTATCTGACTCTTTGCAATTTTGGGAGTTTCTCAGACAGCCAAGTTTCTGATGTGGCAGTAACATCAGAACATGATTGTTGGAGGAAGGCTACACTGGGCAGGCTTGAGTAGGGTAAAGGAAGGGTATATCTCTCCTTGAGTCTGGAGATCAAGAAACAGTCTAGGATAGAGACTCCTCTGGTAGCCCAGATGCTGAGACTTCTCCCTTCCAATGCAGGGGGCCTGGGTTTGATCCCTGGTCAGGGAACTAGATCCCACGTGCTGCAATTAGAACTCAGCACAGCCATATAAATAAATAAATATTTATTTAAAGAAAAAAACCGTTCAGGGTAAATGCAGAAAGAGGATGCTGGAAGCTTGGGAGAGGCACTAGTACCCCAACTCACTTTATATTAAATGACAGCTAATATCTGCAAATGTCCATAAAGTTCATTTTAGGTAAACTGCTCCTTTATAAGCTCCTATATTATGTCTGTATTTCACCAGCTAAAGCAAAAACAGGCTAAAAAATGAAAAAAAAAAAAAAAGATCCTAAATATCATCATTGAAACTTATAATCCCTTACAGGAAGGAGTATTTTGAACTATACGTAGTTAAAAGATCAACATGAGTAATTAGAGCCTTCTCTTTCTTTCCAGGCACTTTGATTGTTACCAGTGAAGCAATTTGCTTTAATTAGTGTCATAAAGAATTTATTTTTCTAAAGTATATAAAATTTATAAAAGCTCATAATTTATATTAACTGAACCACTTAAAATATTCTGGAAATTCTGTTTTGATCTCTATTAAAAGAGGGCATCTTTTTGTTATGAAACCTAGGGTATAGTTGTTAAGATCTGGTTTAAGTAAATAAAACAGGAACTGTGAATAGCTGTTTCCCATATATATGTTATAACACTTACTTTATATAAACATACAAATGAATATGAAGGGACTAATAAAAGTGCTAGTTTCATTTATTTTATTACTATTAAATTTCCTGAGATCACACAAGTATAAATTTTCATATATTTGTAAGGCTTCTACAGAGTCACATGAAAGTTTTTATTTTAAAAACACTACTTATGTTGCGGCAATATATGCAGAAATGTTTTCAGTAAACATTCTTTATGACCACAGGTCAACTAGCTTCTTGGTGTTAAAGTTACAAGGGGTGGGGTGTCCCCAAGGTGGGTTTAAACAGGCTTAAAACCAAAGCAAATGTAGAGAACTTACCGTTGTTTGACAGTAAATATGTCTAATCCCTGTTACTTGCCAACTTTCTAACTTTTTGACTGTGAACCATTACCATTCGCCGTGTAATAAGGAATCAGAAAGCCCCGATGGTCTAGGACTTAAAAACACTGCGCCTTTGATGGAAGATCACACGAGACCCCACGAAGCCCATTGTGGACACAGCAGCCATGAATGATTAAGACTGGCTAAAAGGCACTGCTTTAAAAAAAAGGGAAAAAGGCCTCACAAAGAACAAGTCTAGACACTGGTTCCATTCCAGTGATAATAAACGGACAAGTTCTTTCAAACGGTCCCAACTCTATGACCTATTCTACTCACTAAAACAATATTTAGAGTTGGTTTTTGTTTTTAAGAGGAGTTTCATTTTCATTTATGGGTGGGTACATGAATTTGCAAAGCATGAGCCATCTTCACCCCTTTCAGGGAGGATGTTAAACTGAAGTGTGATGGTGTTTTGTGACCACGCTCACTCCATTCCCATCCTGCTCGGCTCCTTCCCCACTCTCGCACAGACAGACAGACACACACACACAGACACACGCGCACACACTCACTCTCTCACAAATCATATTAAGTAATGGTTCTGAGTCTAAAACAATGCTACGAAGTTACTCTGTCAACCATGATAGGATTTATAGACGCATAAACCTGTGTTACTGCTCCTTTTTGAGTTTATGTGCCCACTGAGTTTAAGTGACGAACAATGTTCAGGAACCATGTCTAATTCTGTGTTTCATAGCGTGCCTGGACATTTTTTTTAATCGCTGGGCAGTAGTGAAGACTACAGAGGCACCAGGGAAAAAAAAAACAAAAAACCTTTCCATCAGTTTCTGGATGAGGTTGAAAGAAACTGAAGTCATAAGAATAAGATAAGTCATTTAATCCACTCTTTGTCTAAAAGGACATAAAGATTTTTATCCTGGGCTTTTTCCAGCAATAATCTCAACAGTCCCCCCTGGGCTAGGTGTTGGTTGTCTGTCTCCTGGCATCATGATTTTTAAAAACAAAAAAACAGAACTGGGGTGGGGCGGGGGCGGGGTGGGAGGAAGGAGAGAAAATTACTGAAGCGGTAGACCAGAGGCAATATATACTCCGAGGAAACAATCTGAGCTTCAAATTATCTTGGGGATTACTGGTACTATAATAAACACAGAGGAGAGAAGGCAAGTAAATATGGCCTTCCCCTTTATACCTTAATCCTGAATTAGAAAATTCTTTTCTTTTTTTTTTTGTGGAGCAGGGGAGGATTTTAATATTGGGTGGTAACAAACAGGTTACTTACCAGGGCCTAGAAAAAGGGCCAAAGATCATTCCAGAGAGTACAATTATTTAATACAACATTATGGTTATAAATCCCATACTTAATCATGTTAAAGAGCACCAAAATTTAAGAGACTCTTGCTTCTCTGTCCGTGTAATTCTCCAGGCAAGAATGCTAGATGGGTTGCCATTTCCTTTCCCAGGGGATATTCACCACCCAGGATTGAGAACCTGAGCCTCCGGCACTGTAGACTGATTCTTCACTGTCTTTACCAGGGAAGCCCATTTTCTTTTCTACAATTTATTAAAAACCAGATACATTTTAGAGGGGGGGAAAAAAAAGCTTCTAATTCCACTGACTCTCAGGTAGGTTTAATAATCTTTTCCTTTTCATGGACTATCTTGGTATGTAAGTACAGACAAACTGTATGAGACTTCCAGAATGTTCATTTCATAAAGTGACTGAGTGAACTGGCAAAAGGGAACAGATTTAATAACAAAGTTTTGAATAACCGTCACTCAGCAAGTGCCAGTTTGTTTTTAAATAAATACAAGGGACAGGCTAGATAAATATATATAAAAGAATTATTCTTGAATTTATTTTAAACAGGTATTTAATATGTGCCAAGGAGAAATTTTCCTTTGCTTGTAAAATAAATGTGCTCTAATACCTGCTGAATTTGAAGGCATTAACCATTTGTACATCTACCACAATTCTACCATATCTAAGACCACAATTCTAAAAGTTATCATAGGAGACAATAGGTTTATGCTCATTTTGAAAACAAACAGCAGTGAGTGACTCTCTGCCCATCTGTTTCCATCTCAATAAACTTCTCTCAATCCTTCTGACTCTCATCCCCTCACACTAACACACATGCAATGAAGTTTTAAAAATATTCTTTTGACTTTGACTTGGAAAAGGAAATGGCAACCCACTCCAATATTCTTGCCTGGAGAATCCCATGGACAGAGGAGCCTAGCAGGCTTCAGTCCATGGGGTCACAAAGAGTCGGACACGACTGTGTGATTACTACTACCACTGACTTTAATCCAGAGCCCTTGACCCAAGACTCCAGCTGGCTTCCCTAGTGGCTCATACAATAAAGAATCTGCCTGCAATGGGGGAGACCCAGGTTGGATTCCTGGGTTGGGAAGATCCCCTGGAGAAGGGAATGGCAATCCACTCCAGTACTCTTGCCTGGAAAATCCCATGGACAGAGGAGTCAGGCGGGTCACAGTCCACGGGGTCTCAGAGTCAGACACAACTGAGCGACTAACATTTTCCAGGCACTCAACCACATTTGTCCTAACTCCCAATATTCCTGCCTTTACTGTCATCCTGTGTTCTCCTTTTTCTTCTACACATTCTAGAATGCAGGTGCCACAGAAGAGAGACTATGAAAAATAGGCCGTCATTCTAACAGGAACAACAAAAGCAACTCCGCTCGAAAACTGCCGTTAGGAGATGGGAGGGCCAATCCACCAGAGGTAAATTAAGCTTCAGTTGTGCACCAATCCAGCTGTGGCCCCCGGAACTATTCCACACACCTGGGCCAAGCCCCAGCGGGGAAAAGGCTCCTGGAACCTGCTTCACTTTTTCCCTGATATTATCATAATCACACTGTCAGTTTGGGGGAGGGCCACAGGCCCTTGGGGGCCGGGGCAGTGTGTGTGTTGGGGGCGGGTCCTTTCAATCCGTTCTTTAATTGGTATAAAAAAAGTGAAAGTGTTAGTTGCTCAGTTGTGTCCGACTCTTTGCAACCCCATAGACTATAGCCCGCCAGGCTCCTCTGTCCATGGAACTCTCCATTCAAGAATACTGGAATGGGTTGTCATGCCCTCCTCCAGGGAATCTCCCCAACCCAGGGATTGAACCTGGATCTTCTGCATTGCAGGCAGATTCTTTTACTGTCTGAGCCATCAGCCAGCCAAATCCTCTGTAAAAAATAAGCAGTGTTATTAATATTGTCACGATAATGCTGTCTACCAAATAGCATTAAATGAACCTGAAAAGCTTTAGACTGGCTCCCGATCAGGTAAGACTTATTGGTTAGTGAAACTTCTCTTTCAGTGAAACGTTTAAGAAGCATCTCAATGTCAAAAAGTTGATTTCTTAGTAGATTCTCTCAAAAGCTTTTTGTAAGACAAATAAACCAGTTTTTTCTGGACTTAACTAGAACAGAACGTTGAAAAACAAAAACTTGTGAGGAACACAAAGCTGCCTAAGTCTGAGGGTCAACACACCTCCAACTCGGCTTCATGACATGGCTCCTACTTTGAAAAGCCAAAAGGCATAATCTAAATTTAAATCAATCAATAAAGAGTTTGCACGGTAACAACTTGAGGGTTCTGCCTACTTTCTCATTATTTCTGCCCAATTTCTGAGCTCTCTCACTCAGAGAAGATTCTCTACTGTTTAAAGTAAACAAATTTTAATTTTTGAGGGGAAAAAGTGGAAACACCGTCATGTTCTCTAGTCAGCCTTTCATCAGATAAATTTATACCCCAGAAAGGTACAGACTATGTGATTGTACAAACTATGCTGATCAAGTTCAGCTCAGTCGCTCCGACTCTTTGGGACCCCGTGGACTGCAGCAAGCCAGGCTTCCCTGTCCATCACCAACTCCTGGAGCTTGCTCAGACCCATGTCCACCGAGTCCGTGATGCATGCTAATCAATGAAACCCACAAAACTACTAGAACATTAAAATGTATCTACGAGGGCTTCCCCTGGTGGCTCAGTAGTAAAGAATCTGCCGCCAATGCAGGAGACAAGAGTTTGATTCCCTGATCTGAGAAGGTACCACATGCCGAGGAGCAACTAAGCCTGAGTACCACCACTACTGACCCCCCGACTACATGAAGCCCACGTGCCTAGAGCCCATGCTCCACCAGAGAAGCCACTGCAGTGAGGAACCCTCACACTGCATCCAGAGAAAAGTAACGGAGCAACGAGGACCCAGCACAGCCAAAAATAAATAAACAGAATTTTAAAAATGTATCTAGTACACCCGCTTGCACTAAAGTTAGATTACTTCTAAATATTCCTAGACTAGTAGAAATCAATATGACACATGTTAAAACTTGGGTAGGATGCCCACAATCTTTTATTATATTTGACTTAAATTCCGTTTGTCTGCTGAAAAACCAAGCGATAAAAGTCAAAAGGGAGTGGAGGGGTGGGAAGCGTACACATGTACAGACAAATATTCAAGCTTTTATGACCCCAGTATCTTCGATCTGTGCCTTTACTCTGGGAAGACAAAAATAAAAAAATCCAATTTTTTGCCAAGTTTCGTTTGCCAAGTGATCCAGAAGTTCAAGATCAGAGTTTGAAAGTTGGACAAAATATCTGACTAGTAAGTAACCTCTTATTTTTAAATGTTTTTCATTTCTTTCAAATGCACTGCTTTAAACATGCTGTTGATTCAGCAGAGACGGAAAACACAACCATGATACTTTCTCCGCTCTTGCCCCATTATGTCATTAGACAGAGACGTGGAGAGAACGGAAAATCCATAATCCAAACCAACAGCCATGCAAATCTCAGGAGGTAAAACAAGTCTCCAGGGTCAGCCAAAATGAAAAAAAAAAAAAAGCCACAGCGCACCACCTGTCTGTTACCTATCAAGTGTACACCAAGGGAGGGGGCAAGGGGAGGGACTGGATGCCTGAGTCTTGAAGGCTTATTTACACCTTGTTTGTGAGGTCATGCACACAGCAGCGCTCAACCACACAGTTTATTTGGATCCTTCACTCCTTTGATGTCAGCCCCTAACACAGGCGAAGAGAAGAAAAGGAGGGAAGGAGGAAAGAAGCCAAGTGGGGAACGGAGGAAGAAGGAGGAGGGGACCCAGAAGGGGAGAGAGAAGGCGGTTGTCCTTGGAGGGCTCGGTCTTCCCACCTGAACCTCAGTCTCGCGCTCACTGGTACTTACTGCGGGGCAGCTGTGCACGGGGGCACTTACCTCCGTGAACATGTCTTACTGCCTTCCTACATGGCCAAGAGGCTTTCCTGTCTCCATACAGCCCCTGGCCAGCCCTAATCGGTGCCACTGGGTCACTGTCCTTTGCGCTGGCAGCTGCAATGGCGGCCTTGAGAGGAAAGAACTTTTCATCTCTTCCCTTGGACCGAGCCATAGGCAGCAAGCAGCGAGCGCTCCCAGGCACAACTCCCCTGGCTCTGCTCCGAAAAATGCTCTCTCAAGTACACCGTTGCTTAGCAATATTTGCCTTCCCCCTGTACGTCTGAAATTGGCAACATCTGTCCCTTTGGCAGTTTTGACTTGTGCACAGCGCCATGCTCGTAGTTTAAAAACACATTCCGCTTGATGACACGGGCAATCCTCCACTCTTCCCATCTCCACGCAAAACCACGAATGTGGAAACCTCCCCCACAACAAGGTTTAATCTTCACTCGGTTTTAAAGATCGCCGATCGAAACGTCCACAGGTTTCAAAATACTGAAGCTCAGTAGGAGTTCCTATTACACCCCACGTATATAGTGCTGTCTGCACAATTACACCTGAGGGTGTGTCTGAACTAAAAATCTCCTTTACTCTGAAATTTTTTTTATGTAACATTTTCTATCATAAGGTATTATGTGTAAATACTTATTAGTAAAATAAGATATAAAGGCAATTCATTCATGGTGTAGGGAGGGTAGATTTCATGCTCACACTATAGCCCAACCTTACAAACAAAGACACCAAGACATACACACACACACACACACACACACACTGACACAGATCAATGGCAGAGGAACCTAAGAAGTCTAGAGAACAAAAGTTCATTTAAGCAATTACAACGTGATGAATTTCAAAACAAATGACCTTGTTTCCTAAGTTTTTTATGCATCCCTCAACACAGCCATCTTAGTGATTTACTGAGGCTACTCATTAACACTATAAAAGTTCATAATACTGTAATTTTATACATGGGGGAAAAAACTAATAAAAATAAAACTTTATGGGTAGTATATATGTTCTGCATGTAATTTTACTTTTTATCTAGCACATCAAAGAGCAATAAAAGTAATAATATTTAAAAGCATAAAAATCCACTAAGAATTGAACCATCATGCTATGTGCCTTCAAACTTGGGCATGTAGACATTTTTGTTCACTTAAACAAATCAGGCTTCAATTTTCTTTTTCCCCAAACTAATCTTAACATATTACAAACACATGTTCTCAAAAACATTTTATAGGAACTGAGTTTCAGCTACAAAAGGCAGGCTGACCTAACGCTCTCATCAAGTCTCTACCCAGAACTGACAGAAGCACAAAAGCCTGGGTGATACCAACGGCCACTAAAAATACAACCAAAAGGTCCTTGACGAGGTTTAACAATAGCCCTAAAATTCCATAACGTGCTTAGATTCATAATCCTGCTTCCGCCCCAAATGTGAAGTCAACACCAAAGAACACACTTCTCACCAAGGCTCATCACTCACTACTTGCCCAGGTTCATACAATAATTCCTGTGAAGTCAGGCTTTTTTTTTTTTAACTGCAGTTTATGGGAGAAATTTGTGCAGACTTAGCAAACAGGAATTCTCAAAAATCTCAGATATCCCTCCACTTCATCCTCAGTGGTTCTGGCCTTGCAGGGTTGTGTTTATGAGCAAAGTTCCAAGTTGGACATACCAGTTTCGAAACATGACCCTGCCAGGGACCAGCTATTTAAGTTCTCTGCATGGAAAGAGCTTAATTAAGCACAGTGCTTGGTACACAGTACATTCTCAATAAAACACAGACATCATTTTCACTCAGATATTAATCTTACCATGATACAAAGGCCTCAGTCTTTCTGGTCCCCCTCGTTCAATCTACTAACCTTTCCAGCTTCTCCACCCCACCACCCGAACACAACGTTTATTTAACGAACATCCATGAAAACTTCCTCTGGAAAGGGGACATGAATGCTGAAGGAATGAAAAAGTGAAAGTCACTCAGTCATGTTTGACTCCTCGCAACCCCACGGACTGTAGCCCACCAGGCTCCTCTGTCCATGGACTTCTCCAGGCCAGAACACCAGAGTGGGTTGCCACTGATTCTCCAGGGGGTCTTCCCAACCCAGGAATCAAGCCCAGGTTTCCCGCACTGCAGGCAGATTCTTACAGATTCTCCCGCATTGCAGGCAGATAGCAACTGAGCCACCAGAGAAGCCCATGAAAGGAAAGAACAACAAATCTGTATCTTTCAGTAACTGTTTAGTACAATCCTTGTTGGCACCTCTCTGTGATTTCTCTTTAAACAGCCAGTCTCTTTAGCTCTGAGGGAGCCGTCACCTACTAGACACCTGTGCCTGCAATAGGTTTCTAATAAATTCTGAAGTAATTAATGTGGGGAAAACAGGATGATTCGTAGAGGCTGGGAGACCCAGCCCTGAGGACTAGGAGAATGGTGAGAACCAGGGCAGGGCTGTGGTGCTGTCCATCTGGCAAGTGCTGATAAGCCTTGGGGGTTTGGTTGAGACTGTCTTCAGGAGACCCTCTCATCAAGCCATTTATGGGACAAGAAGAAAGTGCAGAACACACATTCCCTGAGATGAGTTCCAGGCCCAACAGGGAAAAGCAAGAACTGGCCATTTAGCACTGCCCTTCTACATGACTGTCCCTTTATGAGGCCACAGTGGGCCACTAGAAAGCCAAATCCTGGGGTTTACTTAACCAACTACTAGAGCATGATTGAGAATGTCTCCACTCTGAGGCTTCTGGCGTGAGACCTGCTCTCAAGAGTGAATGCCACAATCTACCCCATGTTGTCAATCAATCAATAAAATATCACGTCTGCAAGCAAGGGGACTAAAACACAGACTATAACGCTCTAATCAAAATCAGCTCTATCTTCATTACCATCCAGGGATGGTTCTACCCTATTCTGATATTCTGAATAAAATCGATGGCCCCTCTACTGTTTTCACTCCTGAAAATACTCAATATTCAAATAGTCCAGCTGCATTCTTCTTCAAATCCTACCCACCCAATAAGTTGCACGACAACCTGCTGGCATAATCAGAAATACATTTCACACAGTAATATCATAAAAGCCTTCTGAAAGATACTCCTCACTCAAAAATGCCAACCATATGGCATTAGCAGCAGGAAGAGCAGTAACAGCTGTCAGTAGTAGAAACATTTATTAAGCACCAGTTGGATGGAAAAGCAGAAGAACAGGAGAAAGAAAACTGATGAATAAAATTTGGTTCTGAACTGAGGAAAGTTTTTTGAGCAAGAAAAGTTCCCTCACTGATGAAGGCAAAGAGATGTCTTAAGTCACACTGAGGCATTAAGCTTATTCTGGACACTGCCCCATCTCTAACTGAACTTCCTAATTCTCCATGACTCAAAGTCTAGTCTGAAACAGTTTTACCCAAACTTCAGTCAATTTCACACTGTCCTGACAGTGATACCATATTATAATACTACCTGTACTGTTTTGTTTTTTTTTTTAAATCAACTTATGATCAATCCACTTTTTTACTTGGCTTCATCTTAAGTAATATTTATGGAATTCTGGGTTTGATGTGCTGGAGTAAATATATTTTTTGAACTCACATTAAGATACATAAAAATTGGTGCCCATAAACAGAATACATAAAAATGGTTTCGGAAGTTCATGCTCTAATCAATACTATTTAAATCAAACGCTGAATGAACATCTTGGGACATGTTGATGATTTTGGCACCCCACTCCAGTACTCTTGCCCGGAAAATCCCATGGATGGAGGAGCCTGGTAGGCTGCAGTCCATGGGGTCGCGAAGAATCGGACACGACTGAGCGACTTCACTTTCAATTTTCACTTTCACGCGTTTGAGAAGGAAATGGCAACCCACTCCAGCGTTCTTGCCTGGCGAACCCCAGGGGCGGGGGAGCCTGGTGGGCTGCCGTCTATGGGATCACACAGAGTCGGACACGACTGCAGCAGCAGTGTTCCCTACCTTGTAAAATCATCCTATTTTATTCGTGTACCCAAGTGTTGCCTGTCTCTCACAAATTACATGAAAACAAGGGCCTACTCATGCCTTTCCTACCTGAACCCAGACCACTAGTTAACACCACATGATGTATAGCTCCGTCATCTTTTTTCCATATGTTCCATGATGTCCAAATATCAACACAACTGAAAGCCCTGACAAGTTCTCACAACCACCAATAAAACCCTGGAATCCTGAAAATGCAGCAGGACTCAATACTTAATTAGCAGCACAAAGTATTTATTCAAGCCTCTTATTTTAAAAAGCACACTTTAAAACACGAGTAAAATTAAACCCATGGTATAGAATTTCATTACATCACCAAAACAACTGAGAAGAATACCATCAAATCAACCCCAAACATTAGGATAGCTCTTAAGACCCCGGTGACTACTAAATATCATCACAGTGTCAATGGAGACAACCTGAAGATGCGTAGTGGACACTTCGCCCACAGCGTGAATTTGCTTTTACTCTCAAGGGAAGGTGGGATATCCCAGTTACTATATGCTAGGCTAATATATTCTATTTTATCTTCGTAACACCCCTGTGGTCCAGGTAGAATTGTCCCACTTGTAAGTAAAGGAAAATGAGCCCAGACAGTCTGAGTCTACAATGTTATACATTAGAAACATTCAGGACAGTTCAGTTAGTCGTGTCCAACTCTGCGACCCCATGAATTGCAGCACACCGGGCCTCCCTGTCCATCACCAACTCCCGGAGTTCACCCAAACTCATGTCCACCGAGTCGGTGATGCCATCCACCCACTATCATCCCCTTCTCCTCCCATCCCCAACCCCTCCCAGCATCAGAGTCTTTTCCAATGAGTCAACTCTTCACATGAGGTGGCCAAAGTATTGGAGTTAGAAACATTACATCTCATTTAATATTTCCTTTGTTTTTGTTCGTTAGGTCACTAAATCGTGTCTGACTCTTTGCAACCCCACAGACAGCAGCATGCCAGGGTTCCCTGTCCTTCCCTATCTTCACTTCACAACTATCCTTCACTTCAGTATTCACATCAAATATTCCTTAAATATTTTCTTAAGGCCTTAATATTCAAAACTTTTCAACTACGTCAATTTCAGATTATAAGCTAAGACAGATAGTGTTAAAATAACCATGATAATGGTGTGATACACAAGCTATTTATTAAATAATTACTATATGCCAATCACACATCTAAGGGTTTCACAAACATTTTCTTGTTTAAGCCTAAAAACTAAGAAATATTCTATTACTGTTTCTGTTTTATAGATTAGAAACTGAGGCTTGAGCAGTATTTTTTAGTAGTTGAATAATTTGCCTGTAGTCTAACTGCTAATTCAAGGTAAAAATAAGATTCAAACCCAAATCTGCCTTAATCCAAAACCCACGCTCTTAACCACTACCTATAATGCCTGAAAGTTCTATTGGATTAGTGCCTCAGCTCATCCCACCCCCCCAAAAAAAAATCTTCAGGTGTATCTTCCTACCCTCCAACAATATCCAGAGTGCTTAGCATTCCATGGATTACATGTCCTATATTATATTTATTATTCATCCCTAGTTATAAAATTATTAAGACATCAAAATGCTCAGCAAGGATATTGCTAGGAATAAAAAAGATGACATCTAAGAAGTAAGAAGAGTTTGGAAATTCTCCCCAAAACAGTCACAGCCCAGTTCTTCAACAGTATGCTGCTGCTGCTGCTAAGTTATTTCAGTCGTGTCCGACTCTGTGTGACCCCAAAGATGGCAGCCCACCAGGCTCCCCTGTCCCTGGGATTCTCCAGGCATAAACACTGGAGTGGGCTGCCATTTCCTTCCCCAATGCATGAAAGTAAAAAGTGAAAGTGAAGTCTCTCAGTCATGTCTGACGCTTTGCGACCCCATGGGCTGCAGCCCACCAGGCTCCTCCGTCCATGGGATTCTCCAGGCAAGAGCACTGGGGTGGGGTGCCATCGCCTTCTCCCCAACAGTGCTTCCCTGGTGGCTCAGCTGGTAAAGAATCCGCTTGCAATGAGAGACCTCGGTTCAATCCCTGGGTTGGGAAGATACCCTGGGGAAGGGAATGGATACCCACTCCAGTATTCTGGCCTGGAGAATCCCAAGGACTGTCTAGTCCATGGCGTCACAGAGAGTCAGACATAACTGAGCGACTTTCACTCACTCATACTAATTAAGGATACTTGTACAAGTATAGAATATTCTACTCTACAGACCCTGGGCTGTAGAGGTGGGCTTCCCAGGTGTCGCAGTAGTAAAGAATCTGCCTGCTAATGCAGGTTCAATCCCTGGGTCGGGAAGATCTCCTGGAGGAGGAAGTGGCAACCAGAATTCTTGCCTGGAGAATTCCATGGACAGAGCAGGCGGGCTATATATAGTCCATGGGGTCGCAGAGTCAGATATGACCGAGTGACTGAGCATGCACAGACCCTGTACACTATAGAAACTTAAACGTGAGCTATCTATGTAATTCCAGGATCAAAATTAATAAGACCAGCTCTGGGGGGGGGGGGGGGGGGGCCTCGGGGTGGTGGTGATGGAGTCTCTGGAGCCCCCCATCCCCCGCGTCAAAAGTCAGAGCTTTATATCTTCCCCCTCTGATGCAACCAATAAAGGCTGTTCACAAGATGAAAACAAACACACACACACGTTGCTAAGATCAAAGGAAGGAAAGCAGTTCTTGTCTGCTGAATGGGTGTTGAAAACCAGCTTCCGATCATTCACTGTAAAAACAAGAAAAGTAATTTAGAATAAAAGCTACTAAAGCGTATGCTAATAGACTTGATATAGGAAATAGCATCACAGTTCAATTGTGAGAATTCAAACTCTTTTTTAAAAAAGAACCGTAATATTTTGGAGAAGAGAGCATAATGATTATCCACCCCCTCATCACACACAGAAAAAAAACTAAGCAAAGTGCATTTCTAGTTGGTGATAAGGAGGGTAAGATTCTACATTCCATTGTTTATGGTAATAGCGAAAACTCTGGGGACAAAGTGGGGGGTGGGAATTCTCAAGTAGGCTAACTTGCGGAAGTTTTTCTTCAACTAAAATACGAACAAGTGTCTAAAGTCCACACTTAGCAGTTTATAGGAAAACATCTTCACATTCGGACACAAGGGCAAAAAGATAAAGAAGACATGTAGGACCTACTTTATGAGGTTTCATTTAAAAGTTTGCAACTCAACCCCTTTTCAGTTTCACTGTGTGTGCATGTGTGCTCACACATGCACTCAGTGGCTTGCGTTGTGTCCAATTCCTTATGGCCCCATGGACTACAGCCCACCAGGCTCCTCGGCGCATGGGATTTCTCAGCCAAGAATACTGGAGTAGGTTGCCATGTCCCCCTCCAATGGATCTTCCCAACCCAGGGACTGAACAGGCATCTCACACATCACAGGTGGACTCTTTACCCACTCAGCCACCTGGGAAGCCCCTTTTAGTTTCACCAAGGGGCTTCCTGGTAGTCTAGTGGCTAAGCCTCTGGACTCCCAATGCAGGGGGCCTGGGTTCAATCGTTGATCAGGGAACTAGATCCCACATACCACAACTAAGACCCAGTGCAGCCAAATAAATAATAAGTATTAAATCTTTCTGAAAAGATGTGTCTTTTGCACGTCTGGGTTCTCATCTCTCATCTCCCTCTGCCCAGAGGGAGGCACAATCACACGACAGAGAGATGCTGTACTTCAGCGAGAAGACACCCACACTCCCAGGGCTGGGGCAGATGGCAGGTGGGGCACAGGAGCTCTGGGGCAAGCCGGAGCATGCTCCCTAAAGGGCTGGCCAACTGCTGTTCTGCAGAAATGCCAGTCTTATGTTGCCAATGCTTCCAGTACTTTAAGGGAAAAAAAAAATCCAAATCTAGATTTCAGTGTGATACCTACCAATTTTCAGATGCTGTAATGAAATTAACACACCAGACAAGATGTGCCCCTCTGGATGAGTGCCCTCACTGAGCTCCAGGCTTCCTTCTCTCCCCACAGAGGGAACTGGTAACTGGGAAACATGCCCATTTTGACGAGAAGGATCTCTTTTATCCTGAAGATGGCCCCATATAGGGCTTTGAGGTGATGCTAGTGATAAGGAATCTGTCTGCCAATGCATGAGATCTAAGAGACTTGGGTTTGATCCCTAGGTCAGGAAGATCCCCTGGAGGAGTGCACAGCAACCCATACCAGTATTCTTGCCTGGAGAATTCCAAGGACAGAGGAGCCTGGTGGGCTATAGCCCATAGGGTCGCAAAGAGTTGGACACGACTGAAGCAACTTAGCACACACAGCCCCATACACAGAACGGACATCTCACCTCCAAGAGATGGTGAGAAGCATGAGGCAGGCTCACTGCTGACCTGGGATGGTCTCCTGCCAGAGCCTTGGGCTCACAGCGGCAGCCGACAGATCGTGAGAAACACGAACCAAGGAAGCGAAAAACAAGCCGCCGTGCTGTTATTTTATATGACTTGCACGAAATAAATCTCTGAACTATAGGTGAGTCATAAGACAATAAAGGACTCAATTAGGTTCAGAACAACACACCAGTGTTTTCCCTCATCTTAGCAACTAGTTCACTGGAATCCTGAGAGAACATAAGGGACATAAAGGACCCTGGTGTCTGTTTTACCCTTTACTGCAAGTTAATTAATCTTACTAGAAAATTAAACCCAGACTGCCAGTCGGGCATTTTCAGGGTCAATAATTCTTAAGTTACTAGGATACCCATTAATGATACCCAAGTGGTATAGAGGAGTTACTGTCTCTACCCAAAACGGCTGGCTCATTCCCCAAAATGTGATTCATTCAGGGCAAAATATTTAAATCTGCAAATCCTTGGAGATTAACAGCAATTTTATTGTAAGTACCACTTCGATATTTTAAATACACACACACATGCACACAAAAGGAAGGGCTTCCCTGGTGGTTCAGACAGTTAAAGAATCCTCCCACAATGCAGGAGACCTGGGTTCGATCCCTGAGTCGGGAAGATCCCCTGGAGAAGGGAATGGCAACCCACTCTTGCCTGGAGAATCCACATGGGCAGTGGGAGCCTGGCGGGTTACAGTCCATAGGGTCTCAAAGAGTTAGACACGACACACTTTCACTAAAGGAAATCTGGAGTCTTAATTAAACTAGTGCAAAGCACTTATATACACAGCAGATACATAAAAATCATTACTTTTCAATTTTTCTAGTACCTAAACCACCTGATTAATCTCTAAATTCAATACTGAAAAGCACAGCAATTTAAGGCTGGCACTCTACTAAGAACACCTACTAATCGGATTACGCTGCTTACTTTCAAATCCACACCCAACAATGCCTAGAGTGACCTGGGAAATAAACAGGCTGGAAATGGTAATTCGAACAATTCCTCTAAAAAAATTATTGAACTTAGTGCCTGCTGCCTGTCTAAGTGTCGTAAAACAGGAAATTCGGGGCCACAGCGAACTGTTTTCCCCTTCTCCTCCAACAAACACTTATTAGAGGTGATCTTTCAGACTCCAGATCAAAGTAAACTGGATAAGAATTCTCAAGCTGAGCATAGGGCAGGAAATTGCCCTGTTTGGCTCCAGTCCTCACCGTGTGCTAAACACAAAGGACAAACAAGCATATGAGACCAGTGACCCAACCCTCAAATACAAGGCCAAGGAGAAGTGCTGAGGCTGGAGGTGTGGGCTCTAGAAGCAGAAGGGGAAATCCTAGCTCAAGAGCCTGGGTAACAGTCTCCCTGGGTTGGGAGGGCCCCAGTCCACACCTGGAAAGACAGGTAAGAAGGAAACTGGAGGTTTTTTTTCTGGAGGCAATGGAGAGGTTCCAAGGGATCTTAAACTAGGATAACCTTGATCCGGCTTTGCTATAATAATTATCATGCGGAACAGTGTGGCAGATGGTTTGAAGAAAAAACGCAGGAAGACAGGTTAGAAGGAAGCTGCAAGAGCTTAAGTAAGTGACAAGAAGCTCAACCACAGGATGTCCCTGGTGGTTCCATGGCAAAGACTCTGTGCTCCCAATGCAAGGGGCCTGCATTCGATCCCTGGTCAGGGAACTAGATCCCACATGCCGCAACTAAGAGTTAACACGCCGTAACTAACTAAAGAAAGAAAGAACCCGCGTGTAGCAATGAAGATCAAAGACCCCAAGTGCCACAACGAAGACCCAAGTGCAGCCAAACAAATAAATTAATTAATTTTAAAAAAAGAAAAGCTAAACTATAAAGGGGTGCTGAGGAATGCAGAAAAGGAAAAACTTTCAACAGACATTTACAACTGCGTTGCCAGGGGGATAAAGCAGAAGATACAGAAAGGAACTGAGACGGACAACCCAGGAAGGAGGAGAAAGCTCAGTGTGCGTGTGTGAAGAGGTCCAGGGGAGGCCGATGTGAAACCTGCCACACTCAGGTTCTCTGTGAGATGCTGCTGCAACATTCACAAGAACCGCCTAGTGAGCAGTGGACATAAAAGGAGGCAGAGCTCAGAGAACTCTGGGGAATTTCAGGCTGGAAAAGTCAACCTGGTGGTCATCAGTGGTTCAAGAGCTGAAGCCCTGTGTGGAGATGAGACTAACCAGAGAAAGGCTGAAGAAGGAGGAAAGATGGTTGAGGGCAGATCCTGAAGAAGGGGCGGGGCAGGCAGCTTCTGGAGGAGATTGGAGCATGCCCTAAGAGGGGTGGGGTGGCAGAGGATGAGATGGTTAGAGGGCATCACCGACTCAATGGGCATGAATCTGAGCAAATTCCAAGAGACAGTGGTGGACAGGGGAGCCTGGCGTGCTGCAGTCCACAGGGCTGCAAAGAATCGGACACCACTTAGTGACTGAGCAACAACTGAAGAGGTAGAAGAAAGAGTCGACAACACAAACGGGCAGTGCGTGTGCGTGCGGCACTGGCGGCCAGAGGTGTCAGACGTCACAAAGAGGTCACGCAGGCTATGCTCAAGCGCACTCCTGGACCTGGGCATCTCGGAGGCCATCACCGGGGACCCAGGCATGGAGGGTAGAGGGTGGAGGCGCACAGCCTGCAGTGGGTTCAGAAAGTGGATGGGAGGAGAGCAAGCATGCACAGAGTGTTTACCTACTTCTGTCTCCAGTGCTTGAGCTGCGAAGGGAACAAGAAAGAAGCAGTCGGAGTAAGACACTGCAGTGAGGAAGGTTTTGTTTTGCCTTTTCAGCTAGGAAAGGTCTGGATGGAACTACAGATTGTTAGGAAAGAGCCAGGTGATGGGAGAAAGATGTAAGGCAATCAGAAAGGGTGTGCAGGTGGCCGGGCAAGAGGAAGAACACCTCCTTCTCAGAGATCAAAAGGAAAGAGCGAACTGGTGGGTGTGGATGTGGATTTTTTTTTTTTTTTGAGTCATCGTAGGTGGAAGGGATTGAGATTTATACCTGGTGACTGCCTCCTCTAAACAGTAGAAGCAAACTGAAAGACCTCAGAGCAAGCCACATGGCTGCCACCGTGTGAGCTGGAATCACCTTGTTGTTTGAATCATCTATGCCACCCAGCACGTGCATCTGTCAGATGCCGACACGAACGCGAGGCCAGGCAAAAAAAACAGAGCGCTCCTAATGCACTGTTAGAGGTGCTGCACAAAGGGACACGACTCCGGAGAAGACACGCTGTGTGGCAGAGAGAGTATGAGAACCAGAGGGCAAGGGTCCTGGTTTCATGGCCCCCGGCTCTGCCACTTACGAGCTTAGATCATTAAACTTCTCAGAGACTCCGTTCCATGGCATGTTAGATGGTGGTTCCTGCCAACTGCCCTGCCCGGCTCACAAGGTTGCTGTGACAATCGAGAGGAAACAAATAAACAAGGGCTTGGGGAATTAAAAGGGGGGTGGGGTGGGAGAGGGGGAGGCAGTCAGTATTTCCGAGTACATAAGCTTTGTAAGGGCTTCCCTGATAGCTCAGCAGTAAGGAATCTCCCCGCTAATGTAGGAGACGGAGGTTTGATTCCACAGTTGGGAAGAACCCCTGGAGGAGGGTATGGTAACCCACTCTGGTATCCTTGCCTGGAGAATCCCCATGGACAGAGGAGCCTGGTGGGCTACAGTCCATGGGGTCACAAAGAGTCAGACACGACTGACGTGCACACACACACACACACACACACAGACACACATACACACACACACAGACACACACACACACACGCTTTGTAAAGTGAAATATTTACACCAGGTGTTGCCAAACTCTGGGAAAGGTAGCTGCTCAGGGGTGAGCAGGATGTGCTCACCTTGGCAAAAAAAGCCGGTTGGCTTTTAAAAGCTTGAAAATCCCCAAGCAAATGCTTTCTCTCCCCAGGCTCTTCATCTGCTTAACACTAGAACATCAAATATTTAGGGCTTTATTCACCTTGGAACACCGTACCTGGGCATTTCTGGTCCCTCTGATCTGATCCCACCTACACACTCAAGTTACACTCCAATACCCAGGAACATATTCTGAGTCTTCATGCCTCCAAAAACACTAACTTCTCACCTTGCTCCTGAAAGTCCAGCTCAAATTTCAACTCTAATCACACCTACCACCACTTACTGAGCTCTTACTATGTATCTAGTACTGGTTTAAGCACGTCATAAGGACGGCCATCCGTCCACTGGCCCCACTGTCCCGAAGAATAAATGGACAACACAGCAAGGTCGAGTTCCTTTGCCTCCAACCAATCTCCTTGAATCAGCTACTTCTATTAGATTTCACACCCTTTCCTGTCTTTATGTCTTCTCTCTCCTTAATCCTTGAGCTTGGAATATATTTTCGCCAATACCCAAAGTGCTCCAGAAGTCAACTCAAAAAAAAAAAAAAAATAATAATAATAATAATGTGCAGCTTCCTCTTTTCAAAGTCAGTATAACATAGGTGTCACAGTTAAGGGTGTCGACTCGAGCTAACCTACTAGGATCTGGGTTCCAGATCCAGCACTCACAGCCTGGGTGAACATGGATCAAATGAATCTTTCCGCATCTCTGTAAATCTCTCAGTAAAAAGGCAGTGCTCATACCTAGAAAGCGTTTGGAGCAATTCCTATCATGAAGTGTGCAAGACTACAGCGAACATCACATGACGGTAATTAGTAATTCCATATTCTCCTTTCATACTGGTGATTCTTTGTATGTTTTATGGCATGGAATCAACGGACTGTCTTTTATTTTTTATAAATTAAAAAAAACCTAAAAAGTCTTTCTTAGCAGCTCCCCTTTGTATCTAGAGGGTGCTCAAACATGGTTGACTAAAATAACAGAAACCTAGAATGTAAGAAGTGAATCCTTCTATGCCTACATTGTTCCTGACAGAAAAGGTTTTTTAACATTTTGCAAGAATGTCCAGATTATTTGGCAATAGGAGAATTAATTTTTTTTTAATAAGTTAACATGTTCTCAGGCATGTGAAGGAAAAAAAATGTTGGAAGTAACATAAGAAACTTTAATTATAGCATAAGATTCTACTAAATGTTTTCTCTCTCTAAAACGCAATAGCAAACATTTGCTTTGGGGTGGAGTGCTTTAAAAACTGGGCTGTAAGGGGAAAGAAGAATCCACGAAGGGACTCTGAAGGGCACAGCATGCTTTTCTTTCTTAATTCATGCAATTCAAAGCTTTAGTCTCACCCAATATGAACTTTTGGAGTTCTTTTTTTTTTATAAATTGGAACAACAAAAAAAAACTCTAGGGTGATTTATCTAAAGGACAGAGCTAGAAGTAGGACCTCTAATTACTTAAATACTGAGGCCTCTAGATTAAAACATTAAACCTCAAAAGCTTTCAGCCGAAGGGATTAAGGAGATTAGAATGGGCTTGACAAATTACCACAGGGTTAGGGGGTTGGAAAAAAGCAGAGAAAAAGTAGGCCAAGCTTAAACAGGGAATAAAATGAGGCTCAAGAAAAATCTAATGATGTGTGTGGACCCTGAGCATCTGTGTGGGGCATGGGGGTAGGGAGTGGGGGGTGTGCGGGGAGGAGAGGAGAATGGTCGACCTCAGGATTTCCACAATTAAAAAGGAACAAGATTCATGTAGAACTGCTTAGAAAGTTCTTGGAAAATGTGAACGTGCCGCAAAGTTAACCTTGGAAAATGATTTTCAAATAGATCTTGGCAACTAGAGAGGAGGAATCCAAGGCTAAAAACTAAACTTGTTATGATAACATGAAGCAAGATCTTCTCTTTAAAGGCATGCTGCTTAAATATCTCATGCATATCGGCCACTCCCTCCAAAACAGCCTCAGTTAAGATCGCTAACTGGGTCATCAACAGGACTCCCTTTGGAATATCTGGTTTTCTGTCCCTGAAGATTATCAGCTGGCTGAAAATAAAACACAATTAATCTAGAGAAGAGCTGCAATGACTCGGGTGGCTATGTGAGAGCCTGGGAGAGCACACAGCCTGGAAAGATTCTAAAGCAGTGAACGTCTCCACCTTGGCACAGGCACAGCGTGAGGGACCCAGGGGGGATCCAATAACCCTCCACAAACATTTCAAGTGTGAAAACAACAAAGAGGAACAGGAATTTCTTATCCTGGTACCAAATGTACTTCTGGCATCATGAGAAGGAAAGTAAAACCTACGAAGAAAACAACCCCAGTTAATACCACCCAAAAAGATGTTCCAGGTTCAATCGCAGGCTTTCTTCTTGCTCTGTAAGCAATTCTATTCTTTACACCAACTCACTTCTAGCAATTTTAGAGTTCTTTTTTCAAAAATATTTTGCTTCTGTTATTTAAAATGTTTCCTTCAGAGTTTAAAGAGTTTCTTCAAACAAACAACAACAAAAAAAACTGCCAGGATCAGGAAATTAAAGGTGGCAGCATCTACTCAGTTCTAGCTGGTGAAACAGAAAATCTGATTTTTCACCCGATTTCTCCATTTTGTAAACATTGGCTCAAAGGGGAGGAAAAAAAGAAAAAACATTATATAGGCAAAACAAAATAGTCTGCAGGTCCAGTCTAACCCTTGGGCTGTTTGCAGCTTCAACTCAAACTTGTCAGTCGTTTGCCACTATTTTTAAACATCTATATTTAGATATTTGGGGATCTAAAATTTAGCCAAGCAGATACAGGTTAGTCACTATTCATTATTTCTCATAAACAGAAAGTACTCTGCCTCAGACTCTCAACATCCTCGAAGAACTGTGCACACAGACAACCTTTTTCGCTCTGCCATCATTTTCCTCACAAACGTGTAAGTCACATAGGTCTGCCCAAGTTAACTGAGTTCCAGCTCATGGAATCTAATCTAAATTTACAATAAAAGAGCTACTGTAATACAAATATTTTTAGGAAACTGAAGGGGGCTAAATAAGTTTGTATCAGAATCTTACTTTCCCCCACGAACTTGAAAATGTTGAAGAGTCGAGGAAAAAGGGGCTTCCCAGGTGGTGTTACCTGCCCAAAAAAAAAAAAACAGGAGACAGGAGAGACACGGGGTTCAATCCCTGGGCAGGGAAGACCCTCTGGAAGAGGGCATGGCAAACCGCTTCAGTATTTCTTACTGGGAGAATCCCCATGGAAAGAGGAGACTGGTGGGCTTATAGTCCATAGGGTCACAAAGAGTCGGACATGACTGAAGTAACTTAGTACACAAGGGAAAAAAGAAAACACACACACACACGAGTTGTAGAGGAAGCGTGTATGTAGGCTTGGGGGCCCTACTCCCATATTTCTTCCCTGTGGTTCCTCTCATGTCCTGCTCAGCACAAGCAGACTCATCAATTCAGCAGATCTTTCGCTCTCAGGGTCCACATAGGAGACCCCAAAACCAGGGGGCCCTTCTTGAACTTCTTGCGGCTTGTTGTCAGTCCTTCTGAAACAGTTTCATTTCCAGGCTCTAGAAGAAACCTCATGAGAATCAGCTACAAACACTTGAGTCCACCTGTGCACTTGCTGAATTTTCTATGATGGGGCCCAGGAATTTTTATTTTTAGACATCTGTATTTTTAACCAGCTTCCCCCAGGTGATTCAAACCTGCCACTGAGTTTCAGAATGAATGCATAAAATGAATGCACAAATTCCCCTTGATCTACAGTCCAGGGTTTATAACCCAAGAAAACTTCTAACAGGCTCTGTACATCACGCAGCATAAACCATTGGCACATACGTGCCCTCTGCTTGGAATACTGATATGGTTTAACTCCTAACACACCTACTGCATAGCCTGGATGCCGATGTACCCGCAGAAGTCAGGCTGAGATCCTGTCTCCCAGAGGTCATGACAGTAAGAGGTGGGAGCCTCAGGGAGATGCTCAAGTTGTAAGGGTAGAGTCCTCAGAAATGGAACTGATGCCTTTGAAAAGAAGTTTCAGAGAAAGTCCTAGTCTCTCCCACCACATAAGGACACAGCAAGAAGGCATTGGCTGGGAACCCACAAGAAAGCCCTCATGAGAACATGACCATGCTGATGGCCTGATCTTGGACTTTTAGCCTCCAGAACTGTAAGAAATGAATGTCTACGGTTTACAAGCCATTCAGTCTGTGGCATTTTGTTATAGCAGGTCACATGGTCTAAGGTAACTTCTTACTTTTTTCAGTTCCACTCACCATTCAGATCTCATTCAGCACTTCCCCTGAGGATTCTCCCCTAAGCACCTACATTCTAAGCCACAATCCCCCTTTATGGATCTCGTAACAGTTTTTGTGTTGTGTTAAGTCACTTCAGTCGTGTCCCATTCTTTGCAAGGCCATGGACGCAGCCCTCCAGGCTCCTGCTATCTATGGGAGTCTCCAGGCAAGAATACTGGAGGGGGTTGCCATTTCTTTCTCCAAGGGATCTTCCCAACCCAGGGATCTCGTATATCTCCTGCATTGCCAGGTGGGTTCTTGACCACTAATGCCACAGGGAAGTCCCAATAATAATAGTTTGCAAATTCCCTTATATTATAGAATTGGATTAGATTCCCTTCTATCATGGGGTTACTAGAACCTGCCAAAGTTCTCACACATCGATCTGAGTGGTTATTTGAATAGTGTCAGTTTCTAACTAGATAGTTAAGGTCCAAGAGGACAGAAATCACCTGGGGTTCGCCCACCACTGTAACCCCGTCCTCAGCACCAGGCTTCCCATACACTAGGTGCTGAAGATATATTAAAGTACGGAACTAATGATGGGACATGGGAGGAGGGGAACTTAATACGATGAGTGATGCATCAGCAGGGTATACACCATCGACATAGCAGAAGTGAACCTCTTAAGGGGTTAGATCATTTCATAACGGGGAAGTTCCTCTTTTCAGGGTTTAAGATAGTAAGAGAGCTAAACATGAAAGTAGGGAAGACTGTATGCACGAACGCAAAGTGAATCATTATCACAGTTTTCCACTATGGATTACTCCACACTACAAGGCTGGCAGTTTACTTAAAATGGAAGGTGTAATTTAAGAATCGCATACATTAAGGTAGTCCAACAATGAATTCACAGCTGCAGGTGACACCTGAGTCTTGAAAGGAGGTTGAAGGATTCGGTATCAAAAAACGTTCCCAAATGATGTCATGAGAGGCCACAGCGAAGAGCAATTGCTTTGCAGAAATGAGAAACTCATCAGATTTCAAAGCCAGATTTCTCTGGAGGGGAATGACGTAGGACCATTTGAGGAGGTAGAAGCACAAGCAAATTTAAACTGACAGTAGACCTTGCTGGGTTCCAGGGACTTATTTGCACAAATTAAGATACTTGAAATATTTACACATACACATCAAACCTTGAGTGAAAAAAAAAAAAGAAACCTATCATTTCCCCTCATCTATAAGCAGATTCTCACATTTCCAAGATGATCTTTGATTTTTTTGTTTCCAAAGACCCAATAGGACCCCATTTCCTCCCACCCCTGAGCTTGCCACAGGTTGCAGAACTGACCCAGGGAGGGCCTGGTTGTGCGCCTCTTCAGCTGCACCTGCCTGGTGCAGACTGCACCAGACTTCAAACCCTCACCACACATAAACACAGCCCAAATTGATTTCCAGTGCTAAGATGAGATTTCTTTTGTGTTATGATTTCCATTCACCTTGTGTGAAACTTCCAGGATTTAAGCTATGTATGTCAAGTGGTTCAAAATGGAGTTCCAGTGTCCAGTGTGAACTTCTGTATTAGTTGTTTTGAAAAGTCTACCATAGAGTCATGAATGTCTTAAGAGCAAGACCATGACACCCACAGATAAATTCCTTAAAATGAGCCCACTGAGCCAAGCAACTGAAGGCTCTCCCCAGGAGGACCTGACTCCCCTCCTGAGAGCTGGTCCCTGGCTGCTGGAGGCTCTGTCCCAGCAGATGGCAAATTCTGCTCATGCTTGTCCCGAGACCCAGGGCTGAACCAGAGGCCACTGCTCACGCTAAGATGCTGCCTTTCTGGACTTCCTGGAGTGGTTTGTCATCCCCTTTCCTGTTTTCCCCATGTGGCTGACCTGTGCCATGTGCTATTGAACACTGGTTCCATTTCATTTATTTCCAATCCTGTGATTCTTACCCCTCCACAAACACCCAGTCTTAACATTTTCTCTGGGCTGGTCTACTACTGACCATGGTCAACGTGTCCTGTCTACCTAGATTCTGAACAGTATCTCAAACATAATGTACAATCTACCCAGAGCTCCTGGTTTTCTCTCCAAACCTATTCGGCCCAGGTCAACTCCATCGCTGGAGCAGGTATCATCTCACCATCCAAACCCTTCTAATAGGCCTTCCTCAGGACTTCCCTCAGAGAAGGCAATGGCAAGCCACTCCAGTACTCTTGCCTGGAAAATCCCATGGACAGAGGAGCCTGGTAGGCTGCAGTCCATGGGGTTGCTACGAGTCGGACACGACTGAGCGACTTCACTTTCACTTTTCACTTTCACTCACTGGAGAAGGAAATGGCAACCCACTCCAGTGTTCTTGCCTGGAGAATCCCAGGGACGGGGAAGCCTGGTGGGCTGCCGTCTATGGGGTCGCACAGAGTCTGACACGACTGAAGTGACTTAGCAGCAGCAGCAGCAGCAGCAGGACTTCCCTGGTGATCCAGTGGTTGAGACTCCAAGCTTTCAATGCAAGGGACAAGGGTTCAGTTCCTGGTCGCGGAACTCTAAGATCCCATTTTGTTGCAAGGCACTGCCCCCACTCATCCCCCCCAAAATAGATTCTTCCTTGATGTCTCACTTTCACTCACACCTCAAGCCCACTCACATCCCCATTCAATCACAAAGCCCTGCCCAATATATCTGGAATCTCTCACCACACCCACTACCGTTATCCTCCTCCAAGCCACCGGCATCTCCTAGCCCCACAGTCTGACCTCCCTACTTTGGTCACCTTTGTTCCTCCAAGCCGTTCTCCACCCAGAAGCCAGAGTGAGGATCCTTTTCAAAAATAAAGAAAGTAGATATATCATTCTTCTGCTCAAGACCCTCTCCAGTGGTCTCCAAGAATATTTTTTTGGTGAGGGAGTATAATTGCTTTGCAATATTGTGTTCGTTTCTGCCGTACTATTAAGTGAATCAGCCATATGTGTGTGTGCTCCGCTCCCTCTTGACCTTCCCTCCCACCCCAACCCACCCATGTAGGTCACCAGAGAGCACCAAGCTAAGCTCCCTGCGCTACACAGCTGCTTCCCACTAGCTATGTTTCACAGGATAGTGTGAATATACATCAATCTTAATCTCCCAGTGCACCCCACCCCTCTTCCCCTCACACATCCATTCTCTGTCTGCATCTCTATTCCTGCCCTGCAAATAGGTTCATCTGTACCATTTTTCTAGATTTCATATATATGTGTTAATACACGATATTTGTTTTTCTCTTTCTGATTTACTTCTCATTCTGACTTGGTGGCTCAGATGGTAAAGAATCTGCCTGCAATGTGAAAGACCGGGGTTCTATCCCTGGGCCGGGAAGATCCCCTGGAGAAGGAAATGGCAATCCACTCCAGTATTCTTGCCTGGAGAATCCCATGGACAGAGGAGCCTGGTAGGCTACAGTCCATGGGTTGAAAAGAGTCAGAAACACTGAGAGATATCTTATTTGATTTTCTTACTTTGCTCCATGCAGATTTAAAACACAGAAGTAGAAAGATGGTAGAACTGAGAGTTCAAGCTCTGGCTCTGCTACCAACTAAACTGTAGCAAAATTAAGTGCCTTCACCCTTCTATGCTTTATTTGCAAAAGGCTGTAGGTTTAGTCATAAAATTCTAATATTCTGAATCCAGTATACAATGTAACATGCCTACCTCCGCTTGCTCCAATTCTCCCTTTCAGTAAAATGTCTGTTTCATAAGTCCTGCTCCAGCCCAAGGTGCATGCTTAGGAACATTCCCACAGAAATGCCTTGGTTTTTCTCTCACTCTCATTTGTTCACTTCAGGTAAAAAAGCACTAGAAAGGAATCTCAGCCTTCCATCTGGGCAGTTCCATCTCTGAAGTGGCAACTCTACAGCTGGAAGGCATCCACATGCAAAGGCAGAGTTCTGGCTGTACCCTCAGATGGGTCATTTCAAGCCACTATACATCTTCCAGTTGACACAAAACTAAAACCAATATGCCCAGAGAAAAACCCAGCACAGACTGTGTGCTCTGGCCTCTGTTTAGTCAGAATGTTGACCCTGTGATAATTTTTTTCCCCTGTAGGATTTTAGGAAAGACTAAGTTTTAACCGTGAGCATGACTTATCCCAGAAAGGAATACCATCTTCTAGGAGAACCAACTAAAATATACAAACTCAGTGTTTCCCACGAAACAGAAGGACAGAAATTAGTAAGAAACTCATATCTGTGTACGTGGTTTGAGAATAAAGGACTCCAAGCAGACACGATGACTTTCCCATTTAGGTCCATTTTTAACAACACGGTTTGATGGAAGCAGTAGGGAAAGGGGAACAAAGAAACAAACTGCAAAACCCTCACGCTCAGAAAGCCAGGAAAGGAAACCTCCTCCGACATGCCTTAGGACAAATTCAGCAAATAAAGGAAAACCACTTAGCCATGCCCATGTCCCTTCCCGAAGCTCTATCAACAGCCAACTTCCCCTTCCACCCTGGTATTCTCTTGTGCTTCTGCACCAAGGCCACAAACAGCCCAAGAGGTTGCTTATTTTCTTGTTCTACATTCAGAATTTACCTGCTCTGGGGTTAGCTCTCTGCTTTTATTTTTTCCTGTCCCCCAACCTCTATGCTTTTCTTTGATTCACCAGAATACTAAAATTTGAGATTTTTAAATCCAATCTATATGTCTTAAAAACCATAAAGAATTGTCATCTTATTGGGTCTATGAACAGAAAATAAATGGTAAGTCTGTGAAATGCAAGATCTTACTTAAAAGAGCTAAAAACAAATCTAAAATCTAGCCAGAGAGCACCAGTATTCCTGCTCCCCAGACTGTTCCCTTCATTACAAGTTCTTTGCCCAGAGCCCTCCATCTGCCCAAGCCTCAGTTCCATCCTCCCATGCCACCACACCACCCAGGGGCTCCAAGACAGTTGGCACCACAGCTGCCACTGGCCTGAAAGCGCTGCTCAGAGGCCAGACAGAGCTACTAAGTTAAAATGGAGGCTGACTACAAACACAGGCTGAATTTACATCTACTCATTTGTTGATAGCAGATCAAAAAAAAAAAAAAAAAAAACCAACCAAACAAAATCCCGTTCTCTTATCACCAAACCTATGGAGGATTTTGTTCATTCCGAACGTCTACTCAGAAAATATGCAAGAATATGTACACTTATGGCTGATTCGTTTTGTTTTAAGGCAGAAAACAATACAACCCTGTAAAGCAATTACCCAATTAAAAAGAAAATATGCAAGGGCTATCTAATGTGCTCCTATGTTTGAAATATGTATTAAGTCCAAGGAGCTTTAAGACCCTGGAGACATCTCGACTGGCCTTATCATTTTTTTTTTTTTTAAACCAATAAAGCAAAACGTTATCTGCCATCCTCTCACCTAAAAAGTCTACAGGAAAGCCTGCTGGCTGAATTTACATGGGCTCACAATCTTAAGGCTGAAGTTTGAGACTTTCTCTATGTACCTAGTAGCAGACAGTTCTTGAATTATGTCATGTGTGCAGGCCGACCTTCACACTAGCCTGCCTTCTCTCTGGGGCAGGGACCCACCCTGGGCTTACCCATATGACTGGGCATTTGGTAGACAATGCAAATATTTGTTAATTTGCCTTAAAACTGTTTTAAAGAAAATTTAGTTGCTTAGTTTTCTTTTGGAAGGAAAAAAAAAAAGTCAAATTGTCCCCTTAACTTTTTTTTTAAAAAACTAGGAAAATATAACAGACTTTATTTGATAAAAAAGCAAAGAGAACTCCAATACGTTCTTTCTGAATTATAAGGAGGGCTGATTGACCATAGGGGTTTCCCCGGTGGCCCAGTGGTTAAGGATCTGCCTGCAGTGGAGGAGATGCAGGAGACACGCGTTCAATCCCTGGGTCGGGAAGATCCCCTGGAGGAGGAAATGGTAACTCACTCCAGTATTCTTGCCTGGATAATCCCATGGACAGAAGAGCTTGGCAGGCGATAGTCCACAGGATCACCGTGAGTCAGACATGACTGATCATAGGAGAGCAGACCTCTCTCCTTCTCCACCTTCATTCTCTGTTCTTCCCCACCACTCATCCCAGCACAAAATGTTCAGTAAATGCCTCACAGCAGTGAAGGTGTGTAACTCGTCAGGTTAAAGGGAAAGTTCTGCCATCTTGGTCATTTCTACCATCCCCTCCGCCCACCCCCGACCCCCGCCATTTCTAATTTTTCTTCGACCCGAAAACCAGTCACATTTCAAAGATATCCAGAGACACTCCACCTCAAGAGTTAACTGTGGCCAGAACCCTAACCTCTTCTAAACCAAAAGCTGAAGTCACAAAGAAACAGATTTTCCTCCTTCAAGATACAGGTTATCTTTCTAGCTGAGGATCCTGGAGTCTTTTTCTCTTTTTTTTTTTTTTTTAACCTTCCAACACTACGTAAAACTGGTATGTGGATGTGCACAGCCCCACACACATGTCTTTGGGCAATGGATATGCAAATTAGAATGTTTATACATGAAACTGAAGCACAGGTTTTACCTTAACAGATAAGTGCTAAAATAGACTCACTTCAAACATTTCACTTTGAACTTGAATAACTGGTGCTAATTTGGAACTGCAGTGCTAGAGCGGGTGCTCTGATTCTCCTCATTCAAGCACCACACTGCCATTTGTCAAAAGAGCAGAAAAAGGAATTTTTTTCTTTGTTGAAAAAGACTGAGTGTTTTGCTTTCGTCAAAAAGCCATCGTTGAATAACATTCTGTATTATATCTGTGACTCACTCTCAAATGAGATGTCACCACACCCCCACTCTTCTTTTGTAGGTGATAAATAAAATCGAACAGAAATTTAGTTTCAAAGTTTCTTACAATTTACAGGGAACAAATCTTGAAAAATTAATACTTTGCCTTCAACATTCTGACCTCTTGTTTTCCCTTTTTTATGGTTTGGATCTGAGGAAAAACGAACGGGGGCAGAGGATCTATCAACCAGAACAATTTTTTTCTTTATATTTTCTTTAATGAAGTCAGTGCCACACCCCCGCACCACAAAGTCAAAAATATCAAATACAGCTCAAAACCTTTCTGAAACTTTCATGATACAACTGTCCTCTGCCTTGACTGGGTTGTGGGTTGTACGGGCATATACACTTGTGAGATGTACACATTTTTCAAAACAGAGTAAACGGTCCTCTAACCATCTCTATGTTTTACTGTGTGTAAATCACAGCTCAATAAAAGGATTTTTCAAAACCTCCTACAAATCACATTTCAATATCTGTCATCAGTAATCCACCTTGGACTTGAGTTTCCTGTGTGCCAGCAAGATCCTAAAGCCAGGAAGGAATCTCCCTCTACAAAGGCCACAGACACCCCTGCCCTGAAAACTACCCCCTCAAATCTTCCTTCCTGCAGGAATCGCCCCAGATATGAACTTCCACTCACCTCAACTGACTGAGAAGGCATTTTCAGCTTTGTGAGCTTGGCTTTGGCAGGCACTTTTAAGTCTGATTTCTCAAAAGTCTGCTGCCGGTACTCCTCCGGCAGGGGTTTCAGTTCAGGAGACTCGCTAGGAGCCTGGTCTTGACCGTCCATGGGCCGGACATAAGCCGTGGGCTTTTGCTGCATCACAAGGCTTTTTGAGGGGAGAGAGGGCGGGGGGAAGGTCTGAGAAGGTGGCTGAGGAGGGGCTACCCCAAGGCTGGCCACTGCCACTGTGCTGTCTTGAGGGGTCTCTTTATCATGCACCTTTATGGCTAGGTCCTTGGGAGACTTGGCCAGGCAGTAGCCTTTATTGCTACTGCTACTGCTGGGAACTTTGCCGCTTCCTTGCGTCCTGGGAGCAGTCTGCTGGTTGGAATGTACAGGTGACAAAGGGGGGACTGGGGAAGGCAAAGAGAGCAGAGGCGAAAGCTCCCTCTCCGGAGCGGAGTCTGTTGTCAAAGCACAGTGGTCTCCATCAGCCCTGCGGTCACCCTTTTTGTGATGACTAGAGCCATACCCCTCCTGACCGAGGCGCTCTTGGGTCAGGTGCTGGCTGTCTGGTGGGCCATAGCTTTTGGCGTGGAGACTTGGCATTGGTTCCATTCTTGGCTGTGCCATCCTTGGGTGGTGGCTGATGTTACCATCAGGAAGTGGTCCACAGGCAGGAGTGTTAACGGGCTGGTGGTGGACACTGGTGTGGAAGGAGTGGGGTGGAATGCTGCCCCCCTTCTCAGGAAATAAAGGGTATCTCGGCTTCCCCAGCCTACTTTCGGAAGCATCCAAGCGCTGGGGGTGGGACTTGCTACTAAGGAACTCCTTCATCTCTTCATAGTCTCCCAGCATGTTCTGTATCCGACTGGATAGCTCATCACCTTTCTCTGTCTGAAAAAAAAGAAGACAGCAGAGTTAGATACTAAGGGACAAAGGGAGAAGGGAAATCACCACTTAGTAAACCACATTACAAAATGCCGTTAGAAAAGAAACATCTCAATATAATGTGTAACACAGAATTTAACATGCAACTTTAACTCAATTCCCCTGTTGAGAAGCCTGCCATGGACAAATATTACTAAATACAGGAGACGAACATTACAAAAGAAAACCACAAACTTTGATCATTTTGATTAATGAGGTTCAGAGGACTTTTATATTTTGTCTTCAAAAACAACCTTCAGGATAACTGTCTTATTTCCACAGTTGCAACACTTGTTCAGACTCACTTTCAACACAAAGTCAAACATGCTGATAAATCAGACTTTCCCGTATTCAAGAAATACCTTGTATGGCTCTCCAAAAAGGGGGATCTTTTCAGAAAATGCCTCTTTATCTTGGTGAGCTTCCTGGTTGCGTCTTTCCTTCTCTCTAATTCGAAGTAGGTTTCTGTCTTCATTGTACAAGCTGCTTCAGACGCCACAAAAGAACACAAACAAAGTTTATCAGTATCCAAGCTTTGCTGCATACGCACGTTTGTGAGGGAGGCAAGGACAGCTCAAAAAGCTGTGACAACAGAGAGCGGATTTAAAGAACGCCCAAGGGACCTCCCCGGAGGTCCAGTGGCTAAGACTCCAAGTTCCCAATGCAGGGGGCCTGGTTCGATTCCTGGTCAGGGAAACAGATCCCGCATGCTGAAACAAAGAGCCCGCATGCCAAATAAACAAATAAAAACAAATCCTAAAAAAAGAAAGAAAGAAAGCCCAAGTGTTTCATCCTGCTCCTTGATTAAGGCCACAGTCAACTAACTGGCTATGACCCCCCAGCTCTGGTCCTGGCTCTGGAAACCTAAGCATTCATTTTGCCCGCCTGCCTTTGTGGCTCAGGACTGACTCCAAACGGAACAGACTTTTATAGTCAGTGGGGGAACTGAGACAAGATTAATGATATTTTTGCTTCCAGTCTGCAAAATAGCAGGTAGAGGTGGAAGCTTTTCATCTGAAGAAGTCAGCAGGATGTGAACTTTAAAAAGGCTGTTTTCCTGGATCAGTATTATACATTTTGGAAGATTAAAATCAAACGGCTTATTTCATAATTAAAAGATTACCAGGCACCCAAAACAGCATTTACTTTCTTTTCAGCCCACTCTCCTGGAAGTGTCTTAGCATGTAAACCTGAAAAGATAATTTTTATTTCTCATTTCAAGTGTCAAGGATGGGAAAATCCGATTTTAGATGTCAGCTCTACCACGGAGAAACCTATAATCTGATGGCCCAACTTAAACCACATAAAAATGTATCCTGAATCATCAGCCCTGGCACCAAAGGGGTTAAGATCTGTCAAACAAATCACAAAAAAACGGAAACCTACAAGACTGCAGTTTTAGCGTATAAACCAGAAGTGGGCTTGCCTTAGGTCGGAACTGAGGTCAGGCCATCCCAACCCCATGTGTGATATGTAAGAATAATGAAAATAAGAACTGTCAAGGAGGCGTTTTCCCTGGTGGCCCAGTGATGAAGAATCCACCTGTCAGGTGCAGGTAACATGGGTTCGATCCCTGACCCGGGAAGATCCCTCGTGCCTCGGAGCAAGGAAGCCCGTCGACCACAACTACTGAGCCTATGCTCTAGGGCCCGGGAGCCACAACTCCTGGAGCCCAAATGCCCTACAGCCCGTGCTCCACAACAAGAGAAGCTACTGCAATGAGAAGCTCACGCACCACAGCTAGAGAAAAGACCATGCAACAAGGGAGACCCCGCACAGACAAAAGCAAAAAATCTAGGGGAAAAAAAAAAAAAACCTATTGGAAGACTTCTGCCCTCACAGCCGTGTTTTAGCATATCTACTGAAACCCCAGTTTATTATCTGAATAAATCAAAAAATATTCAGCTGTCTCTCCAAGGCACTGGGTGCCTCACGAATTCCAGCCTTGCTGTTGGACACCCTCCTCTCCACCCCCTTCTCGGCCTCTCTCAGGACTTCTCTGATTTCCCTGACCTGAGCCTACTTACTGGTCTCCCTGCCTCCCCTCCACTGCACCCCTCTAACTTAGCCTTCTTGCAGAAAGAAATCAGACCTAAAGCTCTGGTTCTCATGTCACTACCCATATTTTAAAATAACAAGTGTTCAATGGTTCTTTGCTGCTACAGAATCAACTCTCAACCCTTGCTTTGGCATTAAAAACTTCCCCGTGATCTACATCGACCCCAAAAATGGCCTCGCTGCCTGCCAGCTGGCGCACCATGTGCATTCTACCTGACAGCCTTGTCCATTTCCCAAACACATCTGGTCAAGGGCACCCTCCTGTTCTAATCCCCCCATCCCCAGAACCCTCTTTCACTGAAGGATAACAATTCTCCCAGGACCAATGTACCCACAAAGTATGATTCTCCTGCAAATCACCTCTATATTCCAGGCACACCAGACTACTCCCTGCTCCTCAGTGATACTGTGGACTTTGATGCTTTCATTTTCATTACAGGAATTTCTTTTGCTTCTCTCTCAACCACATACACTAGCCCCGATTTCCAACTACCAGCAACTATCTGGAGTGACTCCAATTTCACCCACCCTCGAGGCTTCCTCCAATCCACCTGACGATACAGCATGTGGTTCTCCCTTTCTTTTCCCCTTTCCCCTTAAAAAGAGGAAGACCCATCATAATAGAACCTCCCATATTTTTCTGTCTCCTGGTGCTAATGCAGAGCACTCTGCATAAAAGCTAAACACTCAATGCTTTTTAATTTAAAAATAGTCACTATGCTTACAGTGTATTACTTGTAACTTTTAAAATATAACTCTGACAGACACATGTAAGAACAGTGTTTAAAAAATTATAATCACTAAAAAATGACTCTGCTGTTTCTATAGGCTTTCAATCTATAGGCTGGGGCGGGGGCTGGAGGGGGTGGCATGGCAGGAGCTAACCTACCTGGTTGAATTCATTGGGATGTAGTAAAGAATTGCCTGCTTGGACCACGATAGCACAAACTTTTCCTAGATGATGGGGTATTTTAATATCAGATTTTAAGAGAACAACAATGTGAATATTTATGTGAGTCAATGTATGGAAAACTAAACCAGAAACTGGTTTCTGGAGTCTTCTTTAATAAGAGTTTAAACCTCACACACGTCAGACAGACGTATTTCTGGGTGACAGCGGCATAATGGACCTTTTAGCCACTCAAGAATTTCTCCAATTGTTTTATGATTTTGGTGATCCTTGTTGGCTGAAAAACAACAAGAAAAAGAACCATGTAGCATCAACATCCAACTATGGGAGCCAAGTTTAAGAGGGTTGATGAGAAAGTAGCTTTTCCTTCAAACTTGCTTCACGGCCACTTTGTTTGCAGGGAGGATTGGGGCATATCACAAGTCCTCGGTACAATCTGAATTCCCAAGGTTCTCTTTTGCAAAGCTACCTGATACAGACACCCTACACGGGTGCACAGAGAAGGGGAAACAGCTCTGCAAGGCTGTCTGCTTTGCTATTCTCCTCACAGAGGGAGTTCTCCCTTGTCTGATTCTGCTGGTTACATCAGTGGAGTTTCTAGAGCCTGATTTGCTTATGAGTGTTCACAGCCCGTGGCTCTGTTATAAGAGTTCTGCCCACTTCTGAGTAATTGCTACCTTTGTCTTAAAAAAGGGAACCCTAAATGACAAAATTCTCAGTCCTGGATTGAACACTGAGCATGGGTAATAGCAGTGCCTTAACAATGTAGGCTGCTCAGGGTCCATGCTTACGTTTCCTGTCAATTGCATGCACGTGAAGGCAAGCTACACTGGTTTACAGTTACAAAGGCATTTTAAATCGATTATCTCAGTCTTATCTCAGCAGTTAAGTGTTTTTACCGTGCTTCTAGATTTTTATTCCAAAATAATACAAGCTGCTACATAAATAATAAGAAGAACCTGATTTTACAAAATTCCTAACACTGGCTCATGATTCAAAAACTGAGGCGCACACCTACTGGGAAGAAATTCTACTAAAGATTCTGCTTAAAGGTTTTACTTCATTAATTTAAAAAAAAAAAAGGTTCAAAAGACACACCCAAATTTCATTGGCAGACATATGTAATATTATAGCAATTTTTTTTCTTTAGGCTTTTAAAAGACTTTATTGGGCGCTTTTCCCCCCCTACGTCAGTTTTGAGATGAACTTTGAATGTTTTTTTTCTTATTCACCATCACCCTTCAACTAAAAAACCCCAAAACAGTGAGGTGGGGAAAAGCCATCCCAGGTGTCACCGGTAGGATGAGTTTTATGAAGTCTAAACTTGGTGAGAGAAAACTCACTCTCACCCACACTGTCTGCTGGGCAACTCCCTCTTGGGTCTTGCTCACCAAGGCCCCTGGCCAGGGCAGAGGAAGGCAGAAAAGACAGGAAGTGACCAGCCAAGACAACACAGGGCAAACTGTGAGCCCTCATTTTTCTAGAATGTCTACTTTCTTGTAACTAACAGGACTTTGTCAGTCATACCGGTGGCTTTCTGGTTTACTCGGCTTTTACTTATTAAGTTTGCAGCTGGAAAAGACCCTGATGCTGGGAAAGATAGAAGGCAAAAGAAGAGGGGGCAGCAGAGGATGAGATGGTTGGATGGCATCACTGAGTCAATGGACGTGAACTTGAGCAAACTCCAGGAGACAGTGGAGGACAGAGGAGGCTGGAATGCTGCAGTCCACGGAGGCACAAAGAGTGAGACAAGACTTAGTGACTAAACAACAATGAAGTTTCTAGTGGCTTAAGGAATGATTTGTTAAAGTCATCGGACACATTTTCTCATGAATATCTTCTTTTTCTTGGTTTCCTGTTGAAATCGGGAGAAGTTTACATTTTAAAAACATTAACTCAGTAAGTAACATGAGTAAACCATTGTTCAGCATCTTACACATCACTGGTTTTAAACCAAGGTGCAAGCAAGGAGGGGGTGGATGGAAAAATTTTAAATGAGGGGATTTTAGGAAGCAGTAAATGTCCTACGTGATTCATAAACTCTGTAATTACCTTTGAATAATTACAAGTTGACTACCATTTCTCTTAATTAAAGGTGGCAGTTATTCCTCTGGCATGAAGTGGGGGGAGGGATGCATTCTTGCTCTCACAGGATCACTTTATCCCTACATCAGTCTTGTTAGACTTGATCACTATTCACATCAACTGCCTTACAGCTGGTCCCTCGTGTCTGGAGATGAGAAACTCTCAGACTTGGAGGGACCATAGGAGGCCATTTCCTATGAGGGACTTGAGCATCCGGGGAATTTGACGTCAAAGGGGGTCCTGGCACCACGCCCAGCAGACACCAAGGGACAAGTTCCCCTTCACTGATTTCTTCACAGCTCTTTGTGAAGAGGTACTCAAACTTCAGTGAGCATCAGAAGCACCCGGAGGACTTGTTCAAACCCAGACCTCAGAGACCTGCCCCCAGAGTTTCTGACTGAGTCAATCTGATGCGGCACCTGAAGCCTGCACGTTGAACAAGTTTCTATGTGGCTCTGGAGAGTATGAGAGAGCACACTCTTCAGGGGCTCTATAACTGCTTCAGGCTCACCCAGAGAAATAACAGTGAGGCTGAGAGGGGCAGAGCCAAGGACGGCCCTCACTTAGCACAGGCCAATCATTGGGCACTGCTTTAGGGACACTGCGTCAGTCTATTTAATATTCACAACTGCTCTGTGAGAAGGAGACATTAACTCTGTTCCCCAGGTAGAAAAAAAAAAGGGGGGGGGGTGGTTCAGAGATGATCTTGCTATCATTAACATTAATATTAAAATTTAAGTACAGGTCACCTGACACCAAAGCCTGTGCTCTGAATTACTGTTTAGCTAGCAAAGCTTCCGGAGAAGGCAATGGCACCCCACTCCAGTTCTCTTGCCTGGAAAATCCCACAGACGGAGGAATCTGGTGGGCTGGAGTCCATGGGGTCACTAAGAGTCGGACACGACTGAGTGACTTCCCTTTCACTTTTCACTTTCATGCACTGGAGAAGGAAATGGCAACCCACTCCAGTGTTCTTGCCTGGAGAATCCCAGGAACGGTGGAGCCTGGTGGGCTGCCCTCTATGGGGTCTCACAGAGTTGGACACGACTGAAGCGACTTAGTAGCAGCAGCAGCAGCAGCAGCAAAGCCTTCAGGCTGCTTTCATCTTCGCAGAACAAGAAGGCATGCTAAAGCGTGCTAATTTACAACCACTCATAACTCCTTACCGGGCTTCCCAGGTGGCTCATTGGTAAAGAATCCACCTGCCAATGCAGGAGACACAGGTTCAATCCCTAGGTTGGAAAGATTCCTCGGAGAAGGAAATTACTACCCACCTTCAGGATTCTTGCCTGGGAAATCCCATGGACAGAGGAGCCTGGCGGGTTGCAAAGAGCTGGACACCCCTGAGCACAACTCACTGGAAGAGACCCTGATGCTGGGAAAGACTGAAGGCAGGTGGAGAAGGGGAGGCAAAGGATGAGACGGTTGGATGGCATCACTGACTCGGTGGACATGAGTTTGAGTGAGCTCTGGGAGTTGGTGATAGACAGGGAAGCCTGGTGTGCTGCAGTCCATGGGGTCGCAAAGAGTCAGACACGACTGAGCAACTGAATTGAATTTAGCACGCATCACACATAATTTCTTATAATCCCTTAGTCTCAGAGGTACATATCAACAATGTGGGTATTAGGCCTGCCGGTGGAGCATCTTGGAACCATAAAACACATATGTTCATTCAGTTAAACGTATTCACACACGTCTGTCCCTGCCTAAGGACCCAATAAGTGGGCCCTGGGAATGGGAGGAGAGGGGAGGGATGGAAAGGAGAAAAAAGAGATGGTGGAAGGGGGAATGACAGCATGAAGTGGCTCTTCAAATTATAAAATCTGTGCTACAATGCTTATGTTAGAGCCTTTTTTAACTTACAGAGTTAAGGTCACTGACCCCATAATAACCTCTGGATTCTCAAGTCATCTCTAATGTGTTCAGGGGCTCTTTACGTTAATTTCTTTCAAGAACAGGCTTACTGTAAATAAACTTGCACTAAAGTAGCCATTATATGCCCGATCCTGGGCTCCGTCCCATTAACTTCTGGTCGGCTGACCTAGGCCATGTTCCTAGGGCCTCAGTGCCAGCTTTCCAGTCAGCCCAGGAGTCCTCACCTGGGGGGGCGAGAAACAAGTCACATGGTGATTAGAAGCGGTTGACTGCATTCGAAAACAAGCCCACGTGCTGAAGTGCCCCTAGGGTGGGGGGTGCAAAGTCTGACCATCCAGCAGATATTCATGAGTTCCATCAAAAGCGTGTAAAAACATTCCTAGATAGGGAATTACTTAGCAGTAGCCAAGTTCTTGGGGCTTCCCTGATGGCTCAGTGGAAAAGAAGCTGCCTGCCGATGTAGCAGACGCCGGTTCGATTCATGGGTCGGGAAGATCCCCTGGAGAAGGAAATGGCAACGCACTCCAGGATTCTTGCTTGAGAAATCCCACAGGACAGAGGAGCCTAGGGGGCTACAGTCCGTGGGGGTCCCAAAGAGTTGGACACGACTGAGCGACAACAAGCACCCGGTTCTTGGGTCACGCACTACTGTCCACTGTCTGAAAAGGTTCGACGCGGATGTCTCAGAAAGATTTCTGCAAAATGCATTAAACCACCTCCTCTACCGCATTTTTTTTTTTAAATTAAATGAACTAGAAAGACTGCCAGAGGAAGAAACCACAGGCTTTAATTTCCAGTGCCTGGCGAGAGAACAGTGACATATGAGATCCACAAGCCATTGCTAAGGTGGGCTGCATCCCCGCTGCGCTGACAGAATTCCAGCCCTCTCCATCAGGAAGGAGCCCAGGAACCCGAAGGAAGCTGGGAGAGCCAAAAGCTGCCAGGCTGCACTCACTTCCAGAGAGGTTGGGGAGACCCCTGAGGAAGTCAGAGCTGCCCAGTCAGCACCCAAAAGCAGCCACTCGGTCAACCCCACACTGAGGCCTGTCAGGGCCCACTGACTCCCACTTTTCAAATGCTTCTCCTTGGGGGTCTGGGCCCCTGTGTTAGAACACGAAGATAGAAAAAAGAAACCACAGCTCCTGAAGGACTGGCAAGAAGTGAGCCCCCTCCTTCTCGCTCCCTGGCACTAAAAGAGGGAAAGAGCCTGCTTAGGTGGAAGAAGGGGATGGAAGACCTGCGCTGGGCCTGGGGTGCCAGGCGCACTGCCGTCGTCTGGCTGGAGGCACCTTCCCCAGCTGAGCCCACGGGCCCTGCTGCTAATCTAGGTTAGGCACGCAGGGGGCCGAATGCCACCAGGCGCTGCCATGGCAACTCGGCCCATGGGGCAGGCCGTGCACAGCTGACTACCCATTTATCACCCTTGACTGGTCACTTCGCACAGACCTCCCTGTGATGGATGTGACCAACTCAGGTTGAAAGGTTTAATTCTCCCTCGGAGGACAGAGCACTGTTTCTCCTGTGTATTTATCTTCCTGGGTGTCGAAGAGGGAAATCCGGAAATCGACAGGGTGCGTTCATTCTCGAAAGGAACGAGCCTCCTCACTGTTTTGCGAAGCTCTATGCCGTTCTGATTCGAACATACAAAGGACAGAGCAAAACGCACAGAAAACAGGCGACTCTGGTTTAGAGAGCAGAGACCTCTGTCACCGACGATGGGCAAAAAAGACAGCAGGCTTGGGTGCTTACGCGTTGTGTGAGTGACTTTTGGGGGTTGCCCAAAAAGGTCGTTCCGATTTCTCTCTAACATCTTACACAAATATCCAAATTTTTTGGCCAATTCCATTGTTTGAAAGTCACCCCTATTGACTTTTCCAGTCCATCTTCTGACCCCCTTGTTTCCATGTCCGATATTCCTACAATCCGGGGATCAGAGAACAGTTTGAATATCTCGCTTTACAAACCAAATGTCCAATCTTTTTCTTGTCCTTAAACCATACCATAAAGACCTTTTTTTCCCCCATAAAGACATTTTAAAGTGAGAAATCAAAGTGGCTCCACGTATTAAGGTAGAAGAAATTTGGCCTCAAAGAAAGAAGCACGTTTTCATCGCCCTCTCTGCGTACGTGGAAGAATTCACAACAGGCTTTCTCATAATAAAAATCACTCAGCTAAACTTTGCAAGGATTTCCCCTTCATTACCTCTCCTACCACTCAATACACACAATAAATACAAAGAAAAAAACAAACAAAAACAAAAAAAACAGAGACTTAATCCTAAAAGAAAATCTGTTTTTATATTTTAAAAAATCAGTATCAGCCAAAGTGAAATGACAAAATAGTACGATGTCATAGTTGTTTCCCTGGAAAAGCTCCCAGGGGATCATCTCAAGCTAACTGCTCACCACAAAACACTTAGCCTCATTAAAATACTGAAAGAGCTGCATGTATTTCCATTTTGCAAAATTCAATCAACCTTTAAGATACTTTATATACCTTAAAGGCACACTCTGAGTTTTGAAAGCCTCGGATGGGCAAACTTGGAGGGAAACAAATGACTCAATCCACTTCTCTGATAAGAGACATGCTAATTTACTTTTCAAAATGAATCTGCTGAGAAAAAAAAAAAAAAGGAATCTGCCAGGTGCTTCTGCAGGCACGCTAATGTGGAGCAAAGGTCTGAAACGATACACTTTACAAAATTCTATCCAGAAGGAAGACCAGATCAGGGTTGGGAGGGGAGGGGAAGGGGGTAGTGTTTAGGAGGTAGCGGGGTAGGGTTTAGGGAGTATCTTGCTTCAAAATTCTGTTTTAACGTGCTTTTCACAATGCAGTATTCATTAATCACTGTATAATTAAAAGTTCTAATTAAAACCAAAAGAACCGCATAACCGTATAACAAATCAAGATCAACAGTAAAGAAATACTGGGGTGGTGACCTTTTTGGCAATAACCCCTCCCTTTGCGTGAATGCTAAGTCGCTTCAGTTGCGTCCGACTCTGTGACCCTGTGGACTGTAGCCCACCAGGCTCTTCTGTCCATGGGATACTCCAGGCAAGAACACGAGTGGGTTGCCATGCCCTTCTCCAATAACTCTCCCTGGAACCTCTGACAACTCACTTTGGATCCTTGTGTAAGTATCAGATAATGCTAAATAAGCATTATAGATGCCTCCTCATAAAACTGCATTGAAGACTGTTTCAAAGTTCAAACACCAGCAGCTGCTATTTTTCACTTGGAGTACTGTCAACTATAACCCATTTTGTGCTTAATAAGTCATAGAGGGAATTCCCTGGTGGTCCAGTGGTTAGGACTCCAAGCTTTCATTGCTGAAGGCCCAGGTTCAACCCCTGGTCGGGGAACTAAGATCCTGCAAGCCCTGCAGCACAGCCAAAAAATAAAAAGTAAATAAATCATATAAACATATTTTGAGGGGCATTGTTTTACCCTGTAGATGGGAAAGAATAGGAGGCTGCCTTTCTCACTAAACGGTCTTAAAAGGGGTGTGGGGAAAAAAAAGGGGGGTGGGGGAAGCCGTATGGGAAGGGAGGCACTGCCCCAACCAAAGTGGGATGAGGGGCGAAGAGACGGAGGGGCTAAGGCACCCCATGATATAGTGCACCAAGCCCGTACCTTCCAAACACATTTTAAAAACAAAAAATAGTACTGACCGAGGAAGGCCATCATTGTCAATGACACAGTTACACAAACCATACCACGGAAAAGAAATCACTCCCAAGCTCGAAGATTTTAACGATGCATATCATCCAGCCATTAAACTTTTTTAGTGTTACTTGAAACGAGAACAAATCTTCCTGTTACTGAAAAATTTCAGTAAGCTCAGTCTCTAAGAAGCGTTCCCTAAAATGCCAGCAGTACTTTGCCGCTGCTGACTTGCTAAGTCGTGTCCAACTCTTTAGTAACCCCGTGGACTGTAGCCCACCAGGCTCCTCTGTCCATGGGATTTCCCAGGCAGGAATCACTGGAATGGACTCCCATTTCCTTCTCCAGGGGGTATTCCTGACCCAGGGATTGAACCCGTGTCTCTTGCATTATGCATTAGCAGGCGGATTCTTTACCACTGAGCCACCAGGGAAGCCCAATAAAGTATCTGTTTTTAATGTTACTTGAGAACATGTTTCCCTGGTAGCTCAGACGGTATCCTGCCGACCCAGGAGACCTGGGTTCGATCCCTGGGTCGGGAAGATCCCCTGGAGAAGGAAATGGCAACCCACTCCAGTATTCTTGCCTGGAAAATCCCATGGATTGAGGAGCCTGGTGGGCTACAGTCCACGGGGTCGCAAAGAGTCAGACACAACTGAGCAACTTCATTTTCACTTTCTGAGAACATGTTACTAACAAATTTCAGAAAACTTTGTCTCTGAGCAGGGTTCCCTAAAATGCTGACTGAGAGAGAGAGAGAGAGAGAGAGAGAGAGAGAGAGAGAGAGAGAGAGAGAGAGAGAGAGTGTGTGTGTGTGTGTGTGTGTGTGTGTGCGCGCGTGCGCTCAGTCATGTTCGATTCTTTTGTGACCCCATGGACTGTAGCTCGCCAGGCTCCTCTGTCCATGGAATTCTCCAGGCAGGAATACTAGAGTGGGTAGCCATTCCCTTCTCCAGGGGATCTTCCCAACCCAGGGATCAAATCCAGGTCTCCTGCAATGCAGGCAGATTCTTTACCAGCTGAGTCACCTGGGAGGCCCTTGACAGAACTTAGCTGAAGTCAATTGGAAGGACACACAGAAAGTACTCCTGGCTCCAGGCTCACTAGAGAAAAATCTGCCAGCTGACTAGTTATTTACGTCTCTCTCTTTTGTTATAAAGACCACTGATCTGACCACAGATCAGAGCCCCTCTGACAGCCTGCTGGCAGGCCCTGAACATTTGGCACCCATCAGACACACGGGTAGAAGCTGCCGGCGGTTCCACTGCAAGTCTGGTCTGTACTAGGACCAACCAGAGCTCTGGCCTCATTCCCAGGCCATTCTTCTTACACACTCAACTGACCATGAAGGACCACATCACATACCTATAAAATAATGAGGCTGGTCAACGTCTGTATCATTACAGCCACAAATTAAAAGAATGCTGTGGTCACAGACTAGGAAAGAATGCAGACAAGCAAGCTTAAAAAGTTCTGTTTTGTTTTTAATGCTTGCCTCATTTAATTCATACTCAACTTAAAAAAAAATGTCTGGGACATTAAATCAATTAAGCATCCAAAATTCAAAAGAAGTGTTGTGTGGACTTCCTCACGTCTCATCCTGGGCTTCCCAGCTCCACAAAGCTGCCTCTTTCTTAAAAATCATGAATCTGATCTCATTCTTCACCCCTTTGATAAGCCTTCTGAGCCTACAGGATTAAAGCTGATAGGTGGGTGTGCCAAGCAACTCTTCACTACTTGGCCTCTACTGGTAAGCCTCAACTCTCATGGACCAGAAAAAAAAACCCTTTCCGCCTCCTGCCTCACTTCTCAACCCTCTGGGCACAAGAACTGGGAGAAAGCACAGTCCTCCTCTCTCTGCCAGTTCCCTAATGAACTCCTAACCTGACTTTTAAAGCCTTCCAAAATATCACTGCCTCTTGTCTCAACCTCCACTCTCAACCTCCGGCTGTGAATGACTTCTTTCTCTGGGGTACCTCTGTTACTGCCAGCCTGCCAGTGTTTACGTTTACAAAACCAAGAAGAACTGTGTATGTCTGACAGGTGTCCCCGATTCGACTGTGAGCTCCTTAAAGACAAGGACTATACCTGAGAGCTTAGCAAAAAGTGATGCTTAATACACATCTTTGGACTTCTCTGGTGGTCCAGTGGCTAAGACACCACAGCCCCAATGCTAGGGGCCCAGTTTTGATCCCTAGTCAGGGGGCTAGATCCCACATGCCTGCATTCGCCTGGCACAGTCAAATAAATAATTTTAAAAATAATGCATCTTTGACTAAAGTGATTCTCTCCCAGGCATTACTCAGTTGCAAACAACCCAGAATTCTGTGGAATTCTGCCAATCTTCCTTATTATTTGATGACAAAATATGATTCATGGTCTGATACCTAAAACCAATTCTACCAGACTGTTGTACCCATCAAATGACTCAACCTAGAAGGAAACTGACATCATTCTTTCCTAGACCAGCCATGAAAGCTGCCTGGGTGAACACTGTATGTTTATCAGCTAATGTTACAGGTTTTATGCTTTAATTAGTCATAAAAGTATACTACACCAAAGAGGGGGGGGAAAAAAAACTTGAGTAACATTTATAGCAAATACGCATTTAATTTTAAATGAACAAGAGTCAGAATAAGCTGTCTCTAGGAGTAAAACAACAGCAACAAGAATCCCACAAGGAGAAACCTCTCAATGCAGCTATAAATTAATCATGGGGAAAACAAAGAAAATACAAGATCTAGAAAAGATCATTTTAAAACACCAATCAGAGTCTGTGACTTCTTCCACTGCTAAAGCCCCCCTCTTTAGGCTTAGCATTCAAGACTGAAATCCTGAAGCCTGGCCTGGATGGCTCCATCCCCACTTTCTCTCAACTGCTACCTCCCAGACCTACTCCCTTCCTCAAGTATTGGTTGCTCAGTCATGTCCGTCTCTTTGCAACCCCATGGACTGCAGCCTGCCAGGCTCCTCTGACCACAGAATTCGCCAGGCAAGAATACTGGAGCGGGTTGCCATTTCCTTCTTCAGGGGATCTTCCCGACCCAGGGATTGAACCTGCGTCTCCCACACTGTGGGCAGATTCTTCACCATCTGAACCAGAAGGAAAGCCCCCTTCCCCTCCCCAGGCCCTTCCTTAACTACCAGCCATACCAAACTTTCTCCATGCCCAGGAACAGGTCAAGCTGTGTGTTGCTGATCCCAGTCTGGGTGATGGTCCCTAGGGCTGAGGACAATGTTGTCAGTCATACCTTCCAGCGTTTGTCAGCTCCTCATAGAGGTCCCAGGCCTAAAAGCCTGCTGTCCCAGCCCAGCAGGAATTCTCTAGCACTTCACCCTGCTTTGTCTCTTTTTATCACTAAAACTGTCTTGTCTCTTCATTTTATCAGTTTAACGCTGGCGCCCCATCCTCACCTCCATGACGAATGTAAGCTGTAGAAGGCTAGTCATCTTATCCCTCTTGAGCCTCCCTCGGTACACCCAGCACTAACCCATTACGCTGAATAGATACTGGTTGAGAGGAGGGAAGTCTGTGTACAGATGCAGAAGCAGTAGTGGATTCTTTTTATTTTTAACTTAAAATCACAGAACTTGAACTTAACAGAAGCATTTCGAAAGATATTCATTTTTAAAAACTAGGCAGTTACGAACAGCAACTTCTAAATGACTGATTAATACATCAAATTTTCAAGTACCATATACTATAATATTAATAGAAAATGATATAATTAATTTCCAAATTCATCTTGTGTTTCATGACATGGCTAAAACGTCCCTGAAGGGATTTTAAAGAAGCAACTCTTCTTTCAGATTATTCAGGAGCAAGTTATTTTTTGTTTTTTGTTTTTTTTTAAAAGAAGAGACTACTGTCATAAGAAATCAAGCATACTAAATAGATACCTTTTGTCAGAACAGCTTGAGCACCAGGTAATTCCTAACACACAACCAAACTGGACAAATCACCTCCTACAGAACAGCCTGGAAAATGGTACAGGATCTACCATTCCAAGAGGAAGAATCCCTCCAATGACTGAACTTCTAACACACATTCCAGAAAACCAATTGCACCGCATGCGATAAGAAGAACCGTTTGAAACTGGGCCAGTGTACCAAATACAGCTCAGCCAGAACAAACGCTCAGGGTTGAGACTTGCTAACCAACAGCAAAAAGCAACAGGAAAAGGCTTACACTTGGAAAATGAAAGGAAAAGCAATGTCTGGGTATTGATAAGAACTGTGGAGCACAATGGGATAGTAAGGGAACCGGCAAGATGCAATTTATTACTCTAAAGAAGAAAGTATTAAGAAACATTTACTCTTTAAATGAGTACACAGAGAACCAATAAGTTTTTCAGTTACTGAACCAACCTCCCCACGCCCTCAACTGTAGGGGGTCTTCCTCCATCCATTTAATGAAGCCCATTCCATAAAGGGAGAGGATCTCGAACACTAAATTCAAGGCCTCTCCATCCCCTCATCAACATACAAATTCTAGTAGAAGAAATCACTGCCAATTATATTGTGCTGGCCAAAAAGTTTTTTGGGTTTTTCCATACCATCGTTTGGGAAAACCTGAACGAACTTTTTGGCCAGCCCAATTATTTTTAACTAAGCCTAGTTAAAAAGGCTGTTGTGGGCACATATATGAAGAACGCGATTTTCTGAAAAAGACTTAAGAAAGTTTTCAGGCTCCAGCAATCACATGGAATAAAAAAAACACATGGCTGTCTAATCTTACTTGCACATTACCAGATGACAAAAAGTGTAAGAATAAAGTGTTCTATCTGTGTTTTTACAGAACCATCAGCACTTTTTTTCTCATTTACCTCTTGACTTAGAATTCTCTCTCCTTTTGGTTAACTGCACATATCACGCTTGTTTTCACAGAAAGAAAGCTTAATGTCATAAAAGCTAGAGGCAGTCTCATTATTCCATTTCGTTCCCCAGACATTTTAAGAAGGAAGAACAGGGCAATCATTATAGGAGGAGCAAGCTGGAGACGTGTGTTGGTATTTTATACGGCAGCAAGCAACAATTACATGTTTCTAAATATTCTCGTTTTCACCCTCACCCCGGCTCACCTCCTTCCACCCGCTATAATTGGCATCACCTTAAAACTAAACAGTCAGTCATTGTTTTTCTGGAGAAGTCTCCCTTCATTTTGACCTCTGCTGAGCAGTGTTATGAGCCTCACAAAGCTTGTTAGGATTCTCTGGGCTGGACTGTGGCCCAGCCATGAACATTTATATTCAGACTAGATCATCGCTACCAATGGGCAGCTCACGAGCATAAACCAAAGAATACTTTTCCAACTTAATAAAGTCTCCGGCCACCTTCTTCAGTGCTAATAAATGAGGATTTGAGAGCTCAATTATTTAAAAAAGAAAATTCCACTTCAGGATTTTTAGAGTCGATGTCCTTTATAAGGCTTTAACATTTTCATTTTTAGTCTTTTCATTTTTGAAAAGCAGAGGTTAATATATCTACTGGGGCTTCCTAGGTGGCTCAGTGGTAAAAAAGAATCTGCTGGCCAATGCAGGAGACTCAAGAGATGTGGGTTTGATCTCTGAGTCAGGAAGATCCCCTGGAGTAGGATATGGCAATATATCTACTGGAAGGAAATAACAAGTCAACATTCAAAATGACCAGACACACTGATTACACATTAAAGACCTCTGATCATAAAATATTTCCTTCAAACAGAATTGCATGTAAAATATATGCCACCTGAAGTTATCTAAGAGCACGAATGCACTTATCTGTCTATGGGTTTCTGCAGTCTGATTTTAAGATCTTAATCCTCACAGACTGGTAACAGAAGACCTCTTTGTTTCCAGCAAATATTGACTCCTCTGTGCTAGATGCAGGGACAAAAGAAGTAAGGAGGCCACAATTTATTTAGGGGGAGAAATACAAAAGGGGGAACCACTGAGAGGCTGGTTACAAGTGCCAAAGAACAGGGAAGAAAAACACCAGTCTAAACGCAGGGGCCTTGGATGATTTAATTAGAGAGCACTGACATCTACGACTTCCCCGGGGGTCCAGTGGCTAAGACTCCACACTCCAGACACAGAGGGCCAGGTTCGAGCCTTGATCAGGGAACTAGATCCCTCACGCTGCAACTAACAGTTTGCCTGCTGCAACCAAGATCGAAGATCCCGAGGGCTGCAGCAAAGACCTGGTGCAACCACATTTTTTTTTTTTTTTTACAAAAGCAGTGACATCTGAGCTCGAAGGATGATCAGAAGTCCACAAGAGGAGATGGAACCCTCTCCACCTCCCTACTGAGAAAGGGGACCACTGGCCATGGGGTGTTTGCACCCACCTCACCTCATTCCCCAACTCCAAATTTCTCACAGGAAGAGGTCAGGGAACACTGGGTTATTCCTGGGGGGCGAGAGTTTTCTGCAACCATCCTCCCACTGGGCAGGCCTAGGCCTCGGCGACCTTTCTTAGGGCAACAATCCCCTGCGGGAGAATATGGCCTGCCGGCCTTCCTCACTATGAAACAAACCATCTCAAACGCCAAGCACACCAAAAACTCAGTGTCTGGAGAAGGACAGAGTTTAGAACGTCAAAGTTTAGAATGTCCATGGACTTAACTGTGGCCGCAGAGGATCACAGAAATAATAGGGATCACTCTTTCCACACCCTTTTTCCCCCTCGAGACCCTAAAGAGAGCAGTTAGAGCACCAGCCCCTGTTACAGAGCCTCCTCTGCCAAGTCTGGTCCGATTTCCTAAGGCAAATGATTTTACTCTATTTCCATGACCGCCAATGTATCCTTCTGTTTGCTGAACCAGCAGTCACAATTCCAGGGCTGAAAAAGCTCCCTAGTAAATTAAAAAGAAAAATTAATTGAACATCCCCACCCCAAACTTTTCTTTGGTTTCTTAACATGATTAGCCCAGAAATTTCCGAGTGGAATGTAAAATTAATGAAAGGAAACTAGGGTTACCAGTGGCAAGGGAAAGACTTTTTTTCAAACATTCCTGTTCAACATTAATCAACGTTTAAATCCCAATTCATAAATGTACAATGAGCAAAGATAGCAGGAACAAAAAGATGAATTAGACAAAGGGTTGGCAAACTGTGGCCTGTGGGCCAGTGTGGCCCAGCTGCCTGTTGTTGTAAACATTTACTGGAGCCCAGCTCATCGGTTTACATATTGTCTATGTTGCAGAGGTCCTGAAACGGCAGAGGTGAGTGGCTGCAGAGGTCCTGAAACAGCAGAGGTGAGTGGCTGCAGAGGTCCTGAAACAGCAGAGGTGAGTGGCTGCAGAGGTCCTGAAACAGCAGAGGTAAGTGGCTGCAGAGGCGGGTAGAGGCAGCCAAGAATGCATGAGCAGTAAAGCCTAAAATGTTTGCCATCTGGGTCTTTACAGAAGAGGTTTGTCAACACCTGAATCCTAAGAGAGAAAAATAAAGGGTGAATTTTATAAGTTCATTTTGGGGACTTTCCTGGTTGGGAAGATCCCCTAGAGAAGGGAAAGACTACCCACTCCAGTATTCTGGCCTGCAGAATTCCATGGACTATACAGTCCATGCGGTTGCAAAGAGTCGGACATGACTGAGAGACTTTCACCTTTCATGTACCGGTTGTCCAGGGGTAAGACTCTATGCTCCTGATGCAGAGGACACAGGTCTGATCCCTGTTCAGGGAACTAGATCCCACATGCCACAACTCATAAAGTTTCAGAGTTCATGTGTGGAAACTAAAAAAAAAGAAAATAAAAAAATCCTGAGTGTTGCAACTAACACCTGGAGCAGCCAAATAAATACATAAATAAATACTTTTGAAAGTAAAGTGCATTTTTGGAGTGTTTCATTTAAAGGCGTGCCTCTGAAATAATTTCTTCTGGAATATACAAGTCTTTCAGTAACACCAAATGTCTCTCTCATTGCCTTTCCTGTCTTGAGAGAAAAGGTAGAAAATCTCTTTTCTTATCTCTAATTAGCTCATCTTAACACCTCACTCTCTTATTTCAAAAGATTTAACAAGGTCGTGGGTGGTAAGAAGTGTCCCAAGGGGGTAGCCTGCAGACTCCAGCACCATCCACTCTACAAGGAGGATGTTATACACTGTCTCCAGGACTCAGGTCCCCATCAGCAATACTAGGCCTGGCTGAATGGTTAACAGCCTCCAAAAAAGTGTATGCTGGCATTGCTGTATTCAAAATGCATAATCAACAAGGATAACCACCAGTGCTAAGCCTGGTGATTCTGCTCAGTGTTAGGTGGCAGCCTGGATGAGAGCAGAGTTTCAGGGAGAATGGATACATGTATATACATGGCTGGGTCCCTTTGCTGTCCATCTGAAACTATTACAACATTGTTAATTGGCTATCTTAGAATATAAAATTAAAAGTTAACAAAAAGCAGGTGTTGGTGGACGTTCAAGAGCAGTTATGAGGCATAAAAACCATGCCAGCACTGGTTCCAGCTGTATCTTCAATGAAATAATGGCCTTCACGCTACAATTCTTTATAATTTTAGGAGGAAATAAATGGAAAAGGACAGGATGTGAGGGGGATGGCAGGGCAGAAGAAAACATTAGGAGAAGCTCTGGGATTAAAAACTCCCAAGGCACAGTGAGTCCATCCAACTTCCCTGAGCTATCTACTCTAGCAGGCGGGTGTGGTTTCTGGAAAATATGAAGAATTAAGCCTGTGGCTGCTATAAAAGGTCAGAACTTACTGTTCCTCAAATGTCCTGGTTCTTTAGAAGTCTGGAGAAGTGAGAGAGTGCACCACTAGATTTGAGTACCTCTCTTTAAAAATAAAAGGACATCTGTGAGGTTGGCCACGGAAGAAAACTGGTTGACAGCCTTGATGAAATTAAACTGATCTTCAAATGGAGGTAGAGTAAACCTCTTTTTTGAGGTCTTCTTCCTTTTTATTTAAAACCTCTCAGGGGATCTCCCACCAATTAAGGCTGCTACACCTCCTCTGCCCTCAGGGGGATGTTGCCTCCTTTACAACTTTGGGCCAATCATACATTCAACTACAACCTTACAATAAAGTAGCTGAAAAATGCTGGGAACATGGACAAAAGAGTCTACTGAAAGCTGGAAGATAACAGAAGAGAAAAAAGTAGGTACGATGCACCCAGGCTTTTGATTGACAGGTTACAACTTGTCTCACTTTAGGTAGCTGTCCCTGAAAGTGAAAGTGAAGTTGCTCCGTCATGTCCGACTCTTTGTGACCCTGTGGACTGTAGCGTAGCAGGTTCCTTCGTCCACGGCATTTTCCAGGCAAGAGTACTGGAATGAGTTGCCATTTCCTTCTGCAGTGGATCTTCCCAACCCAGGCATCGAAGCCGGGTCTCCCACATTGTAGGCAGATGCTTTACCATCCGAGGCACCAGGGAAGCTGCTGTCCCTGATTATCTACAAATCCACTGCCCAGGAAGACTTGCCATTAATCAACCCCAGACTGCTCTCGGCCTCCCCAAGAGAGAGGCTTCTCTCAGCCGGCTCAAGAGGGCCCACCCCTGCAAGATGAGGAACATCCCCATCTCCCGCCCTGTGACTTCCCAGCACAACCCTGAAAGAACGCAACCTAACCATCCTCTAACACATCGCACATACGTGTGTGTGTATGTGCATGTGTGTGTACGTGTGTCTTGTCTGTCTTAGTTCCCCAACCAGGGAATGAACCCAGGCCCTCAGCAGTGAAAGCGTGGAATCCTAACCTGGACCACCAGAGCATTCTTGAAAACATGAACTTTAAAGTAATGGGGAAGGTGATGGCACCCCACTCCAATACTCTTGCCTGGAAAATCCCATGGACGGAGGAGCCTGGTGGGCTGCAGTCCATGGGATCGCAAAGAGTCAGACACGACTGAGCAACTTCCCTTTCACTTTTCACTTTCATGCATCGGAGAAGGAAATGGCAACCCAGTGTTCTTGCCTGGAGAATCCCAGGGATAGGGGAGCCTGATGGGCTGCCGTCTATGGGGTCACACAGAGTCAGACACGACTGAAGTGACTTAGCAAAGTAATGGGGGTCAGGGGTGGGGGGGGGTGTTGTTTACTTGCATTCTTTCATAGGCATTTTACTGTTACTCAGAAGCAGGAAAATTTAAAAGAATGGACAGGGTCTCACAAAGTGTCTTCACTGATTGGAGGGCTGATGCCAAAAAATAGTGTCTTTAATAATTTTGGAGTCAGATTTAAAAGCTCAAAGAACTCTGTAAAGAAGGATTTGCTTATTTTCAGGAAAGCAGTCACTATATCCCCAACCACAGACACAGAATAAATTTTAGTTTGTAACAGTCATGGGAGAAGTCATTTTCAAAACAATACTCAACATATCTTGGATCAAAATCCCAGAAACTCAATAAAACAATCCAGGAGAACTGTTAGAGAAAATCTAGGTAATGAAAAGCCTGTTGTAAGGTTTTGGTCTGAGACCTCAAGAAGCTACCTAAAGAATCTCAAAATGAGATATTATCAAGCACATATAGCTCATCTTACAATTAAAAACAAAACAAGACAAAACAAAAAAACAGGAATGACATCCTGAAAGAAGGAAAAGATAAAACGGAAGTGTGTCTATTTACACATCTTCCCATCATTTTCCCACATCCACACGAAAACTAACCCTAAGATTAATTCTGTAACTTAATAGGGGTCTGGGTTACACAGACACACACACTGTCAAAACACACCAGGACAGTAAAGATTTGTCCATCTTGTGGCACATAAGTTTTGCAGCAGAAGGGAAAAAAAAAATGACTGTAAATAAATACTTGAATTAATCATATAACAGCCGAAGTATTTACGGGAAACTATGTCGATACCTGCAATTAATATAAAAAGCACAAAAGACAGATGACTGGATGGATACAGCAATGAAGAAATGAGTAGACACATGGTAACGCAAGTAAAGTGAAAGTCACTCAGTCGTGTCTGACTCTTCATGATCCCGTAGACTATACAGTCCACGGAATTCTCCAGGCCAGAATACTGGAGTGGGTAGCTGTTCCCTTCTCCAGGAGATCTTCCCAACCTAGGGATCGAACCCAGGTCTCCTGCAATGCAGGGGGATTCATACCAGCTGAGACACCAGGGAGTCCCTTGGACTGCAAGATCAAACCAGTCAATCCTAAAGGAAATCAACGCTGATTATTCATTGGAAGGACTGATGCTGAAGCTGAAGCTCCAATACTTTGGCCACCTGATGTGAAGAATTGACTCCTTGGAAAAGACCCTGACGTTGGGAAATATTGAAAGCAGGAGGAAAAGGGGACAACAGCGGATGAGATGGTTGGATGGCATCACCTACTCAACGGACATGAGTCTGAGCAAGCTCTGGGAGTTGGTGACGGATAGGGAACCTGGGAGTGCTGTAGTCCATGGGGTTGCAAAGAGTCAGACACGACTGTGCAACTGAACTGAACGCAAGTAGAACTGTTAATAACATAACCTGGGAATAAGGCTTTTTACTGTAGAATTCTTTAAACTTTTCTGAATGTTTGAAGATGCCCCTGTTATAATATTAAGAAAAACCACCCCAAGAGTGAGTAAACACGATAAGGATCCGAAAGACCAGCCACGCGCCACATGTTTCATCAGACACATTCAGAGACATATGGGGCAATCTGAAGTTTTGTCAGAAAGGAATACCTGGGCAGCATAACATTCATCTAAAAAATAGCATGGTGGACTTTGGAAGGAAAAGAACTAAAGCGTGGCCCTGAGCTTGTGAGACACAGGGCTCTCTCTGCTGTGAACGGAGCTGAAACAGCTTGGGCGTCTGTGCACATGCTGCTGTCTTCGCAAGCACACTGAGCGCAGCCTTCCTTCTCTCCTTTGGAGGCAAGCCCTGGCCTCTGCCTCTACTGAGAAACTACAAGCGATCCAGCAGAGATACACACGCCATTTGCAGGAGGAAGTTTTGGCTCGGATCTGCAAAGCTTTCAGGGTGGTCTCCCAGGAACCAGGGTATAGACAATCACCTTTCCTGCCTCCCTCCTCCTAACTCCAACTTTAAAAGAAAAAAAAAAAAAAAAAAACGTTGATTTTCCTGACTTGAGAACTAGGTTGTTTGGAGGTTTTGGAAAGTTAATCTTTGATTCTTGTCCTATTTCTTCATGTACTGATGTAGTGCCTATAAAGGAAACCCCAGAATCACATTTCCTTCTTCATATTTCAAAGTGTTTCTCTTGCAAGTCCTTCCCTACAAAATTATCAAGCCAGAAAGCTCTGGATTTTAAAGAGGTCTTGATTCTATGGTTCTATTTTACCCAGTTTGAGTTGATTCTATGGTTCTATTTTACCTAGTTAGAGTTATGTTTGATATCTAAGGTACAAAAGGCCCAGATTTTAGAAATGCATTTTACACAATTGAATCTGTAATACAATAGGTGGTTGGTTGGTTACCTTATACCTACCTATCTCCCTTTCTGAATATTTTTCCCCTGTGAACTAATTCAAAACGTTGCTGCAATCAACCACGTCTCTGCCAGATATACTGAGGCTCAAGTCACTTGGAACTTTTTCCTTGCTCCTTTAAAAGGCTCACCCTAGTTCTCTGCTAATGGGCCCTAGGCACCTCTGACTTCTCTACCACTTCCAGCTATGGAGCAACTCAAAGTCTGGCCACTCAAGGATTCCAAACAGGGACCACGGCTTTGCTGAATTGGGGGAAGGCAAAGAGGAGGCTGAGCAATACAGGACCAGATGGAATATTCTGGTGACTGGCATAGTAAGCTGGTTAAGAGCATGGTCTCTGGAGTTCATGGGGGTTCAGACTGGGCTCTGCCACTTCCTAGCTGTGCTCCTTTGGGGAAGTCACTGAACCTCTCTGAGTCTCAGCTCCATCGGTTGTTAAAAGGGATGGTGCTAATGATAACGCCAGTGCCCTAAGATTAATATGAGGATTCAGTGGACTAATGACCCCTAAACTGCAGAGTAAACAGAGCACTCAAGTGGATAAGGAAAAGCCTGAAAACATCTCCCAGGTGTACCTCCAGCCTAAGAAGACTGTGTTCTTTATCCACTCGGGGTGGACACCTCCCTAATTCGCAACCTGGAGCCACCCAAGTCCTTGCTGGCACCATAGCCCATTTCAACAAATCTTCTCCTTACCACACTCACAAGTGTTTCTTCCGTTTTCTGAATTTCTGTAAGAAGCCTGACCATTTCTCCCTCTTCCACAGGATGCTGTAATGCATACAGTACTCAGCAGGGCCTTATGCACTGTGTCCCAAACAGGCCAAATAACTCCCATTTGGGGCCAGCATCGAATGAGCTGGAGTCTGATTATAGCGTAGGGTGCTCTCTGAATCACAAGCACCCCCAGATCTATGCACTAAGGGGGCCCTGCAGAGGAGGGATCCTCCACCACGGCACTATCGACATTCTGAGCCGAGTTATTCTTTGTCGTGGTGGCTGTCCTGTGCATTGTAGGAAGGTTAGCAGGGTCCTCTAACCTGCTAGAAGGAGGTAGCACACCCTCCTTCCTGTTTCGAGGATCAAATATGTCTCCAGAAACCGCCAAATACCCCTGGGGCAGCGAGGGGTGGTAAAAGATGCTCAATACCCTTCTTTTCCTTTCTCCCTTACGTTGAGACCCACTGCTGGAGAGAATGAAAAGAGACCCCAAGTTACTGTCTTACTTTTCTACTGAGAAAGCACACCGAAAACAGATCTTTCCTAACAGCTAGTTTATGACTGGCAACTTCGAGACTGTCATGACTAGCTACTGTCAACAGAGAAAGTCACAATCGCTAAGCTCTGGTTTCTCTTAAGATGGAGATAACTATACAAAGGTTTAGGACTGTTTTAGGCATGCGATTACCTAATGCGTACATAAAAAGCAAGGTGGCCCATTGTTAAAGAATCAGCCTCCCAACCAGGCCAGTCGCGTTCAATCCCTGGGTCTGGAAGATCCCCCTGGAGAAAGAAATGGAATCCATCCAGTATTCTTGCCTGAAAAATTCCTTGGACAGGGGAACCTGGCAGGCTACAGTTCATGGGGTGCCAAAGAGTCGGACATGACTTAGTGACTAAACAACAGTGCATACCTAATGCTTAGCCCAGTGCCTGGCACACAGCTAAGTAGTCAATAATTTTGAGCTATTAATAAATACATTTGGAGTCCAACAACACGAACACTGATGCCCCCCGCCCAGTTCCCATTCTTCCTACGCCCCTTCCACTCCTCTCATCCCCATTCAATTAAACATGATACAATGGTCCCTAGAGCTGAAAACATCCCCCAGAACAGGTAGAAACAGGAGAAAACAAGGACAACTCAAGGATGGCGCGAGAAGCAGGAGCAAGCAGGTCCACGCATTTCATACTAAAAAGAGACAGAAGGGTGTCTGTTTCACTCACAGTGAGTTTCTCATAAGGCTTCACATTTTATCCACGAAGGTTCCACCCACTTGTATCTCCCCTCCCAAATCCTACAGGAGTTCCCTGAGTTACAAATACCCCACAACTTCAAATGGTTGCATCGTCTCTGCCTAAATCCCCCACGGGGCAAGACCAAGCTGTAGGGAAAATGGTGCTGGGTATTAGGGCAGACTGACCTCAAATTTCTTTTGCACGTTTCATCACCCTGATAGGAATTTTACAAATACCGTGTTTCCCTATTCTCCCTCCCTTTTCCTGTTTCAGAGTCACAGTTCATTAAAAAAAAAAAAAAAAAAAAAGACACATACAATTGTGTTCCACTTTTTCCATCCATCCTTTGTTCCATTAGTAAACCAAGGAACACTGGCCGTGTGGATAAGTGTGTGAGGATAAAGACAGTTATCCTGAAAGTATGGAGGAGCTCTGTAGAGGCAGTCACTTGTTGGGTAACCAGGGTCAGTCAATGAATGAATCTCCACTAGCCTCAGTTTTTCTTTTCATCTGTGCAACAGGAGTGATCATCTCTGCCGTACAGAAGCAATGATTTCAAATATGCAAAATTCCTGGCTCAGACCATGAACATACATGTGTTAGTCGCTCAGTCATGTCGAATTCTTCGCAACCTTATAGACTGCAGCCCACCAGGCTCCTCTGTCCATGAGATTATCCAGGCAAGAAATACTGGAGTGGGTTGCCCTGCCCTCCCCCAGGGGATCTGCCTGACCCAAGGATTGAACCTGCATTTTTCACATCTCCTGCACTGGCAGGTGGGTTCTTAACCACTAGCATAACCTGGGAAGCCCTAGAACATAATAGAATAAATGACTGTTATTATCATACACCAAAACTATACATAAAGCCTCTATCCTTCAAAGTGTTCAAGTTTACCAACAGGAATGCTCCCAAGACAATTTATTTTTTTCCACATTCTCCCCCTGCCTCGGACATTCAACTCAAAGATCCCTTATACCGCTCCTCCCTCCTGCCAAAACAGACAGACAAAAACCTAACTGGAGTCTAGGATAAACCACCCTATTCAAGCATGGTTTGTATGTCTCGTTTCATCAGCTGCACTGTCTTCCATGATTGTTCCAAATGTTTGACATTTTGGCAGCATGAATGAAGAAACACTGGGTTCAGCCTGGGGGCTTAACCTTCATCACATGAGTTTCATCGCTGTTCCTTTTTCTGTTCCAAACCCATTTTGGGGAGAAAAGCAGTTAATAATGAGGAAACTATCTACGCTTTAAAAAAAAAAAAAAAAATCCCAATACCTACTGAAATAACCACCCACTCTTATCAGTTCAACTATGAAAATACAGTGGAAAAAAGTCATTTCTGAAATATATCAGAAATGTTTTCCTCAAGTAAATGAGTAATTACAGTGACTCTTACTGTCCTATGGTTTGGGCACAGTTTTAAAAGGAATTCCATAAAAATATATCTGAGTTTTCCATTCCTGTATATTTAAATGAATTTGTTTAAGACTTACAAAGTTAAAGACAATTGTCAAAAATCTGTTTTTCTTATTGATTTTAAAATCAGATTTTAAAAAAAGGCAATTTTTCAAACCAATATTTAAAAGCATGCTTAGAACTAATGATTTCAGCCTGCATGTATGATTCCAACTTCTACTGACGTGATATTTGGGTTCTGTGTGAGCATGCATGAACAGTATCTGCAAATGTGAATTGAAAAAAAAAAAAAATCCCACAAGGGGTCATCAATTATTACAAGTTTGTGGGCTATACTAGCTCTTCAACTATGACAGTCTGGTAAGCAAACACAAATGAGTGAAGTTCATAAACATGGTGTTCAGGGTAATTTCCATAACCAGAACCATGAATAGGCTGCAACATTAAACCAAAGTGGCAGTGTGTTAATACCTCCATTCCTACCTCGGCTCCTAGCACAGTGTATAAAATAAAACCTTGTTGTAGTCAATGTTAACTGGGCTATCTTCAGCTTTTAAAAATGTATTCTTAGCATGGCATTTCTAAGCATAGACGATCTGAAAGTCTTTATCTTTTCCTTCTCAAATTTAAGAGAAAAATGACAATCTCAAAAATCACAACAGCCTAAAGGAACCCCAATCTCACCTTCTTTGCCACTGTATGTTGAATAAATCACTTATTAGATGTATACAAAGAATAATTCGATTATGTGACAACATTTAAGGCGTAAAGAAAAAGCTGAAAAGGAACACAAAAAAGATATTTGGTCAAGCTCTTGAGATTTAAGAAAGATATTTCTCTCATCTTAATTATAGTTAACTTTAAAAAAATGTTGCTTTTACTTTACTGAACTTCAAAAAGATTTTAAAGTGCCTAAATTATATCTATTATGGACAAGGAAAAGGGAAAGACCAAAAACTCTGCCAGAAAGTGAGATGCTGTCCACAGCAAAACAGATGGCAGATACCCTTCTGCCCAGAGCCAGATGTGAATCACCTAACAGAAATAAGATTCCACTGAGAGTTACACCAACAATACATTCATTCCTGACAGAAACAAACGCATATTTTCACTTCTTTCTGGAGAAACTGAGGCTTTCAGGATTTCCCAAATGTCTCCCAGATGAATGAGTGGTGTCTGGCTGGTGATTCATGAGTCCCTGGCACTCAAACCTACCATTTTTTTTCCATTCCATGAAAATCTACAAAGAACACAGAAATCCTGTTTAAAACTTTAATCCTTCTGAAAAACAGGATGAGGCTTTATAAGTTTGCTAGGAAGTCTTCCTATTAAACACTACCAGGTTTCAACAAACTACTCGAGTTGATCTTGAAAAATAGACATGAGAAAATATTCTTGAAAATTCTGAAAGCATGAACAGGTAAAGAAAGCAGACCAGCTCCATCACATATCAAAACACATTATAAAGGTACGGTCATTGAGTTGATGGTGGTTCTTGAACAGACAACAAAATGCTTAGTTTGAGGGCAGGAAGGTGGAGGGGGAGTGGGCTGGCCCACCCCTCCCATTCCTTAAACCAAAATAAAATACACAGGAATGAAAAATGTAAATAAACATACATCTTTTATTTTCAAAAAATGTCACTGATACTCAAAGAAACTTTCTGGAAGTATCTATAAAAACTATCACCTTCAAGTGGAGTGATCTAAAATGAAACAGAGCAATTGTGAATATTTATGCATCGAAAGCACTGCACCCACATTTGTAAAGCAGAAACTTAAGAAGATGGTAGGAGAAACAGAAACTCTCTTGATTGTATGAGGCTTTATTCATCTCTCAGTCCACAGCAGAATAAATGGACAAAGAGTATAAACATAACGTAAAATAGACGTAATGCGCAAACCCACATATAACTCTGGACCCTGAAAACAAGAATATACCTTCTTTTCACATGCTCACAATACAGTCATAAAATTACCATATATTACGCCACAGAAGGTCTACAGCTAAATACATGAAATGAATGCACGTATGAAAGTTATATGAAAGTAACTCTAAAATGGAGGTACAAGAGAGATGAGGTGACGATGAACATAGGATCCTTGAAGTAACTCTATATAATCAAATAGAGCCCTGATGCATGAAGAGGGGAAGAACTTTCAGTTCCTCTAGTAGTTTGTTGTGATCACTTTTTTTTTTTAAGAAGCCACAGAATCCCTTGAGAAAAAGGTACTTAAAACCATCTGGTACTTCCTAAAATATCCAGGGTAGAGGATTATCTATTTCTATATATAAATTAAAAGAACACCACCTCCTACTGTATTTTCATGTTTAATTAACTTCAATGACAAGTTCATTCCTGGGCTTTGCTTAAACTTAATATATACAAATTACTTTTCAAGATCTGTTTTTGACAGATATGGAGGCCATCTTTCACCCCACTCCCCATAACAGCCTTTCACATGTATAGAAAGATGCTTTGTAGATTGACCTTTTAAAAATAGCCAGCCTTAAAAACCCTTCTCACAGTCTACATCTTCATTCCCTGATGACTGTCCTCACTGAGCTGGGCCTACATCCTTTGTTTGATGGCTTCCAAACTAAGAAAACGTCCTCGAAGGTTTCTTTTTCCGTACGTTTGTTTATATGTATGCACTAACAAACGCAAAGTCTTAAAAAACATAATCTGTTTTTAAAGTTCAAGTTACATTGTTATGGAACTCATTTTGCCTTCACTAAAATAAAATTTTTTAAAAAATCAGGGCTGAGTTTTGATAGAATTAATTCACAACCAAATTTTATTTTGAGAAACTGCTCCATGATGGTTATTTCCTAAAACCATACTTGCCCTGTTTTAAAAATGCCATCCTTCTCATCAGCGTCACTTATTTCCACGCACATTTTGAAAGGACAATTAATTCCAACTTGTCATGATTTGCATTTTCTCCATTTCAGGTTAACTTCCTTGAAGGTCTTCACAGCTCACGTGGGACCAAGTTCCCCACACTCCCTTATTCTCCAGCCTGGCTCAGTTTCTGTCATAGCACCTAACGCAGTTTGCTGTTGCTCTGCAGCCAGTTTGCTGATCTGTCTTCCTATGGGAAGGGAGATCCTGATCTGTCTGAAGCAACACAGAGCCCTGCTCACACAATGTCGGCTCAGAGTGAACAGTGAGGCTCCATCAATCCAGGATACAGAGAACCAACGTTAAAAGCGCTGTCCATGCATGGGAATTGGCTACAGTCACTAAGCTATTAATACTGACAGAAAATCTTTAAGTGGGCTTTCCAGGTGGTGCAGTGGTAAAGAATCCACATGCCAGTGCAGGAAATACAAGAGTTGAGGGCTCAATCCCTTCAGGAAGATTCCCCTGGAGAAGGAAATGGCAACTCATTCCAGTATTCTTGCCTGGGAAATCCCATGGACAGAGGAACCTGGAGGGCTGCAGCCCACAGGGTCACAAGAGAGTCAGAAGCTACTGAGCGTGCACACACACACACTCTTTAAGCAGATTATTAATAAATTAATACCCAGAAGTAGTGAATTCTGATAACATCCCATAACGCATTGATGCCTCCAAAGCAGAAAAACACACCAGGCAAATTCATTCAGTCAAGGCAGCCATGCAGCAGACAACGAAGCAGGGCCTCACAGCTTTTTTTGTTTTTGTTTTGTTTTTGTTTTCCCAGAACAGCTGTCACTACCATCACACATGCACGTACAGACAACTTTGGAGCATGTCGTGAAATCTTTCTGTTTGTAAAATAGGTCTATCTTTTCTGGAAGGTTGGAGCACACCATCAACTGAAGGCAAGCGGTCACCACCTTTCCTGGCAGGAACCCAATTCTAATAATTTCCAGAAGCTTCATTTCATTCACGGATCTTTGCATGCAAGGGTATACTAAATGAGACAAGCTAATTTCTGCCTGATGTGTTTTTTTTTTTACTAAGTGCACTGAAGTAACAATTTCTAGGGCCATTTTGTGGTTATGAAAGAAAGGGTACATATTTATCCTTTATTACATATTTGATATATATATTTATATGTAACATATATCCTATATTACATATGTGTGATATTTGAGTTGTGGGTTGTAACTTTATTCTGCGATTTTAGCAACAGCTAATGCTTTAAATTTGGTTTTCTTTCAACATTTCTATTCATACTGGAAGATTAAAAAAGGAATGTTGAGCACTAAAGAATTGATGCTTTTGAACTGTGGTGTTGGAGAAGACTCTGAGAGTCCCTTGGACTGCAAGAAGATCCAATCAGTCCATCCTAAATGAAATCAGTCCTGAATATTCATAGGAAGGACTGATGCTGAAGCTGAAACTCTAATACTTTGGCCATCTGATGTGAAGAGCTGACTCACTGGAAAAGACCCTGATGCTGGGAAAGATTGAAGGCAGGAGGAGAAGGGGACGACAGAGGATGAGATGGTTGGATGGCATCAATGGACATGAGTGTGACCAAACTCCAGCAGTTGGTGATGGACAGGGAAGTCTGGCGTGCTGCAGTCCCTGGGGTCACAAAGAGTCGGACACGAAAGAGCGACTGAACTGAAACGGTCCTTGGTAAATTTCTTTAACAAATAGCCCAATCAATTTAAGAAATACCAAAGGGTTTTCCTTTATAGAAAAAAAAAAAAGTTGTGTTTTTAAGTCATATATAAATTTAAAACATTTCCTAATAATCAAATGCAAAACTGCTTGCATCTCAGAACCACTACGTTCACAGCCACAACCACAACAGAACATGAAGATGTACATAACTCACAAGAAATTGAATGAATGGGTCATGGGTGAGCATATATTTTGAAAATCAGTTTGATGGTTTCTCCAAAAAGTTAAGCACAACACTCTCATAAGACCCAACAATTCTACTCCTAAACAAGAAAAGCAATCTACACAAAGGACCTGCAAATATTCAGAGTAGCATTATTCAAATACCCCTCCCCCGCCAAAAAAAAACAACAACAAAAGGCAAAACGCTGCAAACAAGTCTATCCTATCCACACAATGGAATGAATCACGCAGCAATTAAAAAGGACAGAGCTACTGACACCCGCTATGCCACAGAGAAACTTCAAAATCTTCCGTGGGTGAAAAAAAGCCAGGTGCAAAACAAAGACAAGGTCCCATGCACATGAAGCACCCACAAAAGGCAAATGTATACCCAGACAAAAAGTAGATTAATGGTTGGATGGGGCAGGAGGGGAGATAAAATGTTCTAAAATTGATTAATGGAGATAACTGCATTATTCAGTAAAGGAACTAAAAATCACTTGAAAAGGCCAACTTTTAAGATCTGCATTATATGCCTCAAAGTTGTAAAGAGAGAGGGGGAAACAACCTCGGGCTGAGAGGTGCATCCATAAAATGAAAAGTAACATGGGAGATAAAAGATCTGGGTGATAGTGAACATGCCTTGATTAAAGCTAACCCCTATCTATTTGCAAAAAAAAAAAAAAGTCACTCACCACGATACCCAAAAGACCAAAAGGAGTGGAGAAGCTTCTACTTTGGTCTTTAAAATAAGAGATAATACCATTAGCTTACGAGTTTCACCACAGAATTATGAGTAACCTCAAATAGAAACCAAGTTTCATTCTAGGCTAATCATGACAACTGTCAAGACTTTTAAAAGCCCACAAATTAAACTCACATGAAGTAAATCTAATGATTTTCATTTTATCCTCAGAAAAACAGGACTGTTAAAATACGTTTGTAAGATGTTTGTAAGAACAGGTCCCTGTCACGAGGGTTAAAACAAAACTCCTACATAATCAGCAATATGACAGAAATGATCAAATTCAATCTTTTATGACTTCCCATCTAGGGTTTTTTGTCTTCCGGGCAGTTTCAACTCAAAAACAAAAATTAAGTTTAATTGGTTTACTCTGACGTTTACTGAAACCAAGAGACACAGACCACACTGCTTCGTCTCCACATCTTCAGGTAGCAGAGCCTCTTTGTGAAACAAACATAACATACTGGGTTTCCTTCTACCCTTTATCCTAATGTTAGTAAATGTTGTTGCCTGATTTTTCCCATGTGGTACAAAGTTTGTATTCACACAGCTAGCACTAGCACAAGTATGCCTGAACTCTAAGAGGGAGTTGAGAGAGAAAGGCAGATATACAGACTATGAAAGAATAGCAGAAAAATGTAGTTACTAAAAATGTAAAGGCTATGTCAAAATTACTCGGGAGAAAAATGAGAGTTTTAGCTCCTGTTTTACAGTCTAGAACTTTGAACCAGTAAGTGTTTTTAATAAAAAAAAAAAAATCAAAATCCTATTTTCAAATGGTCTATTAACTCAGCAAGAAGCTATTTTCCTTTAAAAAAAAAAAAAACCATAAAATCCTAAGATCATGAACTCAAATTTTTATCATTGTTTTAGTAGCTAAAGTTACCACCTTACTAGGTAGGTCATCTCACTTAGAAATACTGAAGGTAAAAATATATATATATTATTTTGTCAATCATGAGACAAAAATATGTAATGCCTACAAAGCTGGATAGGAAACAGGTTTCATACTTTCACACAAAACAATGGGAACTGGTTAATTTTATACCACTTTCCATAAATTCACATCCCAAGCAAATCAGGTACACCTGTATTTTTAAAGCAAAGAGAATGGGGAGAGGAAAACCATTTAAAAAGTTACCCAGATGCACAGCTACCCAGGATGAAAGCCACAGGACAGTCTCAGCTCTTGCACCACCACCAAAACACATGCCCCACATCAAAATTTAATTACACTGCACAACACTTTGCGAATTGAGCTTCATATTTTATCAACTGCTCTGCTTTTGACAGGACAGTTTCCTGAAGGAAAGTTCCAAGAATTGAAAAGTTCCAACACCCACATACCAGAAAGCGTTTCCTGAATTTTGTTACAGGAACTGACTTCTGCTGTAATTTTAACATTTACTTTCCAGAGGAGTTCCATTTAAAATTTTTTGTTGCAGATTCTTTGCTCAATGACAGAACACCTAGACAATGCTCTTGCTTAAAAGGTGGGGAGAGAAAAAACAAATTTTTATTTCAGTTTCAAAAGTTAGGATGTGATTGACTGACTCACTTGTACAACTGACTCAGTTGTAACTTTTCCCCTGGGAACAAAAACAACTGCCACCTGACAGGGGACGGGGGTTGGGGGTGAGGAGGGTGGGGGCGTGGAGTTACCAGTTTTGGGAGGGAGCCCAGAGTAGACACGAAAGGGTCGATTAGGTAACCAGGTCCTTAAGAAGTAGTTCTTGGGAAAGCTCAGCTTGAGCAAACATTGGAGGTTGCTTCTTGGTATCTCCCTTTTCATGTTTTAAATATAGGTGCATTTGGACATTTCAACTAATAGAGTTTGTAATTGATATGTAAATTTATAAAAGTAGACATCTTCCTTCTGTACCAACCTCTTGTCTATTTCATTGCGGGGGAGGGGGGACATGTGTACCGATGAATGTATATTAAATCAGAATGTAACAGCATTACATGATACAGTTTATATGACACTGTATCTCTCTCACACACACCCGATTTCACCACGAGACGTAGGTGGGCCTCTGGCCTCAGACCCAGCAGGGCTCCTCTACCCAAGCTCGACCCTGAACCTACCCACTAGGAATCTCTGGGTGGGGTTGGGGGAAGTGTAGACTCTGCCTGTTAAGAAGCTCTCGTGGTGTTTCTTGTGTCTAGTCCGGTTTGAGAACCTTGAGCTTAATATAACCACCCTGCCCCTTAAATATTCCTTCCTTCACTTTTATTTCTTTCATTGCCCAATCGAGCGGTAAGCAATACTGGAAAGAAAGGCAAGATCCTATGTGGGTAAAACACCGGCAAGCCAGGGACTCAAGAGTTGCCTGAACTCTCCCGGGCCCACCCAAACAAAGGATCAAGTGGCCCACAGGCCTCCAGGCGTTCACCGTCACATGAGCCAAGGGGGAGGAAGGACAATCCTTGGTACTTTTAAGACGTGGGGGAACTGTGGGTGTCCCTCTGGAAACACGATACCTAATCCCCAAATCAAGACAATTTAGCTGTCAATAGAAACAATCTATTTCCCCCTTCTGTTTGCTGCAGTTCCTTTTGACAAGATGTCACTACTGGGATTTCCTCTTAATATATTAAATCTGACATCAAATTACTGCTTTGAGTAACAGCCTTAAGAACCTGACAGGAGTCCCAATCTGGTTAAATTAAAAAAGAAGCCAATAAACCAATGCAAGAAAACAACAGACGTTCACTAGAGAAAAAGACTCGCAGGATATTAAGTCGGCTGGCTTGGTGGCCCTCAGGTTAAGCTTTAACTCGCTGTGGGTAGATAGGAAAAGGGGAAAGTTTGCACAGGGGCCCGATTCTCAACACTGATCGCTGCCAAGACACAAAAAGTCAGCGCTGGGATGGTTATTAAAGTTAATTTTTACTTTTGGGTCTCCAAGGGCATTAACACCAAAAGTTATAAATCTTATCCACCCCCCTCCCCTAGGGCCTGAAGCTAAAACATCATTTGCTACAGACATACTTGAGCAACAGATTTTGCGTTCTAGTTGCTGTTTTATTTCGAGCAAAGGAACACATTTACATTCGTACAAAAATGAACGAAGGAGGATTTTCCTCGTGGCATGGTGGATTAGAACATGCCTGCCAAAGCAGGGGACATGGGTTCGATACCTGCCAAGGGAAGATCCCACATGTTGCGGAGCAACTAAGCTCGTGTGCAACAAGTACTGAGTCTGCATGCTGCAACTACTGAAGCCCACTGGCCTAGAGCCTGTGCTCAGCAACTAGCGAGTAGCCCCTACTTGCTGCCAAGTAGAGAAAGCCTGCACACAGCAGTGAAGACCCAGCACAGCCAGAAAGAAATAACTTTAAAAATAAAATGAAGAACAATCTGAAGCAAAGCTAAAATACTACAGTCTGGCTCCCCCCAATTTTTATTTTTCACTGAAGGAAAAAGGATAGGTAACCATTTAAGCTGTAAAAGTTATGCACCCAACCTGTATCAATAAAATGAACCACAAGAGAGAGGTAATGACACCCAGGCTTGGTATGTTTGCACTTCTGAGCCAGGAAACGTTGTTCTCAAGGTGCCAACTGTATTTCCAACTGGTAGGGAAGGTAAAGTCAGAATACACTGTAGCCAGTAGGCCTTTCTCACCACCATGTCACACACAGGACTTCCCCTTTCAGAGGACAGATTTTGGAAATACATTTATCGTCCTATCTTGGGAAGAAAACGAAATGGAGAACTTTGCTAACGAAAAACTAAGTTTAGATATTTAGAAGCAATCAAGTTGTGTGTTACAACTTGAAGCAGTTATGAAACTAACCAGCTTTATAATTCCTCCATTTTACAACTATTAAGTAAATACATAGACTTGCATGCTCAAAACAAGGGACAGTACCCAGATAAGGTACTGTACCCAGATAAGGTACTCTAAGATAGTGAATATATTTGTGATATTAAGTGATATTAAGATAGTGAATATATTTGACATTTAAGATGCTTAAATGAAGCATTCACTGAGTTCCATTTTCCAAAGAGTATAGAACCAGTTAGTGAACACCTTATCATGGTACAGTATGGAATCCCCTAACTCTCATGAGACCGCTTGAGTCCATTTTGCCAAAGAAGATCCCCATAAATCAGCTGATTTAAAAAAAAAAAGACTCAATTCTACCACCTTCATCACGGTAGAACCTGTCATCTGAGTCAGGAAGCTCAGCTGGGCTCTCAGGATGAACTAGAAGGAAATCATTTAAGGGACCTGTCTGTTTCTCTTCTGTCCAGGACACAGTTTACAATGGTGTCATGAGGGAAAAAATGAGGACATTCACTGGGTCAAAATACTGCATAAATTATTTCCCTCTTGAAATCACTTCCTTGAACTGCACTTTCCAAAACACCAAACATTCTTCTTTGATATTTGCTCATATTTAATCAGACCTTTTTTGCTTTCATGAATTTTCTTCCAATGCAATCTTTACAAAGCTCATAAACCAGGGGTGGGGGCAGAGGATGCGGCAAAACTGGTTCCATACCAGTTTAAGGGCCCTGCCTTTTGCAGTGGAAAACTTTCCCCACCAGAGTCAGAGATCCACCAAAAACTAGCTTCATAATAATCTTGGGAACAATCTGACTTTCCTCTGTTATTTTTTTTAAACGTCATTAACTTTAGGCAAATTCAAACAAAAAAACCTGTGGGAGAGTTCACTAAACCTAATTTCCTTTTGCAGTTTGTCTGAAAACTTTTTTTTTTTTTTGGGACGCTGTCAGCCACTAGAGGCTACTCTACTAAAGATGCAAGTTCAACTCCCCCAATCTCTTTGGAGCACCCCACCCCACCCTACCCTGGAGGCGGGGGCGGGGAGGACAGACCAGAGCCTCTCAGGTAGCACAAGGTGCATTTAAAACCAGTTAATCCCCACTGGTAGTTGAAGACACATATATATTCCTTTCTAATATTCAGAGACTGCTTCAGTGAAAGGGTTAGCTGAGATGAAGAATCAGACAAAGCCGTCTTTTCTCTTTTATCCATCAACACATTCCTCAAAATAAGGCAAGCTAATGCTCATAGAAAAGGATAGATCTACAAACTGATAGGATTTTATACCTTTCCTTACCCATCATAGGGTTTACCAGTCCACAAAAGATGGTGGGCCAGGCTATATAGGTCTATGAAAACAGTTTCCAAGAGCTTTAGGTCAGAATTTGGAAACTAAAGCCATGGTCTGTAACTATTTCACATTAAAGGAAGCAAGTTTGTTGCCAATTCTCACAGGAAGTATCATCAATGTATCTGTTCTGCTCATATATTCTCAAGAACTGCACACACTGATCTGAGAGAGGAGGCATAGAGTATGCTCTGCTTTAACAACCTTGTACTTTTAAGTAACTGCCTTTCTCCACAATTCCGAAAAGGCAAACCATACATTTGACGTTTTCAAAATACTGACCCAAAATCTAATTTTCAAAACTTAGGCAATTGACCTTTCATTCAGTAAACGTCTTCCCTATCTAGCAGAAGAAATAACACAAAGCAAAACAAAACAATCAATTTGGTACTTTCTGCTTTAAAGTGAAGGCGAGGATTATGCAACTTCAACTGATGAAAGTTCACAAGCCAGAAGATACTTAAGTAGTCCCTCCTTCGTTCAAAGTACTTCTAGCTTATGCAGGGGACACTAAAAACATGAGACAGTATCTTAAGGAGCTGACTGCAGAGAAGAAATACACATGAAAAATTAGTCATACACCATCCAGCGCTACAAAAGGCAACTTCATCTAAGTTTCCATCTACCTCTTCTACTCAAAAAACAACAGAAAACAGATTATTTAAGCAGTGCACAATGAAACTACTGTGGTTAGAACAAGCTGAGCTATTAATATTTAGATCCAGTGAGTCCAAGAATCTAAATTAATTGTTTCAAAAGCCAACGGGTGTGGCAAGTGGCACATGGACAAGATGTCACTGTCCCAGACTGTACATCACAGGTGACGGTTCCTTTTCTATTAGCACTGCTTGGGCAGCGGGGACCAGCTCGAGGGTTTCTGGAAATCCAAAAAGACTTGCAATCTTCTCCATCTGTTCTCTCTCTGGATGTCAGAGAGACACTGTCCCACAAATACAATGTCTAAGTGAGCTTGAACCACATTCCAGCTATAAGTGAAGAAAATGTGTATTCTCCACGTGTAAAACATGATCCGAAAAGATACATGCACCCCGATGTTCATAGCAGCACTGTTTACAGTAGTCAAGACATAGAAGCAACTTTAAAATCCATCAACAGGAGAATGGATGAAGAAGATGAGGTGTGTGCATACGTATGTGCGTGCGTGCATGCATGTGTGCTAAGTCGCTTCAGTTGTGTCTGACCCTTTTCGACCCTGTGGACCGAAGCCTGCTAGTTCTTCTGTCCATCGGATTCTCATGGCAGGAATACTGGAGTGGGTTGCCATGCCCTTCTCCAGGGGCTCTTTCCAACCCAGGGATCAAACTCATGTCTCTTACATCTCCTGCACTAGAAGCAGGTTCTCTACCACTAGCACCACCTGGGAAGCCCCTATGTCTGTATGTATAATGTGTGTGTGTGTGTGTGTGTGTGTGTGTGTGTGTGTGTGTAAAGGAATATTGCTGCTGCTGCTAAGTCGCTTCAGTCGTGTCCGACTCTGTGCGACCCCACAGACGGCAGCCCACCAGGCTCCCCCATCCCTGGGATTCTCCAGGCAAGAACACTGGAGTGGGTTGCCATTTCCTTCTCCAGTGCATGAAAGTGAAAAGGGAAAGTGAAGTCGCTCAGTGTCAGACTCTTCGTGACCCCATGGACTGCAGCCTACCAGGCTCCTCCATCCATGGGATTTTCCAGGCAAGAGTACTGGAGTGGGTTGCCATTGCCTTCACCTTTAAAAAGAATGAAATAATGTTATTCACAGTAATACGGATGGAGTCAGACACAACTGAGCGACTGAACTGAACTAATACTGAGTGAAGTCAAACAGAAAAAGAAATGATATTGCTAACATGTAGAATCTTTTAAAAAATACAAATGAACATAAAACAGAAACGGACAACAAACGAACTTATGGATGGGGTGGGGACGGTGGCTGGGGAAGAAGTCAGGGAGTTTGGGATTGACACGCACACACTGCTATATTTAAAATGGATAACCAACAAGGACCTACTGTATAGCACAGGGAACTCTGCTCAAAGTTATATAACAACCTAAATGGGAAAATAATTTGAAAAGAACAGATACATGTATATGCATAACTGAATCACTCTGCTGCACACCTGAAACACAACATTGTTGATCAACTGAACGCCAATATAAAGTTTATAAAGCAATAAACTACAGGAAAGTTAAATAAATTCTGATGTTTCAGTGTACTGAAACACTGGGAGTTAGACAAAATAGTAATTTTAAAGAGTAAGTAGCAGTTTAGAACAATGCTTATCATATAATATTGCATGAAAACAAAATTCAGATTATATCTGTGATGAATGTAACTAAAATGATTTTTGGACCCTCTGCAGAAAAAATACAAAATAAATAAAACACAGTTATTGATGTGGTAAAAAAGAAAGAAGGCTTCCCAGCCGGGAGCTAGTGGTAAAAAACCTGCCTGCCAGTCCAGGAGACCAAGAGATGTGGGTTGAGTCAGAAAGACCCCCTGGGGGAGAGCATTGCACCCCCACTCCAGTATTCTTGCCTGCAAAACTTCAGGGTCAGAGGAGCCTGGCAGGTTACAGTCTATGGGGGTTGCAAAGAGTTGGGACACAACTGAGCAAGTGAGTGCATGCTGGCACACACACATAGAAAAGAAAAGAAAATGCACATTTACTACTTGTGAGAGACACTCCATAAGGCAGACATAATGCAAACAAGACATCATGGCCTTGTGGCTTTGTTCCTCGTTCAAGGGCACATCTGAAGGCCAGGTAGAAGAGCGAAATGTGTATAGTCTTCCTATTTCAATCACCAGCAAATTGAACGACCATGCTGATAACTCGGATTTCTACATCTTATAGCAGATTATTTCTGGCAGAAACTGCTTTTTTGTGCCTTTAGATTGAGGCTCTGCAGCTCCCCTTTGACACCTCATCTCAGCATTAAAGAGGCAGCCTGAAAGTGAGGAAACGCTGCAGGCCTCTCAGGAGTTGGGCACTGCTCCACCTGGGTAACCTCAAGCAAGAAAAGACTGACTGGGCCTCAGTTTCCTGAACAAATGTGAAAAAGAAAAAGTACTTACCTACTTAAGTGACTGCAAAGAGTCAACCAGGTAATCCAATTACAGCCGCTGTGCCTGGCACACAGCCATGTCCAATTTAGCTATTACCTCATTTTACTCTTCATTAGTTTAAGGGCGCAGACACTGAAATCACTCACACCTGAGTTCAAATCCCTACTTTCTAGCTTTGAGCACTGTTACATACTATTTAATTTCTTAATCACAATGTCTTAATCCAAGGTTTTGATGCCCTGGACCCTTCAGGCAGTTTACATTTCAGTCAAGGCTAGTAACAATAAAGATGCAACTGCAGTTTCTCAGCAAAGTTTTCCTACAACACAGCCCCAAGAACCTCCTTCTTAGAAAAACCAATAAAATGGGGGCAGGGGATAAACCACTCAGAGGAGAGGAGTAATTATGCACAAAGCACATAGGAGACGCTCCATAGAGTGAAATTCTCTTCCTAGAAAGTTCTATCTCTTAGGAAAAGAATTTAAACTCATCAAGCCTACACTTCAACAGGAAAGCATCTATTTCTCTGACATATCTGGGTCTTCAGACCTGACTTGTGTTGAGCCTTGTAAGGTTCCTCCAAATGACTCTACAACCTCAAAAAGCAACTTGAGCAGCCCTCCAATCACTTTAAACGTGACACCAAAGGACTTTCTAATAAAATTGAAAGTTAAAAAAGAAGGCATATCTAAATTCTTAAGCCTCCTTTAGCCCCAACTGCTGTCACAACTAAATTGACAGCACACACAGCAGTCTGAATCTCGTAATCACTGATGCCTTGTCATCGCTCTTAAAGGCTCATTTACCAAAAGGAAAAAAAAAAGAGGTAACAAACCAGGGAAAGTCAGGGTTGGAGGTTCTTACTATAGCGTTCCTCTGACAGCAACTGCTGTTCATTATCCTCTCCCTTCACCAACCCCGGTACATTCCTGGTCTTTGCCTACTCAGCAGATTCACGAAAGCTGTGCCGTTTTATGTGCGATCGTACATTTTGGCAGTAAAATTTCCAGTCACTTGCCAGGCAAATTCTCAACCATCAACCCCCAAGGCGAACTGTTTCGCGTTAATTGATTTTCAAAGTGCTGCTCAAGGCATTACCAGAGGGAGGGGAAAAAAAATCAGGAGAACCTAAGTGAGGTGCACAAAGAAACTAAAGGACGATTTGGGCAAAGGCAGACAGGTTAAGCCAACTTGATCTCGCTGAAAATAATTATGGGGGTTGGGGGGCGGCCAGAGAAGAGAAATCTAACTTGAACCTTAACTTTAACTCGACCCCTCTTCCTGTCCTCTGCAGAAATGGTCTAGTACGTCCTCCAGACTTTTTTTTTTTTTTTTTTTACTTTTTAAAATCTGACATACATGACGACGAGAAAGCAATGACAAAGCTGCTTCCTGCCGGTCTTCTGCACAGTACCCCAACCCTTCCCCTGCGACCTTCCACCCCCCTCGCCACTCACACACATTTGGAAAAGTTTCTCTCGGCGCCTGCCTTACCTTGACTGGGCTGCCATAATTCAGTCTGTAGAGCTCAAGGTCTGCCGTCCATCAGCGCCTCCAAGCCGCGGCCCTCCTGCCGGCGCCGCGCTCACCATTTGCCGGGGCCGGGCGGGGACGATTCCCCAGCGCGACTCCCCGAGGTGACGGGACTACCTGCTCCGGCAGCCCGGGCGTCCTCAGCGCAGCCTCCGGCTCCGAGCGTATTGGCTCGCGCTAATCCTGATAGACATCCGGGCACTGGGGCCTCTGCAGGCGCGCTCCACTCCGGACCGGCCGGGGGAGCGTCGCGTCCGAAGCCGACAGCGACCGCGATCCCTGCGGGCGACTCCGGAGGAAGGGACGCCGCCAGGGCTCCCTCGGCGCCGAGCCCACCAAAGCGCAGCTCCCGCTGAGCGGCGCTGGCACGCCGGCCCGCATTAGCAGGGGAAAGAAAACCGTCCTTGGGCTCACCTCGAGGTGTCCGAGTTCGCCCGGACACCCCCGCCCACAAAGTTCTGGTGGTACGGCCCGACTCCTTAAAAGGGCAGGGCGCTCGGCGGGGCAAGCCCGAGGCTGCGCCGGGCGGGGGCGCCGAGCCCCGAGCGCCGACGCAGCCCAGCTGGCCCGCTCGCAGCCGAGCCCCGCCTGCAGGCTCCTGGCGACCGCTCTCCTGCCAAGGTTTTAGCAATGTACACACACGGCCGGAACACGCAGTACCCCGACGCTCCGAACTCCAGCCGCGGTTTGAATCGGTGTTGAATACTGGGGCCCAGAACCTGAAGTGAACTAGGAATTAAAAAAAAAAAAAAAAACCACACCACAGCAGCAGATCAAGTTCTCTACTTTTGATCGTGCCAACGCTTGCAGTCAGGAAATGTGCAACTACCGCACACTTGTTAGACTTTGTTGGCTTTCAGTTTTGATTTGAAACAAATGTTTACAAAACGCCCTCTCTGTTACTGGACAACATGCAGACACGAAAAGGCAACAGCCACTCGTTTGGCACTGACAGACGTCATTAAGGAACTGGCCAGTTTTTAGAAAATAACTTAGGATGCAAGCCGACAATATATTAAACGCTACAAGTACAAACGAAACCGTGTCCTACTAGGGGGACCACGAAAGGCATTTAAATTCTGCCTAGAGCTAAGCAGGAGACAACGACGCTAAACGGGAGGAAAGGTGGGCTTCAGCATCTCACTGGGGACCACCAGCACGCTGTAGGGGGCTGAAAACTTAGATGCATGTCCCCCTGCCGCCTAGAATCATGACGATGTCACCAAACTCGCAGAGCTACTCCAGACTGTATTACTAAGGAGCCATGCACAGAGAAATGTTGACATCTGCCTGAAAACTGCAAGGCTGTGGGGTGGGGGCTGATGGGGTAGGAGGAAGGCACAAAAGCATCTTTATAGTGGTTCTCAAAGTGTGATTAGTGGTCTCCCGGGAGTCCCTGAGACCTTCTCAAAGGTCACAGCTATTTTTAGAATAACACAAAGACATTGTCGTTTTCACTGTGCTGGTGCAAAAGCAATTGCGGGGAAACTGCTGGAGCCTTATCACTCAACAAGGCAGTGGCTCCTCACCACACATTAGCAGTTAAAACAAAAAAAAGTGTTTACATGTATCCTTAATGAAACGACCAGTAGGGATTACTACTTTTAGTAAATCGTGACCCTTGCATACAGGTCATTTTAGTGTTCTTTGTGACAAAATGGGAAAGTAGTCATGTATGGATGTAAGGGATGGACCATAAAGAAGGCTAATGACCAAAGAATTGATGCTTTTGAACTGGGTGCTGGAGAAGACTCTTGAGGGTTCCTTGGACTAAAAGGAGATCAAACCAGTCAATCCTGAAGGAAATCAGTCCTGAATATTCACTGGAAGGACTGAGGCTAAAGCTGGAGCTCCAGTACTTTGGCCCCCTGATTTGAAGAGTCGACTCATTAGAAAAGACCCTGATGCTGGAAAAGATTGAAAGCAGGAAGAGAAGGGGACAATAGAGGACAAGATGACTGAATGGCATCATCAACTCAATAGACATTGAGTTTGAGCAAACTCCTGGAGATGGTGAAGGATAGGGAAGCCTGGCATGCCACAGTCAGACATGACTGAGCAACTGAACTGACTGATTTGTTACCTGGCAGTCATTTTCACAAAAATGAACAAAGTGAGTCTGTTTCTTCCAGGGAAACAACTGACAGTATTTATTGCCAATGATAAAATTTGAGTTTTGAAGCATTTTGGAAAACTTGACACCTGTCATGGTGAGCTTGATAGCTTCCCAGTACTTCAAGACGTCCCTGATGAAGTAAGGATGGTGAGGAACGTGGCTTTAGAAGACCTGCCTTACCTAGTGACCAGAATTTTCTAAATAGTACAAAATCGTGCATGGGTAAAGGGTCCACTGAAAGTGCAGGAAAGACCAATGGATTTTAATATATGAAAGATTAAAAACAGTTCAATGAAATGACTCCAGATTCTACACTACAACTAACCTTTAGGAAACTATGATTGTAGACTGTTGATATAATATCAAAAAAGGTATTAAAGTACTCCTCCTTTTCCTGTGTGAGGCTACATTTTCTCATTTTCATAGATTTCAACCAAAATAACACTGCAACACACTGAATTCAGAACAGATATGAGAATCCAGCTGTCTTCTACTAAGCTAGACAGTAAAGAGATTTGCATAACGCTGTTTTTCTTACTTAAGTTTTTAATTTTGGAAATAGTTTTGTTTTTCTCAAAATAAAAACATTATTTAAGTTAACAGGTAATGGGTTAGCTGTTAGCCCATCTTTCTCACAGTTATTCTAAATACCAAGCATGATCATGATCATTTATGCTTTAAGTTGGTATCAGACATATAAAAGCAGCAGAAACAATACTGCATAATGGCATTTACTCACAAAATTTCCTCTTATCATTGGCTAGTAATGTAAAATCACTTATATTAAAATTACATTTTCCCCTGTGAACTGTGTTGTTCTATTCCACTAAAGAGGAGGAGATGAAAGAATACAGCAAATATTAACACACAAGGAAATATGAAGTCAACAGATCATCAGTACACCTGACATTCCCAGAGCTCTCAAGATCATTTGTAATGTAACTTACTGAGGGTAATTTGAAACTGAATTGGGATTACACTCGATTTGTAATAGATCTACCAAAACTATAGGAAAGCACGGGAGAAATGATTCTGGAATTGGATACTGCCTGTGGCTGAAGAAGTAGTGCAGTAAACACGTGGGCGTGATTTTCTCCAAGTGTTTTGAAAACACCATTGTATCCAACCTACAGTCTTGTTCAGCAGTGAAAATGAACAAAAGACATTCCTAACCTTTTGAGGGCACAGAATTCCTTGGCTTCCTGATGAGACTTGAGGATACAGATCCTTACACATAATATTTGCTATACTTTGATGTTTAAGGTCCCCGTGCAGCCCACTTAGGGAGGATTGGAGGCTCCATAGACTGCAGGTGAAGAATCCTTGGCCCTTAAGGTTCACTCAGCTAATGAACCCAATTTACCTTACAAATAAGGAGTATGTTGTTGTTGCTCAGTTGCTAAGCAAAAGTGTTAGTCATTCAGTCCTGCCAGACTCTTTGCAACCCCATGAACTGTAGCCCTCCAGGCTCCTCTGTCCAAAGGATTTCCCAGGCAAGAATACTGGAGTGGGTAGCCATTCCCTTCTCCAGGGGATCTTCCCAACCCAGGGATCAAACTTGAGTCTCCTACATTACAGACAGATTCTTTACAGTCTGAGCCACCAGGGAAGCCCCAGTATAGTATATACTCATAGATACTTACTTCATCCTTCGGGCTATAACCCAGTACTCCACAATGGGTTTTACTGCTCAGATTGTTCTGGCTCTGGCCACTGGAAGCCCTTTCCCATCAGCTCCTGATCCCTTTGACTTGCTTCTATCTGTTTGCCTTTTAAGCACTTCCTTACTTCCTGGTACTATGAGGCTCCATGGTCACCTTCTATTTTCTCTGCCATGGCTTTCTCTAGAATCGGCTATTTTCCCCACATATCAGTCTCTTCTCCTTACAAGCTACTGCCCAATCTCCTGCCACCACGGCCAAGCTTCCTAAACAAACAGTGGTCAGCTTGCTTTGTGATCCCAGCTTCCTCAAAACTCTTCTGTGGACTTACATGATACCTCTCTATTTGGGGGGAACTCATTGTGTTTTATAATTCTTTCTGCTCATATATCCAGGAACCAATATAAGATGCTAGAAAATGTCCCTTATCTCTCAGTCTGTATGCTATCTTGGGCAAAAACATCAGCGACCCTCCAGAACTGTAACTCCAGCACAAACCTCTTCCCACAAAGCCAAGTTCATGCTTCCCAGCTGCCCAAAAACACTTTCCTGGGTATTAAAAAAGGCACTTTGGGAGGCTGTGCCCAAAGGATTATTCACTTAGTGATATGTATCACCTCAGAAATGCCAAGAGCCACCCATCATTCAAACTGAGCTACTGCTTGGATCTGCAAAGGGTGGTTTCTCTAGATAGGGAGGGGACAGTCTATACCTTCACCGGAGAAGGGATGGGGCGGGGTGGGGGTGGGGGGGCGGGGTGGGGGTGGGGGGGCGGTGGTGGTATTGTTGTCCAGTCTCTAAGTCTTGTCGGATTCTTTTCAACTCCAGGGACTGCAGCATGTGAGGCTTCCCTGACCTTCCCTATCTACCAGAGTTTGTTCAAACTTATGTCCATTGAATCGGTGATGCTATTTAACCATCTCATCCTCTGCTGCCGCCCTTTCCTCCTGCCTTCAATCTTTCCCAGCACCAGGTTCTTTTCCAATGAGTCAGCTTTTTGCATCAGGTGGCCAAAGTATAAAGAGTTTCAGCATCAGAATCAGTCCTTCCAATGAATATTTAGGGTTGATTTCCTTTGGGATTGATGGGTTTGATCTCCTTGCAGGCCAAGGGACTCTCAAGAATCTTCTCTAGCACCACAGTTCAAAAGCGAAAGTTCTTTGGCGCTCTGCCTTCTTTATGGTTAGCTGTTTCCATTCTTGGGAATAAAAGCAGAAGGCAGAATTCAGAGGACCTTCAATCAGCAGATCGGGGGGAGGCAGAAGCATATTCAACCCAGGAGAGAAAAAGCATTTTGAGACTAGTTGTACGGATTTAATCAGTCTCAAAATGCTTTTTCTCCTCCTGGGTTGAAAATGCTTCATCCTTCTGTTTTACAAAAATATTTTATGACATGAAAAGATATAAGGTTAAAGAAAAGTTGTTATACAGTGTACTTGTTATGAACCCACTTCATCAAAATTGTAAATAAATTTGTGTATTCAAAAGACTGAGTGGGTCTCTGTACCAAAGGCTAGCTACAGGTATGCCTGGCTGGGAAGGATGGAATGACTTGTCTTATTCTGGGCATTTAAAAATATTCTAAGTATAAAATGAACATTTATCTGTATTGTTATTTATAACTTATCATTTTTGCAATATAATAATTTATCATTATTGTAGAAAACAAACTATGACCAAATCTTAAGTCCAGAAAGGAGACCAAAGTAGATCCTCTAATCCACTTCTTCGTGCAAGAATGCAATTTCTCTTCCTAAACTGGCCTGTTTGCATATCTCCAGGGAAAACTTCTTTAAAGAAGGCTGAGGGCCAAAAAAAAAAAAAATGATGCTTTTGAATTGTGGTGCTGGAGAAGACTCTTGAGAATCCCTTGGACTGCACAGAAACCAAACCAGTCAATCCTAAAGGAAATCAACTCTGAATATTCATTGGAAGGACATGCTGAAGCTGAAGCTCCAAGACTTTGGCCACCTGATGAAAAGGGCTGACTTATTGGAAAAGACCCTGATGCTGGCAAAGGCTGAAGGCAAAAGGAGAAGGGGGGTGGCAGAGGCTGAGATGGCTAGAGAGCAACACCAACTCAATGGACATGAATCTGAGCAAACTCCAGGAGCTGGTGATGGACAGGGAAACCTGGTGTACTGCAGTCCATGGGGTCGCAAAGAGTTGGACACAGCTGAGCGACGGAAATGAAAACCCAGTCTACTGTATCTTTGCCTTGTACCTGATATATTTATTCATTTATCTTAATTACGGATATGGTTGGGCTGAAGTTCTACCAGCTTGTTCCGTCTTCCATTTGTTTCACTGGGTTCCTCTGCTACTCCAGGCCTGCATTCCTTTGCTAACTTTCAGGCCCCACCCAAACCTACAGAAGCAGAAACTCAGTGGGTGTGGTCCAACAAGCCCTTGTGGTGATCCTGTTTCACACTCAAGTTTAGATGCCACTGCTCAGTCGCCAACAGTATGCATCCTTAACTTACCAACTTATATTTAATGAGTCAATATTGTACCAGTTCGCTGAGTCTTCCATCATCTGATTCCTATTGGAAATCTGAAATAACCATAATGCCTTTCATTCTTTGTAGAACATCTACCATTCTCTGCGTTCAGGTTCTGCATACATCATGCTTTTTCAATAGCTTCAGGTAAGTATTTCCTTAGACAAGTCTCTCTCCCCACTTAGCCTTCAGTCCCACAAGAATACATTGTTCCTAAAATACAAATCAGATGTTACTCTCTCACCAAAAAAAAGAAAGAAAGGAAAAACAACAACAACAATGTATTTTCCCTGCCTCAGAGCTGAAGACTAAACTTGTTACAGGTACATCTAATACCCTTCCCAATTTGGCCCAACATCAGTAGCTTTCTTTCTCATCCACCAACCAACCTCAGTCCCCTCCCCACCCTATTACCACAAGAGCCCTCCAGCCAGATACTTTTCCTGTGCACAGAGTATTTCCTCTTCGTTGGAATACCCCTTCCCCCCTTCCCCAGCTGGAGACACCCTGTGCTGGTGGTTTAGGCACTAAGTTGTGTTCGACTCTTGCGACTCCCCAAGGAGTGTAGGCCGCCAGGCTCCTCTGTCCATGGCATTTTCCAGGCAAGAATACTGGAGTGGGTCGCCATTTCCTCCTCCAGGGGAATATCCTGACCCAGGGATCAAACCCAGGTCACCTGCACTGCAGGCAGATTCTTTACTGACTGGGCCACCAGGGAACAAATCCCAACCAAGGCAGTTCTTCTCAGCAGACTTCTCTGATATCTTAGTCACACCCTCTACCTACTAAAACCTCTTAACTCTCATGTCTATCAAGTCATGAGGCTGGATGGGATTAAAGGGAGTGTCTGTTTATGGGAAAGGCAGACAAAAGATAATGCAGATAATTAAGGAACAAAACTGCGAAGAACTCTGCTGGAGGTGTAGAAGGCAAGAATTCCTCCTGCCTCTGAATGCCCCCCACACAGCCAACCTGAGGCACTCTCTCATCATTCAGTCACTGGACTCTGACCTGGGTCCACCAACAAAGCAACTAGAGACCAATGAATTATTTTCAACATTTCTGAAAGTCCTAAGGAAATCACATATTTGCCATGGAAAGTGTGTGAATGACTACTCTGCTCTGGGCTTTTCTGGAGCTCACGCCAACTGAGTGTGGCAATACCAATTGTTAGCTCATGCTGATCCGGAAGTCCAGCTGACAACTGTACGTGGTTGGATTGATTTAAAAATAGAAACACAAACAAAATTGTTTTAAATGGAGTTTGCTTGGTGGAGGGACTCTTTCAAAACATGAGATTCAAAGGAAAAGGGGACAAATTGAAAACAAAACAAAAAACTCCCACACAGAGGACATCACTTTGAAGGCAGGTACTTCCCCTTGGGGAACGAGAACAACTTCCCCTTGGATATGAAATATGTGCTGTGTTGCTTTATTGCTAAGTGGTGTCCGGCTCCTTGTGGCCTCATGGACTGTAGCCTGCCAGTCTCCTCTATCCATGGGATTTCCCAGGCAAGAACACTGGAGTATTGAACAGGCATCTCCTGCACTGGCAAGTGGTTTCTTTTCCACTGAACCAGTGGAGAACTAATGAAATCAAATCTCCAGACTGGACGGTGGTTTAAAACCTTGGCTACACATCTGAGAATTACCTGGGGGAGACTGATCAGTTCCTGACACTCAGGCCACATCGCAGGTCAGTTAATCTCTGGAGGGGGACCCATGCATCTATGGTTGTTAAAATGTGCAGTCATATTTGAGAATCTCTGCTTCTGAGCCTTGATCCTCCAAGGGAGGGTCACAGAGTCAAGACTTGCAGTGCCCTGCATGGGATACTTGTTAGAAATGCAAGCTCTTAGGTTCCATTCCAGATCTACCAAATCAGCATCTGCATTTTAGTAAAATCCCTAGTGATTTGTATGCCCATTAAGGTCTGAGAAACATTACCTTATAAAATACAGAACATTTAAGACTTGCCTAACCCAGCATTTGCCAACAAAGGTCCGTCTAGTCAAGGCTATGGTTTTTCCTGTGGTCATGTATGGATGTGAGAGTTGGACTGTGAAGAAGGCTGAGCGCCGAAGAAGTGATGCTTTTGAACTGTGGTGTTGGAGAAGGCTCTTGAGCGTCCCTTGGACTGTAAGGAGATCCAACCAGTCCATTCTGAAGGAGATCAAACCTGGGATTTCTTTGGAAGGAATGATGCTAAAGCTGAAATTCCAGTACTTTGGCCACCTCATGCAAAGAGCTGACTCATTGGAAAAGACTCTGATGCTGGGAGGGATTGGGGGCAGGAGGAGAAGGGGATGACCGAGGATGAGATGGCTGGATGGCATCACTGACCCGATGGACATGAGTCTGAGTGAACTCCGGGAGTTGATGATGGACAGGGAGGCCTGGCGTGCTGCGATTCATAAGGTCACAAAGAGTCAGACACGACTGAATGACTGAACTGAACTGAACCAAGCATTATTTACAGTTGCCAAGATATGGGAGCAACCTAAGTGTCAATCAACAGCTAACTAGATAAAGAACATGTCTAGTACACATATACAGTGGAATACTACTGAGCCATCAAAAATGAAATTTTGCCACTTGCAACAACATGGGTGGACTTGGGGGCATTATGCTAAGTGAAGTAAGTCAGAGAAAGACAAATACTGTATAAGAGCACTTATATAGAGAATCTAAAAATTACAACAAACCAGTGAATAGAACCAAAAAGAAACAGACTCCCAGATGCAGAGAACAAACTAGTGGTTACTAATGGGGAGAAGGTGGAGGAGAGGGGCAATTAGGAGTAGAGGATTAAGAAGTACAAATTATTATGTGTAAAATAAGCTACAAGGGGGACTTCCCTGGTAGCCCAGTGGCTAAGACTTCACGCAAAAGGCCCAGGTTCAATCCCTGGTCAGGGAACTAGATCCTATATGTTGCAACAAAGAATTCACATGTTGCAACAAAGATCCTTCATGCTGCAACTAAGACCTGGTAAAGCCAAAAAATTATAACTATTTTTTTTTAAAGCTACAAGGATATATCATAAAATACAAGAAGAACAGCCAATATTTTACAATAACTATAAGCTCAAATGTTGAGTATAACCTTTAAAAATTGTGAATCACTTTATTGTACACCTGTAAGATATAATACTGTACATTAACTACACTTAAAAATATTATATTTGTATTCATTTAAACCATGTCAAAGTATTAAGGTATCATCAAATTAGAATATCTTCCTTAAAGTAATCGACTAGTTGGATTTACAAATAAAATAAATAAATGGAAAACTCGACAACAACAAAATGAATTGCTTAACCTCTCAAAGACAAGTGACTGATATTCCCTTGACCTTTGGTCTAAAACATTAATCTCTAAACAATGTTTTGCAACAGTCCTCTTTGTTGCTGGAGCCTTTACCACCCCTTCAAACTACTCTCAAATTTTCCTGATTACATGTAAGAAAAGGGGAAGATGTAAGAACTGGAAGAAAGAGGCTATTTCCCAGTCTTTCTTTGCGGGGCTGTTTTTTCCTTTTGTGAGGGGGGAAAAAATTACATACACAGACAAGCCACAACGATCAGTAAATTGCAGCTTTTAAGTTACAGTAAGATCTGATCTCTCCATACATAAAAGAGATTACGTCAACTGATGACATTTCTTATGATACCCAGGCCTGTTCTAAATGCGCTCTTTTTATCCCCAGCAAATGTATAAATTCCACCAACTCAAAATCTAATTTGGGGTGCCAATTTTACTTTCCATTTGAGGATGGAGGATTTCCTCCCCAAAGTCAGGGAAGTTCTATGTGAGGTTTATTTACCATGAGCTCTGTCTCCTACCTGGGGTTCCCTGGTGGCTCAGACAGTAAAGAATCTGCCTGCAATGCAGATCATCCGGGTTTGATCCCTGGGTCAGGAAGATCCCCTGGAGAAGGGAATGGCAACCCACTCCAGGATTCCTGCCTGGAGAATTCCATGAACGGAGGGGCCAGGTGGGTTACAGTCCACGGGGTGACAAAGAGTCAGACATGACTGAACGACTACTAGGTCACAGGCAAAACGGAAAAATTAAGATGAAATCAAATCAACATTTATTAAGCACATGTAACATCCAAAGTCCTATGCAACCCTATAAAAGAGGTTTTAGGGATTTTAATACTTGTCTTTTAAGAGCTTACTGTAACCAACAGAAAGAGCTGCTCCATTTTCTAAGTTCCACATATCTTGAAAATCCAGTTGACTCTTGAACAACTAAGGGATTAGAGGCACCCTTCCCCCTTTGCAGAAATACCATGTACCACTTAATAGTGCGCCCTCCATACCTGAGGTTCCTCCTTATTTGAGATTCCGCATCTGCAGATTCAACCAACCTGGGATTCTGCAGTGCTACAGTACACACTTATTGTCAATAATCCCAGTACAAGTGGACTTGAACAGTCCAAACCCATATAGTCAAGGGTCAACTGTAAAACACGTCTAAAGAACAAAAAGTTGATTCATAACCAATTAAACCTTTTCCTAATCAAGGACCTATAAGTTATTGAGCTAATTCAATAGTTTTAAGCATAAGGATGGACTCATTAAAGAGAAAACCACAGCAGTGGGAGTTTCCTAACTATCCAGTAGTTAGGACTCAGCATTTTAACTGCCAGGTCCCAGGTTCAATGGCGGATCAGGGAACTAAGATCCCACAGGCTGGGCAGTATGCTGCTGCTGCTGCTGCTAAGCTGCTTCAGTCGTGTCCAACTCTGTGTGACCCCACAGACGGCAGCCCACCAGAATCCGCCATCCCTGGGATTCTCCAGGCAAGAACACTGGAGTGGGTTGCCATCTCCTTCTCCAGGGCAGTATAGCCAAATTAAAAAAGAAGAAGAAGAAGAAAGAAAATTACAGTAATTTTAGTTTCCAGTATCGCCTATGTTCTCAGAAAGGAAGGGTCAAGTTGAGAATTCTGAGCTGGGAAGCTGTGAGTGTCCTCGACACCTCAAAGCCACTGGCCTCATGCCTTCAAATGCTTAACAACTTAACAGGTTTAACACTTTTGACTTGGAAATTCACAGAAAAATGACTTGCACCCAAATATAAAAGTATTTCTCAGTACGTGTATTTGAGACACTTGCTTGGCCACAGTGAAAAGCAAGATACTGGGAATCATTTTGCTAGTGATATGAATGGCCGGTGTTTGCTGATTGCCCACAGTATGTCTGGCCCTGCTCTAAGTGCTCTGCTGATATTAAATTAATTCCCACCACAAGCTGTTAAGCCAAGTACAGTATTACCATCCTGCTCTGCTGCTGCTGCTAAGTCACGACAGTCGTGTCTGACTCTGTGAGACCCCATAGACGGCAGCCCACCAGGCTCCCCCGTCTTTGGGATTCTCCAGGCAAGAACAATGGAGTGGGTTGCCATTTCCTTCTCCAATGCATGAAAGTGAAAAGTGAAAGTAAAGTTGCCAAGTCGTGTCCGACTCTTCATGACCCCATGGACTGCAGCCTACCAGGCTCCTCCATCTATGGGATTTTCCAGGCAAGAGTACTGGAGTGGGGTGCCATTGCCTGCTCTACAGGTAAAGAAAGCGAAGTCCAAGAAGTCAGGTAATTTTCTCTAAGTCATGCAGCTGTAAGTGGTGGGACAGCTGTGACTCTAGCATCCTGGGCCAGGGTCCCATTCTCAATCACCATGCCCTGCAGCCTCTCCAGAGAGCTACCATTACCCTCTCGAGGAAACAGTCATAGGATGACTTTTGCAGTCTTTAAGGAAATCATTTTTCCTGCCATCTAGCTGTGTTTCATCACACTCACTCCCAAATTTTACTTCTGAGCCCAGCTGGACAGCTTCTGCAAAAGGCAAATGGTCATTTATTATCACGGTTGGTTGGTCTGGTTTCCTTTAGGAGTATTTGGGGTTGAAATGCAATGTCTGGGACCAGAGCATCTGCCAATTTTCTATGACTATTTACAAAAAGCAATTAGAAGTAAACATGGAACTCCAGTTCCCTTTTTTTTACTTGATATTTCAGGTACCATGAACACTAAAGTCCTCTACCAGAACTCACAAGTCACAATGAAGATGTCGTTTTCACCCTTCAGAAAAAGAAGGTGGTGGAAAGTCTGCAGAGCTGCAAGTTAATATGACCAAGTCTGGGGGATAATAGTTACTCATCCAGGCTCACATGCGACCCCAAGGACTGTAACCCACCCAATTCCTCTGTGCATTGGATTCTCCAGGCAAGAATACTGGAATGGGTTGCCTTTCCCTTCTCCAGGGGATCTTCCCAACCCAGGGACTGAAACTTCGTCTCCTGAGACTCTTGCATTGGCAGTTCAATTCTTTACCACTGAGCCACCTGGAAAGCCCAGTGTCATCTAGGACAACATTTTCTGAACAGAAAGTGGTTTTAAAATAAGAGCTAACTTGGCTGAAATAATTTCAACTAACAGCAATTCTCTCCCTGCCTTTAACAAGTATATTATTGCAAGGGGCCATACGGGTAGGCTGGAGCTTTCCAAGAACCTCATATAGGTCGATCACAGCTGAGAGACCAAGATAAAATAATAAACAAAAAACTATTTTCTACCCAAACAATTTTTCTAATACTCATACATTTATTTATCAGAGTTGAATCAAGTTCCTGGGAAATACTCTTTCTGGCCAGACTTTTACTGCATATGTGCAGTGTAATACTTAAGCCCAAGTTTTTCAATAAACTTTGATGACATCTATAGCATGTTACCCGAGATATCTTTGGCAAGCACCTCCCTGGCCTATGCACCGTTGGTACCTACCAGTTGGTGGCTAGTTGTTCCTGGAGGCACCCTCTGTGTGGGCAGTCTGAAACTGCTCTTGGGGAACCTGGGGTTTCCAGAACTTGTGTTGTAAGCTCTGGCACACAGCTCTTGGGAGGTGAATTCCCTGGCCCACTGTTTTCTTCACATCTCTTTGATGTTGACAGTCAACCAAGGCTCTTTGGGTATTACGAAAGCAAGAGCTGGAGAGGGAAATGGCAACCCACTCCAGTATTCTTGCCAGGAGAATTCCATGGATGGAGGAGCCTGGCAGGCTGCAATCCATGGGATCGAAAAGAGTCAAACACGACTGAGTCACTTCAAAGCAAGGGTGCCATGCCTCCCTATCCTGAAGGGATCCTTGATCAGGAGAAAAGCTCAGAGCAGCTTTCTAGGGTTGATTAGATAATTCAGCCCAAGCCCTGGAGTTCCTGCTCCAGCCCATTCCCCCCACACACACCTCTCCCCCGCCCCAGCCCCCCACAAGAGGTACACTGATTACATAAAGTTTTGAGTACAAGCAACACCACGGCTTGCACATAATAGTAAAAGATTTGCGGAAGAAAAATCAGTGGGAGTGGCTATTACATAAGGAACAGAGAGAAAACAGAAAAGACATTCAATCCTCTTCCTTATTTCATGGGTAAGAAATTCAAGCACCAGGGTTTTCCAGGCTTAAATAGACTTTGATTTGAAGACTTAAACACACACACGCGCGCGCGCGTGATACTATTACCCCACCTAAAATGTTTCCTTTAATCTTAATTAATATTTATAAGTTTTCTTTTGCTAACCTCAAATATCCAGTTAGTATTCAAGTTTAATTGGTGTGCCCAGATCTAAAGAGGATCCTTTTTTTTTTTTTTAAGTTGCTGAATCGTGTCCGACTCTTTGACACCCATGGACTATATAGCCCATGGAATTCTCCAGGCCAGAATACTGGGGTGGGTAGCCTTTTCCTTCTCCAGGGGATCTTCCCAAACCAGGGATCAAACCCAGATCTCCCACATTGCAGGTGGATTCTTTACCAGCTGAGCCACCAGGGAAGCCCCAGATGCAACATAGGTATACATAAATAACATATATAAAAAAGTAAGTAACTTATATGGTTATGGGTTTATAAGGAAATGAACAAAATAGTAACACTAATATTTAGTTACTACACTACGATTTGAAACAGACACGTTTGAGAACTGAATGATTTGACTGGGTTGGCCAAAAAGTTGGTTCAGGTGACTGACCCAAATGGACTTTTTGGCCAACCCAGTATTTGTTTTTAAAAAAACCTTTCTTAGAGTTCTTTAAGTGGTGCTTGACTTCTTCTTGCCACATTAACTCACAACACAAAGCAAACATCTTTTCTATACTTTGGCAAACCGCTATATTCATTTCTAAGTATGGCTCAACTTCCAACATTTCATCCTTTGCTCTTGAGGGTGGTGAAATATCTCCAGGACTTCTTTCAACATGAGTGCTTTTGAGGCACTGCTTCCCCTGGGACATCTTCATCCTTTCCAAGTCAACCTCTTTCCTTCTTTATGTCGGTAAGTTACTGTCACTCTGCTCATTCAGGGCTGCACACGCCCAGTCAGCTATTTCATCTTTAAGTTCATTTACGCTCGATCAGAACTTCACTTCCAGCTTCGTCACTTTTTGGTTCTTTCCTGCATTTTCGTCTTTGTTGGCCAGTTCTCCCTTTCGATTATCCATTTATGGGAAATGTCATATTGGTTTATCACTAGGACACATGGAGGCAACAAACTAAGATACGTTTTGCTATCTCTGCATGAACTAAATGAGCAACTCAGAGACCAATCACCAAAAGGCTTTAAAAAAAGTGATATGATTGGCTATGGATCCGGAGGCCATTTGTTATTTATACGGTCATGTGTGGAGTAATGAGCTAGCAGCAAAGTTTATACTTTGTGAAGTTGCTGTGCTAATTGAAATCTGAACCACTGTCTTGGGGGACCGGTGTCACTTAAACCACGAACTGAAGTTTGTGCATACTGGAACTGTGCAAAGTAAGGACTATGATTCCTCTCAATAAACATAAACCACCTTCAGACACTATTAAATCCATCTGTTCATTGTTGCTTTCCTTTTTTTAAAGCAACTCCTCCCTCCAATTTTGATTCAAGTTTTGATTTATAATTATGGGTAGCGTCTAATAGTTACAAAGTGAGCCACAAAGTAAGGTACCTTCAGGAGAGTTTAGCATCTGTTTTTGTCCCACCATCAATGTTTGGTTTATCCTATTAATATTCTCTAATATAAGCAAATACATATACATTTTCATATTCTTCCTCCCTTCCTAGGTAAAAAATAGCATAATTATACATGCTATTCTACATCTTACTTTTTCAAATAATATATCAGAGATCAGTTCAGTTCAGTCGCTCAGTCGTGTCCAACTCTTTGCGACCCCATGAATCGCAGCACGCCAGGCCTTCCTGTCCATCACCAACTCCCAGAGTTCACTCAGACTCACGTCCATCGAGTCAGTGATGCCATCCAGCCATCTCATCCTCTGTCGTCCCCTTCTCCTCCTGCCCCCAATCCCTCCCAGCATCAGAGTCTTTTCCAATGAGTCAGCTCTTTGCATGGGGTGGCCAAAGTACTGGAGTTTCAGCTTTAGCATCATAGAGATCAAACACCAGTAAAAAAAAAAAAAAAGAAAGAAAGAGACAGTCCTCATTTCTTTTTTATAGTTGTATAATCCTCCATTGTGTTGAAGGACCAGATTTTTTATGTTTAGTATTTATTTATTTGGTTGCACTGGTCTTAGTTGCAGCGTGTGGGATCTTCAGTTCTGGAATGCAAACTCTTAGTTGTGTCATATGGACCTAGTTCCCTGATAAGAGACTGAGCCTGGGCTCCCTGCATTAGGAGGGTAGGATTTTAGCTACTGGATCACCAGGTTAGTCCCAAAGAACCAGAGTTCTTTACTTTTTAAAACCAACTCCCTACTGACATGTGGATTACTTCCAGTCTTTTGCTATCACATAGAGTCTGTAATGAATAAACTTGTAGATTTTTTTTCTTTTTTTCACCAGTATATCTTGGGGATAAATTCCTAGAAGTGAGCTGGCTAGATCAGAGGTAAGTGCCACTGTAATTTTGCATCCTACTGCCAAATTCTCCTCATAGGGTTATTCGTTTTGCACTCCCATCAGCTATGAGCGAGAGCACAGCACTTTCCCTCCTACAGTCTTATCAACAAAACATGCTGTCAAAAACTTGTGCTTTTTACCACCCTGACAGACAAGATATGATGGAGTAGTGTCCTTTCATTTGCATCTCTCCATTCATGCATGAATGAGCATCTTTTCATCGTAAAGGGACATTTGAAAATGTAACTGCTTTGACAGGTTTGATATTTTATAATAAGAGTTTTCAAAGACACTTTACTGTTAAACATAATCCTTAATTCTGAGTCATCTAAATACACCCTTCCATACTCACACACACATACACAAGCTTTATTCATGGCAGTTTATCTAATCAACACACATTTGAGGGGTCTGGTGCCTTGGGACCTGGTCCTGCTATGCTAACACACGTGGGCAGAGGGTATGGGAAGGCCAAGGATGAAGAGTTTATCTGGCACCCCAGTGGTCTGCACAGCACTGGAGTTGAGAGCATCTGATACAACTTTCAATACGGAGTAGTTCATTGGGCTAAAAGAGAAAGGGTTCTCTAGGCTTTAGAGGTAGTTTAAGGAAAGAGTAATAAACGATCACAGCAGAGCAAGCCTGCCTTTTCCATTAAAAAAAAAGTGGTGGAATAGCCTACAGGGGCTTCCCTGGTGGCTCAGATGGTAAAGCATCTGCCTGCAATGTGGGAGACCCGGGTTCGATTTCTGGGTCGGGAAGATCCCCTGGAGAAGGAAATGGCAATCCACTCCAGCACTCTTGCCTGGAAAATCCCATGGACGGAGGAGCCTGATAAGCTACAGTCTATGGGGTCACAGAGTCGGACACAACTGAGCAACTTCACTTCACTTCACTTCACCAGAGAATTTCGGCGACAAAAGCAGAGACAGATACAAGCAGAAGCCTGCAGGCATGCTAAGTCACCTCAGTCTCCAAATCTGCAACCTGACAGGCTGTAGCCCTCCAGGCTCCTCTGTCCATGGGATTCTCCAGGCAAAAATACTAGAGTGGGTTGCCATGCCCTCCTCCAGGGGATCTTCCCAACCCAGGGATCGAACCCGCGTCTCATTATGTTTCCTGCATTTGCAGGCAGGTTCTTTGCCACTAGCACCACCTGGGAAGCTCGGCAAAAGCCTAAGTGAAAGTGAAAGTGTTAGTCGCTCAGTGGTGTCCGACTCTTTGGAATCCATGGACTGTAGCCCAGAGTCTCCTCGGTGGGATTTTCTAGGCAAGAATACTGGAGTGGGTTGCCATTTCCTTCCCCAGGGGAGGATCAAGTATGGCAAAAGCCTAAAACTACTGTAATGAAAACCTGTGATTAAGTGCCTCTAATCTAATGTAATACCAAAGACTGATTAAGGAGTCCAAGAAAAAGTCGTTCAAAAATAAAGAATCCAGGAAGGTATTTTGTCCAAGGCCAAGGATATAGCCCCCAACCCACATGGGTGGAATCCTTTCTATTTAGGATTACAATCTGAGAAAGGAGCAGGCTTCCTGTGAAACTTTACACTGTGCAGTTTACTAGACAGAGTCTGTCATGATATAAACATGAAATGTAACAATGAGAAATGAGCTACCACCACCAATGAGACAGCATTCAAAAAAAAAAAATCACTCAGAGATTCTTTGATCGAAGTAATTAGACATCTAAACAAAAACCCCAATACAACTAAACCACTTCATAGCTTAGTTCTCATTAAACCTATCAGCAACCATTCACCTTTTCCCTCACACCCACAATTAAGATTGTAAGAGTCAACACAAGCCAGGGCAGAATACACGGCTGATTCATCTTCGTACCCCCACAGCACCATGTGCGGTAGGCACTCAATAAATATTTGGTGTATGAAAGAATGAAAACACCCTGCCATAGCAACATGCCCAGACTTTTCATGGGAGGCTCTTTCTCCTGAAATTATAAGTTGGGGCAACTCCCTAATAAACCTTTCAAATAAATGCAACAAACACTCCTGAAGCACCCAGTATGCCCAATGTTAGGCACTATTCTTGGCACTGGCATGTAAAGATGAGTAACCCATAGTCCTTAACACCCTGAGGGAACTCAGTCTACTGTGAGAAATTCAAACTATAAAACACAATGGGAAAAGGCCACCGAGGAGAAAAAACATTGTGGGAACACAGGTGGAGGAACAAGTAATTATGCTGGGAATGAGGGGGAAAGGTAAGCTCAGAGAACCCACAACAATTCAGCTCCAGCCCCTTCCTCCCCAATATACACGTTCACACACGCTCACACTCCCTCTAAAATGGCACTTGAAAGAGAGACCCATGAGCGAGTCACTCCACTGCAAATAACCCTCCAAGGGTCTACAGTAAGTCAATGCAAATTCATGCCCACCACCACCCTGTGTGCTAGACATGGTTCTGAGCATTTTATTATAAGTACTTAATCCTTACAATGACCTGATGAGGTCGCTGCTACCATCACCTCAGTTTTACAGATGAAGAAACTGTTACAGACTTAAAAAAAAAAAAAAAAAAAAACCCTTGTCCTAGATAGTGGGCATGGGCTGAGCTCTGAGCCAGCTCTGGCACTCAGGGTTCCTTTTGTAACCACCTATTTCTCTGCCTCAAGTCCTGCCTCTGGGCTTTTTTGCACTATAAAGCTTCAATAATACCAAACTACTTTAAATTCTGTAAACACAACTCAAATTCCTTCAAACCTTTGCACTTCTGCATGGGAAGCCCATCAGCCACCCCTCACCAAATGCTTCCACTGCCTCGAGATAAAAACTGCGGGTGCCCCTCCCATGATCAAAGTATCTTTTGTTACATCCTTGCATCACTGAGTGTATCACAATGGATTATAACTAGTCAACTGGATTTACATTCTATCAATAGGTTTTCTCTACTTCAGTTCAGTTCACTCACTCAGTCGTGTCTCTTTGCAACCCCATGGACTGCAGCACACCAGGCTTCCCTGTGCATCACCAACTCCCCGTTTACTCAAACTCATGTCCACTGAGTCGGTGATGCCATCCAACCATCTCATCCTCTGTCTTCCCCTTCCTGTGATAACAACCTTTGCTATGCTTTACTGGAATTATTTCTTTAAATGTCTTTTTAAACATGCCACTTCCTTAAAGAAGCCAATCCTGTCTCTATTTTATCTAAAACTGATTTTCCAGGAGACTTTCCTGATGGTCCAATGGTTAAGACTCCGAGCTTCCACTGCAGGGGGCACAGGTTCTATCTCTGGTTGGGCAACTAAGATCCCACACACCCAGCAGCGCAGCCACTTCAATTCTTCAAAAAGAATTGATTTTCCTACTCACCCAGGTTGCTTGCTTTCTCAGATCAATGGCTGTCCCTTGCTCATAGTATGTCTCACAGATCCACTTTTAAAATTTCATGTGTCTCCCCCTAGAATATATGCTTCACGAGGGACAGGAAGTATAACTCTTTTGTCAGTATATTTTCAACATCTAACCCTAGGACATAGGAAATACTAACAAATACTTGTCTATCTGCCTCCTTACACTATTAAATCCTTTGAAAAGAAAGACTGTCTTAATGAGTTCTGTATCCCTAGCACACAGCGCACAGGAAGCCCTCAATAAACTTTTGTTGAACTGAAACAAACTAAAAGTTGCTGCTGCTGCTGCTGCTAAGTCACTTCAGTCGTGTCTGACTCTGTGCGACCCAATAGACAGTAGCCCACCAGGCTCCATCCCTGGGATTCTCCAGGCAAGAACACTGGAGTGGGTTGCCATTACCTTCTCCAATGCATGAAAGTGAAAAGTGAAAGTGAAGTCGCTCAATCGTGCCCGACTCTAAGCGACCCCATGGACTGCAGCCTAGCAGGCTCCTCTGTCCATGGGATTTTCCATGGACATACTGGAGTGGGGTGCCATTGCCTTCTCTGAAATAAAGGTTCAGTTCAGTTCAGTTGCTCAGTCGTGTCTGACTCTTTGCGACCCCATGAATCGCAGCACGCCAGGCCTCCCTGTCCATCACCAACTCCCAGAGTTCACTCAGACTCATGTCCATCAAGTCAGTGATGCATTCCGGCCATCTCATCCTCTGTCGTCCCCTTCTCCTCCTGCCCCCAATCCCTCCCAGCATCAGAGTCTTTTCCAATGAGTCAACTCTTCGCATGAGGTGGCCAAAGTACTGGAGTTTCAGCTTTAGCATCATTCCTTCCAAAGAAATCCCAGGGTTGATCTCCTTCAGAATGGACTGGTTGGATCTCCTTGCAGTCCAAGGGACTCTCAAGAGCTTTCTCCAACACCACAGCTCAAATAAAGGTTAAGGCAGGATAAATAGAATTTCCCTAGGAAAACAAAATAGCGTTGGAAGATGACTCCGGGCCTGGGACCAACATGGTCAGAAACATAGGAGGCGTGGCTTTTAGGGAAAAACACTGAAAAGTCACGCTGCACTAGAAGCAGCTCAGGAGAGAAGCAGAGAAAGCATGAAAGAGGGGGTTGCCCAGCAGGCTGCAGACGCCTGCAGTATTTTTCTTTAGGCAGCAATGAGCTAGTAGAGTTTTTAAAGCAGTAATGGTTTTAGAAAGATCCTTCCAGTAGCTGAAGGGGGTGGAGGCAACAGGAGTCAGCTGGAGGTATAAGAACTGTAGCCAACTGGGAAAAATCCAGGAAGGACTGTCTTTATATATATATAAATTTGACCATGGCATACAGGATCTTAGTTCCACGACCAGGGATGGTACACATGGCCCTTCCATGGGAAGCATGGAGTCTGAACCATTGGACTACCAGTGAAGTCTCCCAGGCGGGACTGTCAATAGCATTCATAACACTGGGAAAGAAAGGGGGCCTGGAATCTGAGACCAGAAAGGATGGCAGAATCCCCACACCACAACCTGATAGCTTCATCTTTGTGTTGTGACCCTCATCTTGAGCTAGTCAACAAAGTTCTTTTCTGAATGCAACCCATGTGACCAAAACATTACATCCAGCTTTTTCTTTTAAGTGTATACCAAATGCTTTCCTGTGGTTTCACATTGTTGGCTTTCAAGATACTCAATATGAAGACTGTTAATTAGAAGACATACCACCCCTTCAGGAAATCACAAGTTAGCCATTCCTGATGGCATTTCCTGTCTAATCCCTTCATCTGCAGTTAAAATCTTAGAAGAAAAGCGACCTCACAGCAACCAAAATGACAATGGTGGGAATGCCACAAAAAGGAGTCTATATTTAATATAAATCCCTGCATTTATAGAAACTCTCAAGTTTAAGTAGGACTAAGTGGAATTCTGCCATAGCAATGCCTCAAACAAGATGGTATGAGGCCAAAGCCCCTCCACCCTGCCCCCCTCCCCCGAAAATGAAAGCAAAAATGAATCAGGAGAATCTTGGTTCTTAGCAGAAAGACCACACACACAACATGTCACCTCCTTCTGTGATCCTGTAACATTTTATCAACACTTCGTTTTAGCATTTATCACAGCTTCATAATTTATGTGTGCACCTATCTTCCTGACTAAACAGACAGGGACCTCTTATATTTTGATCATCTTTGAGATACCAGATTTTAACATACTGACATAGTCAATATTCCATAAGTACTTGCTCAGTGAATGAATCAATGAAAAACCTCCCAAAAAGGGGAGGGGGAAGCTTTCATAATAAAAACTTTCTTTTTTCAACCATTTTAAAAGTTAATTTTATTATTTTTGACTGCGTCAGGTCTTCACTGCTGCTTGTGGGCTTTCTCTAGCTTCAGTTCACTGGCTTCTCACTGCAATGGGTTCTCTTGCTGTGGAGCACAGGCCCTAGAGCATGGGCTTACATTGTTACGGCACTTGGACTCAGGTGCCCTGCGGTATATGGAATCTTCCCGGACCAGGGATCGAATTTGCATCCTCTTCATTGGCTGCTGCTGCTACTAAGCAGCTTCAGTCGTGTCGACTCTGTGCGACCCCGCCCACCAGGCTCCCCCGTCTCTGGGATTCTCCAGGCAAGAACACTGGAGTGGGTTGCCATTTCCTTCTCCAAAGCATGAAAGTGCAAAGTCAAAGTGAAGTCGCTCAGTCGTGTCCGACCCTCAGCGACCCCATGGACTGCAGCCTTCCAGGCTCCTCCATCCATGGGATTTTCCAGGCA